>NC_092208.1:74272645-74337194 GCF_043381705.1 Parasteatoda tepidariorum
TAGTGATTATAAGTACCCAGACGCCGCGTCGCCTTACAGCTTACACATACAATACGGAAGCATAATCAAGCTAGGCTAGGCGAATCGGCATATTATTTTTATAAAAGAATAATAAAAAAAATTAAATGAAAGCTTCTTTTTCGGCGTCTTTGTGATACGGTGCCTTTGTGCGCTGCACACTTTGAACACGCCATGCGTCGGGGTTGATCTGATCGTAATTTGTTGTCATTGCACTGGTAAAGATTCGAGTGTAGTTATTTTTCTGTTTGTACTTCAGTTTGGACTCAGCTTTGTCTTCGTAGTGACATGTGTGTATTTACTGTGTAATTTTCAGTTGGTGTTTTTAATTATTACGTTAAAGTTCAACTACATTTTGTTTAATTATTTATTATTATTTAACCATCATGGATAAATGGCTAATTAAAATTCCAACTAATAAGTCTGCCACGCCGTCACAACCAAGTTGCAGTGCTTCAAATCCGACTTCTAGCAAAACAAAAAAAAGAAAATATGACGAATCATATTTGCAGTATGGCTTCACATGCTCTTCTCACAACAATGAAGAACAACCAGTGTGCTTAATTTGCAAAGAAGTTTTGGCTGCAGAAAGCATGAAACCGTCAAAACTGCAACGACATTTGAATACTAAACATGCAACGTTATCAAAAAAGCCAATAGAATATTTTGAGCGTCTTTTGCAAACATCAAATAAAGAAAAGAACACTTTGGAGAAGTATGTTACTTTGAATGATAAATATCTATTGGCATCGTATGAAGTTTCGTATTTGATAGCAAAAACGAAAAAGCCTTTTACTATTGGAGAGCAACTTTTACTACCTGCAGCTATAAGAATGTCTGAAATTGTTCATGGAAAACAGTATGCTGCTGAAATTAGTAAAATTCCATTATCAAATGACACTGTGTCCAAAAGAATTTCAGACATTAGCAATGATCAATTTCAACAGCTTCTTATGAGGCTTAAAGACAGCTCAAAGTTTGCAATACAACTGGACGAGTCGACAGACATTTCAAAAATGGCACAGTTGTTACTTTTTGTAAGATATATTTATGAGGGAAGCATTCATGAAGATATACTGTTTTGTCGTCCTCTGGAAGGTCATACTCGTGGAAAAGATATATATAAAAAAGTAAATGAGTTTTTTGAAAAAGAAGGATTAAATTGGAAAAATTGTGTTGGTGTGTGCACGGACGGTGCTGCAGCAATGACCGGACAAGATCTTGGTTTTACAGCATTTGTTAAAGCTGGAAATGATCATATTACATTTACACATTGTATGATTCACCGAGAGGCACTTGTTGTTAAAAAAATTGCACCAGAATTAAACACTGTGTTTTTTGATGCAGTCAAAATCATTAACTTTATTAAAAGTCGAGCACTTAATAGTCGATTGTTTAAAAATTTGTGCATTGATATGGATTCGGATTATACAAGTTTATTGCTACATGCTGAAGTTAGGTGGCTATCAAGAGGTCGAAGTTTGAAACGATTATTAACTTTAAAAGATGAAGTTCTTATATTTCTAACAGAGCAAAATTCTAATTTGGCCGATTATTTTCAAGATAATTTATGGCTTCTCAAGCTATGCTATTTGGCAGATATTTTTGATAAAATCAATGATATGAATTTATCAATGCAGGGAGTCTGCGTTAATATGTTTATGTTAAAAAATAAACTTGAGGCCTTTGTTAAAAAAATTCTTATATGGAAGAACAGAGTGGAAAGTGGATCGCTCGAAATGTTTCCATTTACTGACGAGTATATAATTAGTAACAATATTTCAAAAAAAGATACTCCTATAACAAAAATTATAGTTAATCATTTGAAGGATATGGAAGTTTACATGCATAGGTATTTTCCCAATGATATCGATACACAACAATGGATTTGCAATCCATTTTCAATTGAAATGGAAGAAATTAATTTTTTAAACTTAAAAGCACAAGAAGAATTTGCCGAATTAACAAGTGATACTACCTTGCGACTTAGATTTTCTCAAGTGCCTGTGCATGAATTTTGGATAGAAATCAAATCAGAATATTCCCTACTATCGGAAATGGCAATGAACAAATTACTGCCATTTTGTACAACATATTTATGTGAATCAGCCTTTTCCACATTAACTTACATAAAATCAAAACACCGTTCAACTTTAATAAACGTTGAAAATTTATTACGATCTGCACTTACTCAAATTGAGCCTAGATTTAATTATTTGTGTAAAAATAAACAATCACATCCGTCACATTAATATTGTTTGATGTTAATAATATGTTTTTATTAAAAAAATTGTTACAAAAGTTTATTTTTTCTATTGAATATATAGATATAGTTTTATGTTTTCTTATAAAAAAATTGTTACAAAAGTTTATTTTTTCTATTGAATAAATATATATATAGTTTTATGTCATTCTATTTATTGTGTTTTATTACGACCGATATCCCGTCAACGTTTCCAATTATATATATGTGAAATGAATGGGTAAGTATTCTTTAATCCTTATTTTATTTACATTGTAAAATAGTGCGATATTACATCTACATCTACGGTTAATATATATTTTATTATATGGAGGAGGGGGTCGTTTAAAATTTCCTAAGCTTGAAGGGGGTCGCTATATAAAAAAGTTTAAGAAGCCCTGTCTTAGACCATGGCCAATAGCCCATTGTGCAGCACTAGTGCGACGTAAATTAACAATAACTAGACATTTTCGTTTAAATTTCAAACTTTGACAATAATAAAAACAAGCACAGTAAAATAACTTCTAAAAATAATAATATATTAGGAAATATAATATTTGGAAAACTTTATTTTTATAGCGCGTGTTCAAATTTGTTTCCTTTTTAAACAGTTGATGAAAAACAATTTCGATTAGGAAAAAAAATCTTGATCTATCACCATTTTTTTATCAAAAACAAATGTTTTTTATTTAAAATCAGTTCGATTACATAAACTTCAAAAAATTGAGTTCAAACATTTGGAAGTCAATTTTAACAGAAAATGTGAAGGGAAATTGCTCCCATATTTTATCATTGGAACATAGTGAAAAAGTAATCTTGTTGTATCCTCATTATTTTTGTATATCAACAAGTCTTTTTATGCCTAGTGATTTTAAAGAAATGATAATGTTTTATCTTATGCTTAACATTACGTTTATATCTGCATTTTTGGGTCAAGTTATTGTAACACTATATTTTCGATTACTTATTTATTTTTGACCAATTACAATTGAAGCAATGATAGTAAAGAATAGTATTGTAGTGTAGAATTAATATAAAATAATATTTAAAATAAGTACTGGAAATAATATTTAAAAATTTTCATAAGTTAACTGTTAGCCTATTAGAGTCAAATATACCGGGTTAGAATTAATTTCTCAATTTTAATTTCCAGCTTAATCCATTAATGTTCGGTGTTATTAAACCACTAAATAACGAAATTTACAGTTTTTACACCCCTAATTTTATAATTGTATATAGTTGAATAGTCGACCCAATTTCGGGTTTACGACTGCTAATGTTCAACTCCGTAGCCTTGTAATTTTGAAACCAATCCAGAATACAAGGAAACTCCTGGATCTAGTATTGGGAGAAATTTGCCNCCCCCCCCAGAGCAGGGCCGTCTTAATAGCATGCAGGGTCCTCGGGCACATAAATGTTTTGGGCCCTTAGAACAGATCATACTGCTTAAAATCGAACTAACAAAAACTTCACATATACAAAATAAAGCATTTTTAACATATGCAATAATTTGAACAAATTTAAATACATTTTGATTCCTCAAAAAACTTCATTGGAACGTAGAAAAATAGATTTCGGTTGTCTTTTTTAGTTTCCCTGGTGATAAACTATTAAAATTATTGTTTTTTGCATGATAATCAATCACTATTTGTAGAAAGAAAAACAAAATGCACACTTTATACCATAGAATATATTTATTTTTAAAAATATATCCGGCAATTTTGTTTATTCTTAGTTTTTTTTTAAATACAATTTATTAAAGTAAGATTCTCAAAGGCCCCCTTAGTGCTTAGTGGCCCTCGGGCACTGCCCGGGTGTGCCCATGCGTAAAAACGGTACTGCCCCAGAGGCATGATATGTTATGGGAACATGGAGGACTTTGTGACCCGACAGATTTAATGTCCATCAGTCACCATTTACTACAAGGGGAGTCATCGGCTGGCAAGGATCGAACTCTTGGACATGGGCTCAGTGCCCTCACTCCCTAATTTTATTTTATTTTATAACCGTCGTTGAACAGCCGACCCAATTTCATGGGTTTACGACTACTTACGTTCAACTCCGTAGCCTTTTAATTTTGAACTAATCCAGAAGACAAGGAAACTCCTGGATCAGTACCCCCAGAGGTATTGATTTGTTGTGGGAACATGGAGGACTTTGAGACTCGACAGATTTAACGTGCATCAGTCACCATTTACTACACGGGGAGTCTTCGGCCGGCGAGGATCGAACCCACGACCTCTTGGATATGGGCCCAGCGCCCTACCGACCAGGCTATCCCGGCCCTTCACTCCCTAATTTGATCATTCTCATGTTTACCTTAATTTATGTATCTCCACCTTCTAAAATCGTATTAAAATATCTTTTCCTAACAATCTATGACTTCGCCTGAATCAACCTGACAAAAAAATATGGACAAAATGAGTTGATGGCCTTTAATAGTCTTTATTTAGTTTTCAGAAATAAATTAAACAAATATTTAATCTTTACTCTAGTATCTTTCGAAATACTTAATTGTCGCTTAAATAGTTTGAGATATATATATAACGGGTGTTATTTTAGAATTACTAGGTATTTCTTCGAACAAAATTGCCATCAGCATTTTGAGAAATGTAGTTTAGTACATGTGTTTAGATTTTTAAAAAATATATCTTTATTTTTGCGTATTTTGTAGTAAAATTATTCCTTATGTAATTAAAGTCTATTTATTTAAAAAAAAATTAAAATAAAAATGCAATCCTACAATGCAATTGATGCAATAAATGCAATTTTATGCATTATTGCAATAAAAAAAAATTAATCTCTTATTGGCAGTACCTGAATTTTTTTTTTTTTTTTANATAAATAAATAGAGCTTTTATCCCATAGAAATTCACTACCTAATTTCATTATAAGATCGAAAATTTTTGATGCAAAACATCTTTTTTTTTCTTTCTTTTATTATGTGAAATTTCGTACTTAGAAATGGTTGTTATCTACTCTTAAAATGGAAGCTCAAAATAATAAATTTATTATCAATGTTTCAAAAAAAAAAAAATTTACTGCGAACATTTAGTTAGGCTTTGTGGTGCCCCCCTATCCTCTGGTGCCCTAAGCACGTGCTTAGTGTGCTTAATGGTTAATCCGGCCTTGCATCGTCCTTCTTACTTTTACAATTTAGGGTTTTATATGTCATTCACGTGCAAAAGATACGATTTTTCAATGAATTGATGTACAAACTTGCAATCGCTTTCGCAGTCTACTTTTGTGTTTCAAAGTCTGGGGAAAATGTGAAACATGAATCCCACTGAAAGATCTAATGGTATGTTTTTATTCCATGTACGATTTTCTTTTTTAAAGATATTTTAGCAGTGTAAATTACATTTCATATTTTTCAACACACCATCAATGATTTTAAACACATATTTACGCTTGCATACATTCTATTAATTTTCAAGCATAGTTTATAAGAAGAAGAAAAAGATTTTAATTGTATCATACATGATTTTGTTTGAACCTTAAAGATGTGACGTGCACCCTTGTTATTATTTCGCACTTTAATGCTTTCGTTTGTAACTAGACATTTTCGTTTAAATTTCAAACTTTGACAATAACCAATTACAATTGAAGTATTAATAGTAAAAAATAGTATTGTAATATAGAATTAATATAAAATAATATTTAAAATGAGTACTAGAAATAGTATTTAAAAATTTTCATAAGTTAGCAGTTAGCCTATTAGAGTCAAATATACCGGGTTAGTATTAATTTCTCAATTTTAATTTCCAGCTTAATCCATTAATGTTCGATGTTATTAAACCACTAAATAACGAAATTTACAGTTTTTACACCCCTAATTTTATAATTGTATATAGTTAAATAGTCGACCCAATTTCGGGTTTGCGACTGCTAATGTTCAACTCCGTAGCCTTGTAATTTTGAACCAATCCAGAAGACAAGGAAACTCCTGGATCTGTACCCCCCCCCCAGAGGCGTGATATGTTATAGGAACATGGAGGACTTTGTGACCCGACAGATTTAATGTGCATCAGTCACCATTTACTACACGGGGAGTCATCGGCTGGCAAGGATCGAACTCTTGGACATGGGCCCAGTACCCTCACTCCCTAATTTTATTTTATTTTATAACCGTCGTTGAACAGCCGACCCAATTTCCTGGGTTTACGACTACTTACGTTCAACTCCGTAGCCTTGTAATTTTGAACCAATCCAGAAGACAAGAAAACTCCTGGATCAGTACCCCCAGAGGTTTTGATTTGTTGTAGGAACATGGAGGACTTTGAGATTCGACAGATTTAACGTGCATCAGTCACTATTTACTACACGGGGAGTCTTCGGCCTGCGAGGATCGAACCCACGATCTCTTTCTCCAACTTATAAAATCGTATTAAAATATCTTTTACTACCAATCTATGACTTCGCCTGAATCAATCTGACAAAAAAATGTGGACAATATGAGCCTTTAATAATCTTTATTTAATTTTCTGAAACAAATTAAACAAATATTTAATCTTTACTCTAGTATCTTTCGAAATACTTAATCGTCGCTTAAATAGTTTGAAATATATATAACGGGTGTTATTTTAGAATTACTAGGTATTTCTTCCAACAAAATTGACATCAGCATTTTGAAAAATGTAGTTTAGTACATGTGTTTAGATTTTTAAAAAATATATCTTTATTTTTGCGTATTTTGTAGTAAAATTATTCCTTATAAAATTAAAGTCTATTTATTAAAAAAAAATTAAAATAAAAATGCAATCCGACAATGCAATTTTATGCATTATTGCAATAAAAAAAAATTAATCTCTTATTGGCAGTACCTGATTTTTTTTTTTTTTTTTAATCAAAGCCTATTACCCCCCCCCTTTTTTTTTTCGCTGTAACAATTTTAACCTTTTTTATTAACCGGTTCCTTTCACATATCCCTCGGAACTTCAATGATCTACCTCCGTTTATTTTGTTTGTTTCCTATTTCCTTTCCATATTTCTTTTACATCAGACTTAGCTTACAGCATCATTTGATTTCGTTACTTTGTGTACGTAAAGTCGTTTAAATCCCGCAAAGTGTATCCGCGTCCGGTTCTTGTGAAACTATACTCCTTCAATTCATCGAATTCTCCTTATCTCATTGATCATTTAAAAATACGAAAGTTCCTTTTACGAAAGTAACTTTTCTATATAATATTGAGGGCCCAAACCCCTGCACTAAAATATTAAGATTTCAGATGAGTCGCTCTCAATTAGGCATTCTCTGCCTAGTGCTTTTCTTCTATTGGCATGACAGCCGTTTGTGGGCCAGAGCCTTCCATACAGCCTCCATTCTGCTCTTTGCTTTGGGACTGTTCCCCATATATATCTATATTCGAAGGATTTTAAAATCCTCTTCCACACAGTAAAGCCATCTGATCTTAAGCCTACCTATAACTCTAGTTCCTATTGGTTTGTAATTGACGATCTTAAATGTCAAGGAAGAAGGGTCTATTTGACAGATGTGACCCGCAAGCTTTAAGCTGCTCGTTTTGATGTATTTGTTGATATTATCTTTCTTGGGTAGCCTATATAGTTCAAAATTATGGCGTTATCTCTATAAGCCATCGACATTTACAGCAACGAAAATTTTTCTCAAGGCTTTTCCCTCAAAAACTGCAAGCAGGTCTGCTTGTGATTTAGTTAAAAACCATGTTTCGGATCCATAAGTTAAGACTCTAATGATTGTTTTACATAGAATTATTTTTGTTCGTCTTTCAATTAATTTTGAGTTTAGAAATGTTCTTAAGCCATGAAGGCATCGATCAGCTGCTATAATGCGTTTCTTTATTTCTGTGCTTACGTCGTTTAAGGCATCAATATTTGAACAAAGATAAATCAAATTGTCAATAAGTTCGATTTTAAAATTTCCGATTTCTAAAAATTTGCAATTTCGAGGTGTTTTAATAATTGCCATGTATTTGTTCTTGTCTACATTAATAACTAGATGCATCTTTTCTGAAGAATTCAAGCGGTAACTGCCTCCAACAATGCATTTTTTGTCTGCGCGATTATTACCAAATCATCAGCATGTGCACTGTTTTAGTGAATATTGTGCCTCGGAGCCGTAATGGCTCAGGGAATAGAGCGTTCGCCTTCCAATCAGGTAAACCGGGTTCGAATCCCAGCGATGGCTGGTCGATACGAATTCCTCATCCGGCTTGCACAGTGCTGAGGTGAAATATCCTCTGTGGTAGACGGATCATGGGTTAGAGTCCCCTTGCTGTCAAGCTAACCTTGGGAGGTCCTCGTGGTCTCCCTCTTCATGTAACGAAAATGCTACCTAGTTCCATCCGAAAGTCCTCCACGAAGGCAAATTTTTCCCAATACTTGATCCAGGAGTTCCTTTGTTTTCTGGATTGGGTTCAAAATTACAAGGTTACGTGGTTGAACATTAGTAGTCGTAAACCCAAAAATTAGGTCTGTTATTCAACGACGGTTATAAAATAAAATGTTGTGCCTCGAGTGTGTTTAACACCGGAATCACGAATCATTCATTCCAGCGCCAAGTTGAAAAGAATGCAGGTAAGAGCGTCTTTCTGTCAGACACCAATTACAATTTCAAAAAACTCTGCGAGTTTGCCATATAACTTAATACAGAAGAAAGTGTGAGTTAAAGTTAACTTAATAAGCCGCACAAGCTTATCTGGAATGCCTAGCTCATTAAGAGTTTTGAGTAGTAAATCACGTTTAACATTATCGTAGGCTGGTTTAAAGTCAATAAAAAGATAATGCCTAGTAATCTACTTCACCTATCAGTCTGAACATTTTCCAAAATGTTTATCAACTTATCGTTAGGACATCTTTGTGTCTAATTGCTTTTACAGTTTAAACATTAGTAATGCTAAGTTTATCGATATAACTTAAAATTATTTTCTTTCATCTTTATGTTCTTGTGAATTGGCAATTTAAAATTATCATTTTAACGTAACTTCGAAATTCTAATAACGTTTAAACTTATAACCCTCAGTTCTAACAAGATTGATAAATTCTGTTGTTGGCAGTTGTCTCAACAATAACTGCTTTGTGAACTTAAAAAAAAAAAAAAAAAACTATACTATTATTTACAGAATAAAAGTTCTTGCGATTTTGGAGTTCGAATTATACTTTTTTTTTTCTGTCGGAGTTTGGTGAAGGCAAAAATCGCAGTTGAATTTACGAGAGGTATCTCAGATATGTTAAACCGTTTCTGAGTAAAGTTGATTGAAAGCTGAAATATTTTACATCCTAATATGTAACACAAGGCAAAAACAACTTTGCTACTTAGCTAAAAGTTTAAGATAGTTTTAGTTTTAGGATTCTACTTTGTGTATGCTAACCTTCAGAGAAATATGTGAATATGAACACAGTTTATTTATTTATTAAGTAACTAAATATTTTATTGAAATTTGTTTCCAAATTTCATAGTTAAGTATATTTGTCAACTAATAAATCTTTCAAAGTAAAAAATGCATTCCCGCAACAGCCCGTTGTGGGCCAGGGAGGATAAAGCTTCACAATTTCGTGACCAACGGCATCATTGGGACAACTACAACGCCCGCAATGTTGATGAAAACTAACCTTGAGTAAAAGTTCACAACATGATCAAAGGACTTAAAATTACGCTGGGTGAAGGAAATTATAAAGTACCATGGAATAAAAAAATATCGTTCGTTTATACGTTCGAGAATTATTATCTCAACTCGTCAAATTTTCATATCGTGACGTAGCTAAATTACCGAGAATAAAGCCAAAATGTAAATATTTATTAAATCCATACCGTGTAGTAAATGGTGACTGGCGAACATTAAATCTGTCGAGTCACAAAGTCCTCTATGTTCCCATATCAAATAATACCTCTGGGGGTACTGATCCAGGAGTTGCCTTGTCTTCTGGATTGGCTAAAAATTACAAGGCTACGGAGTTGAACATCGGTAGACGTAAACCCAAAATTGGGTCGGTTGTTCAACGACGGTTATAAAATATGCCAATCGTGTGCAGTGGTGGCTCAGGGGATAGAGTGTTCGAATCCCAGTAGTGGCTAGTTGATACGAATCCCGCACCAAGCTCTCAGTGACCACACTGCTGACGTAAAATATCCTCACTAGTAGACGGATCATGAGTTACAGTCCCCTTGCTGTTAGGCTGACCGTGGAAGATTTTCCTCTCCATATAACACAAATACGGGCTAGTTTCACATAAAAGTCTTCCATGAAGGCAAATTTCTCCCAATACTTTGAGTTCCCTTGTCTTCTAGACTGAGTTCAAAATTACAAGTCAACGGAGTTCAACATTAGTAGTCGTAAGCTCGAAATTGGGTCGGTTGTTAAACTAGTTATAAAATATGTCAATCGTAGAGAAATGAACGATAGCCCGGATTTGAAAAATAACCATCTAAAACTTGTTACAGTGTTTTAAAAAAATAGAGATAGTGAGACACTCACGAAGAAAATAAATGTTAACGAGACATAAATTATGAGGGAACGGTCTTTTTCTCATTAGGATAAGTTATTTTTAAAAATGTCAATATAAATATTAATATCTGGCAACATCTAATCATTTTCTATTTTAAATTCGTTTATAAATCTGTAAATTTCTGACATAAATTTTAGCTGGAGCTTATAAAACAAAGTTCCCGAGAGAGTAATTTTTTTTACAGTAATGGATTCACTATCGTAACACTCGAATCTGGGGCGAAGATTGGTTCCAACTCTTGACCCTCCCTTCCTCTTCTCAGCTGTATAGGAATGTAACTACTAGGATATTTTCCCCTTTCTTAATAATTTTTGTATTTACTTGTGAATTTTTTTTTTTAATTTCTTTTAAAAGTATGTCCAATGTAGCTTTCAGTTCCGTTTAGTTTCTTAACTTAAAGTTTTTAATCAATTTGAAAATCAAGACAGAAACTAACGAGCTTCCTTCTTAGGTAACTCTCCACACCTCTCCACACCACTTTACTCTATGCTCCACACGCAAATGACGAAAGCATCGAAGTGTTGCCATAGGTAAAGAGTTCTGCTCTACGCCACCACTTTCGATCGCCAATAGGCAATGTTGAAAAGAAAAAGAAATCCTGAAAAGCATTTAAAATTGCAATTATTTCAAACAAATTGGAATTTCAAAAAAAAAAAAAAAAAAAAANCAAAAATATCTTTCAGCAGGTCGAATTTCAATTCGGTAGGTATATTTCTGCGGTCTGTAAAGCGAACAATATTGTAGTTTTTATTCCAAGTTTTGAAGTTGATAATTCTTAAACTGGTTATGGAACATTACATTTTTTTATTTCGTCGTACTCTCTCGGTACATTTTTCTACCAATGTTCGTAATTACTAGTCTTGTGCGTAGTAGAACAAAATGTAACGTTATGTTGCACACCCAAAGCAGCAGCGGCTCGTACTATTTTTAAATATACTTTAAAAAAAAAAACGTTCCTTATTTGAAGAGCTAGTTCTGTAGTTTGAAGTTTTGTTAACGAATAGTCTATTCTTTTGTTTAAAGTGCAGTTGAATATTTTTCAAATCCTGGTAATAGCTCTTTTCTGTAGGATAAACTAATTGTTCGTATATAAATTTACAAGTATTGAATATTTTGTTAGCAATAACAAAGTATTTTTTGTTTTGGGAAAAAATATGGACTTTTAAGGAAAAGAAAACGATAAATGAGAAACACTTCATACAATTATTCAAGAGAGAACAGACGAGTTTCAGAAATGACACTTTTAAAACTAATTTCCCCTTAAAAAATAGTTAATTTTAAACATTTTTATTTGTGTAGGTTAGTTTATGTCAGAAAATCGTCAAAAAATTTATTGATGATAAAATATTGGTATTATATTTTACCTGCAACACTTCGAAAGTCAGTCGAAAATTCAATTGGCGATAAAATTTATTTGGTGTTTGTAGTGGTCAGGAAACGATATGTTATTTATTTCAGAGCTACAGTAAAAAACTAGAATACCCTATCTTCTTGAAAAGTGGACACAATTGATACATGAAATGCAGGATTAAAGTAAAACTTTACCTAATTTTATGAGGTTGAAAATATTTATTATACAAGCCATGTAGTTGATGACTCTAACAGTGTAAAAAGACAAAATAACACTAAAATTTAAGAGATCCAAAAAGAATTTATTTACACGACAAAAACATTCACAAAAACATATTCTCAATATGTTCCCCCAAAATGAAAGGGGAAAAAAAGTAGAACAGAATAAATATAACATTACTCAAAAAAATAACATAGAGATAAATGAAACACCTTTCGGGTTCAAATAATAATACTCAAAAAAGAACAAAAACCTGAGATTGAAGTTTACTAAAACAGCAATAAGGAATGCAAAAACACTTGTAGTTAACACAAAAAAATATAGATAAAAACCCAATTATTAAAAGTATTTTTCTCAAATGAAATGAAAATACATTTAAAACAGTGATTAATGTTAATGTACATGAAAGTAATTTGCATGGAAAAAAAAAACCCATAATCAACCAAATAAATTTTATGTGAATATCTAATAAAATGAAATACAATATTTGAGATTCCTTGTTATCTGTTCGCACATATAGGAAACAAAATAAATTTTTATTATAGTGCTGATTTTGAAATAATATTTATCGACTAAATATTTTGTCGGAACAACAACAAGAATGTTTTTCATCTAATGTTAAAGAATGAGCAAATTTAAGTGCACATTATTTTCTACCAAACAATAAGTTTAATTCCTAAATTTTACACGACTTGAACTAATGATATTACTTGATAAAATACTTAATTTGCTTCAAAAATATACAAATTGGAAATAACAATCGACGTGTTTTCAGAGCTCAAAAACAAGTCGACTTATTTTCAATTTGTATATTTTTGGAGAGAATGAACCTTTTAATCTAGTAATATTTTACAGCTTCAGTTTCTTGGGATAATTTATTTAATGCCATTAAAATTAAATTAGCAAGCCATTAGAATTAGCAAGAAAAAATATAATTATTAACTTTAGCTAAAAAATTAGTAGCCTTAATATTTTTTAATGAAATAATTACATTAAAATATTTTAATCTTAGCAAGCAGTTTAAGTTTAAAAAAAATTTATACAAATTAAATGTAAGTTCGAAATTAACATTTCTTACAAAATATGTAGAGATTTTAATTCATATATCAACCTCAAATACAACTTAGAAGAGCATAAAACAGAATTATTTAATTTAATTAAACATTGTTAAATGAAAAGAATAGGGAAAAATCAGACTAAGATGTACTTTAAAAACTTAAACAGGTTTTTGAAATATGTTAAGTTTCTTAGCATACATTAATATATTCGACATTGACAAAGGTTAAGTGGTTAATGTAAGTTAGGAGTAAAGTGGCACTTTGGATAACTTAACATATATTTCTTAATATGTGCCAAAACATGTTAAATAACAAATTGAATAGGCTGTAACCATGAAAAATGCTGAAATTCTTTAAAAAAGCTATTTTTCAATATAAAAGGATTTCATGTAAAATTTCTTGACTCTAAAGACTTGAGTTGATTTTTTTTTCTCCAATTTCACTGGAACATGTCTTAACATGTTCTAAGCTCTTCAATTATGAAAGCATTTGAGTTTGTTTTTGCTTAAATTTTTAAAATGCATAGAAGTTGATATAATAAAATCTTATCTATTGATCATTAATTAAACTAATTTTTTAAAGCGAGAAATTATTGAAGATTAACATTAAGTTCAAATATATGAGATTCGAAAATAATTTTTACACTAAAGTTCACGACGATATCTGATGGCATTAATGACTAATTACAACAAAAAATTGCGAATTGAATATGATTTAAAATGGCAAAAGTAATTATAAATTCTAAAAAACTTGTTTTTGTTCAAAATGATAACAATATTCATAGAACTATTTGATTAAAACAATACAATAAGAAAATCTTAAAAGAAACTAAAACTTATGGTCAAGTCAAATTTCAAAATTTATGAATTTTGAGATCAAATTAGAACAAATTGAAAATAGAATGGAATAAAACTAATGAACATTTTACTTTTTACATCAGATCAAAAACAGTTAATTTACATCTGACGAGTTTTGTACTTAGCATGAACTCTCTTTAACAGAATAATAAATAGATCAGAAAAAATTATTTAAAATCACTTTTTTTTAACCGCATATTTTCTAAAAAAATAATTGAGAACAATTATTATAGAACTTCAATATAAAGCTTTACTTTCAGAAACCTGTTGATGTAAACCATTTTTTTTTAAACAGTGGAAATAGATTTTAATCCATTTAATTTTCTGTTAAAACAACGGAAACAATTTCAAGCAACTTATACTTTGTACAATAATAAAGTATACTTCTAACATTTAAAAGCAAATCTATTTTTTAAAGGCAAAATATAAAATTGCATTTTTGAAGAAATTAAATAAATAATTGTCTTTTTAAAGAAATTAAATAAATAATTGCCTTTTTAAAGATTAAAAAAGAAAAGCATTTTACAATATTAGTTAATACTTTAGCTATTGATTCATATGAAGTAAGCAATAGACAGGAATAGCATTATGATAGATAGGAAACACTTCAATAGATAATTGGGAATATGATAGCAAAGCATAATATTTCCTACTTGTAAGTGCAATTTGTTTGAAATTTACTTTGCTGACATTTGGCACATAATATAAGCCATGATGAGAAAGATTTGGCACAAATATTGTAGTTTAAAGGTTAATCAGAAATATTAATATGCAACAGCAAAGCTATTATAGTAGAGGTAATCATAATATTTATTTTCATTAAACTTATTTCTTAATATAGAGTACCAAAGCCATTATGTAAATTGGAACAGAATATGTAAATTGGTGAGAGTTTACTATATAATTTGGGGAATTAAGTTAAATGTTTTCTTAAAAATAGACTCTTAATTAAATTAAAACACTGCAATGAGGTTGTTTTATCCACTCAAATGAGTCTAATATGCAGGTTAAAAAGTAGTTGCAAAATATAGTGGAAATGACAAAAAAATAGGGACAATATGACTATATTAAAATTAAAATAAGTATTTATTCAGTATGAATGTGTGTATAAATAGCAATATAATATAGATTATGTAAGTAGAATTTTAATTTTTCATTATAATAAATTTTTTTAAAGATTTAGCTTTTTATAGATATTCTACAATTAATAGTTAAAGAAACAATTACTTTACAAAATACTAAAGAAAGATTAAAATTTAATTTAAAAATTAGAAAATTAACACAAATGAAATGCAATAAATTATAACAATAAAATTACTAACAATTTACTAAACTTATTAAAATCATTAGCAAGCTTTTTTCTTTAAAAACTTTAAAAGCTAAGGTATTCTAAATGAAAATTTTCCGAATTTGAAAAGCATTATGTAACTTAAAATAAAAAACCCTCAGAGTGTAAAAAAATATTTCAATTTTTAATGTAAAGGAAAACATGAACCAGAAAACGAAAACATATAAAAAAGAAGAGAAAAATTTAAACACTGCATTGATAATTTTATGTAGAATAAACTAATATTTTATATAATCTTGAATGATTTAGAGATTCGAGTAAATTTGTAAATGTTTTCTTTTAGAAAAATTTAAAAATATGTAAGTTTATAGAGTCAATAAAAAAAGTAGATTGAAAATCAAAGAATATACTACTTTCTTTTTTCAAATTTCAAATTATTAATAAACAAACTAAAACTATTTAAAGTTTTCTTCTGTAAACATAATTAAGCACAGCCGTTGGTTTTTTAAAAAAAATAAATGTTGCTGCTAAGCTTCTTAATTGATAAATTTCTCTTCATTCTTTTCACAAACTAGTTATAAAATTTACTTATTTATTGTGAAATTATGAACTTCTGGAATATTATCATAATGCAATAAAACAAAATAAATCTCTAATACCAAAGGAGGAAATACATATTAAAACATATACAATACAAACATACTTTCATAAGTGTAATATACAAAACTGAATCAGTTCAGAAATTAGATTGACATTCATTTAATGTGACTGTCAACGTATAAGACAATGGTGTTATACCTATTAGATACAGTCAATAATTTAGGGTCTTCAAATGTAGTTGCTGGTGTGACAATAAAAAATTTCACATTATTTTCATGAGCTAAGTGGCAACACTTGCCTTACAAGCAAATAGATAACAAAACAGCTGTCAGTCCATTTATTTCTAACCCACTTTCTAGAAACATTAACGTAGCTATGGAGCCGTATAAAAACATCTCTTGGAGCTAGAGACAACGTTCAGTGGTATTTAGAAATATTAACAAAGCTCAGAAAGGCACATTCAATGTGCAAGTAAACTCTCCCACACAGTTAACTTGTTAAATGACAATGCTAGATCATGTACGGCCAAAGCAATTAAGGGAATTCTGCAGAGATTTAACTGGATAATCTTAAGCCATCCACCTTATAGCCCAGATCTATCCTACTTCCACAACTTCAAAGAGCTAAAAAAATCATCAGTTTCAAACGAAATAATACATACAAACTGGTCTACCTGGTGTGATAATGTCACACTTGCCTAAATAATATTTGAGACAAAAATTTTCAATTCTGGTAAATTGCTCATTTGAATTGTTGCGCCTTATTTATAGACTGTATCTAATAAAAATATACAAGTAGCTGTCACAACAAAGAAATGAGGATTTGTTATAAATCTGGTCTGTAGCACAGGGCCGGTTCAACCTTTTCCGGCCTTCCTAGGTGAAAAAAATTTTCTGCCCTATATACATTATACACATATGTATACATACAATATATATACGATATACATTTATACAATATACATTACATATATAAAACATACAAGCAATTTGTAAACAGAAATTTATAAATCTCACTAATTGCTCTAAATATTAAAAATTAAATTGAGAAATTTTTATCGGCAAATGTAATTATACGATTGATTCTAACTAATAATTATTGTATTTTCCAATTGTATGCAAATTTTTTTCACAGAAAACAGTGCATATTAGAAATAAAACATTAAAAACATGGTGTGGAACAAGTTAAAAATATTAAAAATTTTTTTTTAAACAAATCAAAGTTGAATTTTTTGCCATTCCTTTCCGGTCTCCTAGGCGGTTGCTTAAGTTCGCCAAATGGTATGTCCAGCTCTGAAGCAGCAACAAATCCTGCCGTGTAGTATACAACATTTTATGTGCACAAAAAACATTACAAAATAAATAAATCATAAGTATTTAACAGATCTATAAGGGAGGGTGTCCTTCCAAAAAAATTATAACACAAAAATTGAAGATTAACCTATTTTGTTCAATATCCTCTGAAATTGCTGGCAGGTTGATTTTCTAAAACTAAATGAATAGCAGCGCGGATAGTTTATATCACATGAGAGTAATTACATCCCAGAAATACTTTGAAACACGAGGGCAAACATAATGTCTTTCAACATTGTATCACAGGCAAATAAGGGATTAAAGTAGCCAATGCCTCAGCCAGCTAAAAGGCAACAGCTACCAGTACTTTAGGCCACTAACATATTTCAAGTCACTCAGTGAAAACAGATGAGTCGTTTTGATAAATACAAGGAAAATCACAAATTGGAATAGGTCTTAATATAAACAACTTAAGTATTACAGAAATGTTTTAATGACTTTTTTTTTTGTCACTTTTGATTTTAATTTTAAAATGCTAAATGCTGTTGCAAAGATTCAAGCTTATATGGCAGAGAAGCAAGACCACTTAAGAGTACATATTTAAAAAATCCTCCGGCACCCTCCTTATAAAAGAGGAACAGTTTGTGTCATTTTGTAATGAAAGCATAAATGGCATGCATAGCAATGTATGAAAGAACTTTTTCTTGATTTTACCTGTGTAAATTTTCTGCAATAGTTGCAGTTTTTCTGTCTTATTCTATATTAAATCTTTTTTTTTTCAAAAAAAAAGTTTAATCACTCATAAATTTAAGATTGTTTAGAGGACAATTTCAGACACTCTTTCCACAATAAAAGATAACATAATTTGTAGGGTCAATTTAATAAGAGAAAACTTGTGTTTTGATTTTCAGATTTTTATGTTTGCAGATAAAATTTCCAAACTAGGAGATTATATATATAGAAAAAGTTTAGTTATATAATTGCTTTGGGTAATTCTGGTAACTATTTAAACAGAAAAATAATTTTAATAATAATCAGAATGTAAATTGTTCTTGTTATTTATCTTTTAAGCTTATGATTTTGGAGCGTAACTGCAGATATTATAATTACTTTTACACAATTTTATTTTACAATCTCAACAAAAGCAAAATAAGCGCAAAAAAAAAGCTGCCAACAGCTTAACAGCTAATAGCTGTCTAAATAAAACAGTCAAATTTTCTTTCGAGTTGTAAGAATAAGATGTTAGATTGGTAATATATAAAGATAAACACTAACCATTGGATTAAAAAAAAAGAAGCTAGATTTGTGATAGTATTTAAATAAAGTCCATGTCTTTAAAATTTAACTTCTCGACTTGCGCAACTAATTACTAGCTAGAGATTCAAGAGCTTTTACTGTAACACTAAAAATTCGGGCAATTAATTTAAAAAATATACATATGAAATTTGACATAGTTTTACGTGCCAGAAAAAAGTGTTGACAGTTTGGAAAATATAAGGTTTTGTTATTGATGCAGAATAAAAATTTATACCATAAAACTAGTGGATTCATTTTAAATTAATGGAACATTCAAATAAAGTTTGATTAAATCTTTTTAGATTTTATATTAAAAGTAATAAATCACAATTTTTGAAAGTTAAGATTATCTATGCTAAAAAATACAAATCTCAACAGCACATCGAACAGAACATTAACAAAATGAATTTAAGAAACTTAAAGCACTCTTCTCATGAAATGAAAACTTAAAATATGAAATGCAATGTTATAATTATAAAACTAATTATAATATTGCCACTTAGTAATGGCAGTGACTTTTTCAAAAAAATGAATCAGTGAAGAAATTTGTGGATGGCATATTCATTGAGTGACCTGATGATAAAAAAAAAAAGAAGCTAAATATGTGTTATCTATGAGATAATGCTGGCCTCTGGTAATACTGTAATGTCCTATTCCATAACGTCAATATAGTTGCCATGTCTGAATTAGGCGTCCCAAATAAGTAAGGCCGCATAACATCTTTACTATCAATCCATTTTTCAATGTCTATATTATTTACATCTAGTTTTTCAGTAAAGTCTAAGTGGGAGACTCCAACCAATTCAGCTAAAGTGCCCGTCACATGTACGTCATCCACCCAAAAGTATGGTATTTTGGAAGACTGGAGGTACAGCTTAAATACCACATCTGGACTTAGAATAATGCCCCACCCTGCACAATAAGACGGATAGTACCGACCAGGATACTCTTTGAAGCTCACACGCCATTTGCTGCGTTGGCTACGTTTTACGGGAGGAGTACGGTAGACGTAGCACATCATGATGTTGGCAACTCCCCCTGTTGGTCCAAAGGTTTCTTTGAGAAAATTAGTGAGTTGGAAAATATCGACAAAAATGTCGTCGTCCGCTTTGAAGATAAAACGAGCTTGTCGGCAGTAGTGAGTCACCCACTTCAGACCCATCACGTGCTTGTAAGTGAGGTTACGATAGCTATCGAAGAAGTTCCCTTGCACAATGTCATGATATAGATTGTTCTCTTGATTAATTCTACGCTGCATGAAGGGATCAGTAACTGAGCCCAGAAGAAAAACTACACGAATCAAGTCTTGAGGTAAATTATCTTCTCGTCCCCAGGTGTCTCTGCAACAAAAAAAAATTTAATTTTTAAAATAGTTTATTTCAAATCATTTTTAATAAGTTTCAGTAACAGTGCTGAGTATCACAGAATTAAATTGTGAGCAAAGAACTAGAAGTGGCAGATGGTTGAATAGAGTTCAATCGAAGGTCATGAGTAAACATCTTGGTTTGGCTTTCCAAAGAAAAACATTCTTGAATTTGGGAGAGAGCAGATAAACTACATTTACAAAAACCCAAATCTCTTTAGTGAACAAGGGGATGTTACACTGAGAAAGTGGGCAGAATTCAAAGTTATGTTCACTCCATTAACACTGACTCAGATAGTGGAAAAGTTAAACAATAAAAAAAGGTTGAGCAAGATTTCCGAATATGCTCCAGATAAGTGGTCGGAAAAACTACATTATTTTTGTAGTTTACTACTACTACTTTGGAATTGTAGTAACTACTTCATTACTTTAAAGAGACACACTTTACTGGAGAACATTATTTACACCTATGTTCAAAATGGTTTTGAATAAGAAATTGGTTTACATTAAATAAAAGGGAATAATTAAGAAATATTATTGCATGTTCAATGTTCACATGAGGCAGATTATTATTTCAAAACTTATTTTTCAAATTAGTTCATTGAATCCAATTTTTCATGCCGTTAAGTGAATTTATTTTAATAAATGATAGGAAATTATCAAATATTTTAAATTTTGTTTAAGTGTTTAATGCTCTTTTATTTCCTCTAAGAAATTAAGTACATAGGAAATTTGTTCCCTTCCTTTGAAACAACATCAATGTTTCAAGAGTGTGCATTCGTATGTGAAAGTGTGAGCCAAGTAATTAATTATCTATTTTTTGTCATGGCTAGTTTAAATATCAGTTATACATGATTTTAAATGAGATCTTTTCATGGATTGATTTTTAATAAATAAAAAAAAAAAATGAATTGCTTATTTACTGCTGACAAGAACTAAGGCTAATGTTCCCTAAAACTTTTTAATCGATTCAATCAGGAAGAAACTTTAAATGTGAGAAAAGATTTTATTTAAATGCAATGGCTTAAAAATAGTAACTCAAAACACTTATTATAATTATTACAACACATCATTTATCTTTCAAGCACTTTCTCAAAGTTTAATTTATGATATATTATAAAACACTCACAAAAATAAAAAGATGCCAGGATACTGAATATTGGAAGCATACTGTATTAAATAATGTATAATAGAAAAAAACGCAAAATAAAAAACGGACCACTCTGAATAACTTTTGATCTAGTGATCAAATTTTTATATTCTAAGACTCAAACTTAAAGGTTAGAAGGGGTAACATCAAATATGCTTTAAGCTACGATATCAGACACAAAAATGTACTTTCTCTAAATACACATACCTCTTTTTCAAATTGGATTGCGGCTGGGAAATTCTGGAGAATTCCTTCGGATTGCGGCTGGGAAATATGGTTCCAATAGTTTGGACAGGAGAGTGGTCCAAAGTTTGGACCCCTTAAGGTTAATTATATGTTTTATGTATTTCACCATTTCTCAAGAACTTATTAGGTGAATTAAAAAAATTTTGCACAGAATTATCTAAAGATGATTTCATGTAAAATATAACTTGTAGTAAGTGTTATTATATTTTATTGTTTGATTTAATGATAGTTGAAAAAATTTAAATTGCAAAGATAGGATTTTTTTTCCATAATTTTCAAAGGTAAAATATGAAATTTGTGCAAAATCGGTCGAACAGTTTCCTAAAAAATGGAATTTCAAAAAAGTCGTATTTTTAAAATTCGATTTCTCAAGAACTATTTGACTAATTTAACGCAAACTTTGCATTTTACCATGTAAAATTACATTCCTTAAGAAAATGTAAAAAATTGTATACCTTTCAATTCAAAAATTTTCAACTATTATTAAATAAAATTCTGTTGAAAAAAGTTATGTTTATTCAGAGAAAGTACGTTTTTGAGTCTGATATTGCAACTTAAAATATTGTCTCCACTAATTAAATTAGTATATTTGAGATCACTTTCTCAAACCTTTAAGATAATCTCAGAACGTGAAGATCCGATCATTAGATCAAAAGTTATTTGGGGCGGTCCGCTTATTTTTTGTACTCTGCGCATTAACAATAAACTATACTATAGGTATAACTATTAAAAATGGACAGCTACTTTCATAAAGTGTAATATTGTAATAAGATCTGACGCTATGACTAAACTGTTACTTTTCAATTATTGAAAGTGAGCTATGACTAAATTGTTACTTTTCAATTATTTCCAATTATGAATAATCACAATCTAGGATAAAATGATTAAATATGAAGTAATGACAAAAGAACAAAAATCATCTACATTGCCCCAAATGTAATCTAGATAAGCCGAACAAACAGTGTTAGAAACAAAGTCTGTCACAAAATTAATAGGATACAACAATGAAGCACTTTGGAGTCCATTTAAACTTGTCTGTTGAGGAGAGATTGAAAACATCAAAGACTGTTGTTTGATTGCAGAAAAAAAAAATTAATACTAAATAGTGTAATAAATTAATTCTAAGTAAAATGCAAATAAAATTTGGATAAAATTGAAATTTCTGGCCACTTTTTATAAATAATTTTATGAGTTAAAAGTGTATATAATTACTTATTTTAGTCTTATATTTATGTTATAAATAAATAACTGACCTTATAACCTGTCGATTTCTAAAATTGGCTGGAGCTGAATGTATGAATACAACTAGGAAAATGGAATTCGATCCTTCACATCGCTTGTTATTTATCAAAAACTTGAAGCCAGGTTTATCAACAAGAAACTTCAGATCGTCTGCTATCAATAAATACAAAAAATGAGAATTAAACATACAAATTTGAGTTAAATTTAGTAGTAAAGATTAAATATGAAAGAAATCAAGTAGCAATATATTTAAAATAAAAAATATATATTACATGAGAAACTTTATAGTACAGTACAGAACCCGTTATTCGAAAATCAGAAAACTGGAAAACCAAAAAACTGGAACGAAATTTGATTAGTTTTTCCGCCATTTTTTTTTAAAAAAAATATATTTTTTTCTCATAAGATTTTAGGATTTTTTGTTCTTTTTTGAAAGATGTTTACCTTACCATCATTTTGGAAATAATCATTAGTGTATTACTTCATTGTTTTTTCTTCTTTTTAAGATTATTTNTTTTTTTTTTAAAATTTTTTCCTTTTTTTTTTTTTTTTTAGTTGGGTTTAACTATAAAAAAAAAACGGCTTTTGGTAGCGATTCAGAAAACCGGAAAAATCAGTTATACGGAATATCGATAGTCCCGATCGTTCCGGATAATCGGTTCCCTACTGTAAAAGGAAAATGCATCAACTATAGAAAATTGATTTAAAAAAAACTGTAGGGAAAATAAAAACTAATTTACAATCATTATTCAAAGAAGTTGTTCACCAATAATTGACTAAAAAATTTTTACTTTGAGATTTATTAATTTTCTTTCTTTATTTAATTTTTAGAGGATTATTAATTTTAACATTTTATTATTAACTTTAACTATTTGAGTCTCAATTAATTGATCTTAAATTAAAATGTCTAAAGAAAAATGTATATTAACTTCAAAATATTTCACATTTGTTTGACAAAATTTTGATTAATACTTTTACATTTCGTTAAACTATTTTTCTAAATATTAAAAAAAAAAAAAAAAAAACTTTTCTGTCTCAAATTTTGTGCAATTTTTATACAATTTAAGTATGTAATAAAATTGCAAAACTGGGCGATATATCGTGATATATCGATTTTTTTAATATCACGATATTTTAAAGTGCTCCCATGGTAAATATCGGGCATATTCCGATATATATTCATACTAAAAACATCGAGAATATGATATATTCTCGATATCGAAATAATTATCGAAAAAGGTATTATTATGCAAGGAGAGATAGAGAAATATAAGAACGCGTTAGTTGAACCTTTATTACAGCTTTATTTGATTAAAACAACTCTCCTTTAATTTTCATTTTCGGTTTTCAACATCATCATCAAGAAAGGAAAGGAAGACAGTCGGATATCCAGTTTTAGTTTTTAATATAACGGAAGCGTAACCCCGAGCGAAGCATAATTCTAGCAGACAAAATATCGCAGACAAGAACAATATATCGTGGGTGTAGAAACCAAAATACTCAAACTTATATGTTTGGTAGGAAAAAAACAGGTTAGATAAAATTTTGTTCAGCACTTTTTGGAGCTCGCTAACAGGTTTTTATAACTTTCTAAATAAATGAGTTTCAACTTTCATCCAAAACTATAAAAAAATGACAGTATGCGCAATTTTTTTTTTTAAATTTTTCATTTTTATTTCAAAAAAATTTCAAAACGAAATTACTTTTACAATAAATGCATAATTAAACCTTATCCATTTCTTTCAAATGTTAAGCTTATTTTTTTTTTTTTTTTGAAAAAATAAATAATAAGCAAATAAAAAAAATTAAAAATTATAGGTTGGGAAATTCTTACGAAATAAAATTTGCAAATGACTATATAAATCAAGAGAAAGCCAAACTTTTTTTCATCATTGGAAAATAGTCTTAATTGACTTCCTCTTTTGAAAAAAAAAATATAAAAAAGAAAGTTACCAGTTTTTTAAAAGATTTATTTTGAGAGAATCAAAATTCTACGATGTTATTTTCAGTTGTAAATTCTCTCGGAGCTCCACTTTAAATTCATTTCCTAGATTTGGTAAAATATAATTAACACGACCGAAGCCAAATCTAACCGTATATGAGCTAGGGAAAGCGACATTAAAAAAAAGAAACGCCGCAAAACAAAATTTTTCTTATTTAATTTTTTCAAATTTTACATTATTCCAAAATTTACTCAGATAATTTATTTATCAGATAAACAATTAAATAAATTATTAAAAAGCAGCTTTGCTTCACTGTCATCAAATAATTCAATAACTTCAACTTGCAAAAGATTGTCGATATTATCTACTTGTGCCGAAAGTGGTAACCCAGTCTAGGATAACTATATTTTTTATACACATCACACAAATCTGAGAATGAGCAACATATAGCGAAACGGGCAAAATTAAAATGGTAAAAGAAAAAAAGAAAGAAAAAGTATTCTTAAAAAAAAAGGTGGAACGAGAAATTTACTTATAAAAACTAAGCCGTGGTCGCTAAGAGGACAGAGAGCTCGTCTCTTAATGAAGTGAAGTTCGAATCCCAGCGATGAGTGGTCGATACGAATTCCGCACCCGGCTTGCACCGACCACGGTGCTGACGTGAAATATCCTCAGTGGTAGACTGATCATGTTTAAGAGTCCTCTTGTCGTCAGACTAACCATGGGAGGTTTTCCTCTACATGTAATACAAATGAGGGTTAGTTCTCTCAAAAGTCTTCCACGAAGGCAAATTTCTCGAAATACTTGATCCAGGAGTTCCCTTGTCTCCTAGATTGTGTTTAAAATTACAAGGCTACGGAGTTAAACATTAGTAGTCGTAAACCCAAAATTATGTCGGCTGTTCAACGACGGTTGTAAAATAAAATATGTATTATAGAGCCGTAGTGGCTCAGGGGATAGAGCTTACGCCTTCCAATTAGATAAGCTGGGTTCGAATCCAGCGATGGCTGGTCAATGCGAATTCTGCACCAGATTCGCAGCGACCACAGTGCTGCCGTAAAATATAATCAGTGGTAGAAGGATCATCCAGGAAATTCCTTGTTTTTTGGATTGGGTTCAAAATTACAGGACTACGGAATTGAACATTGGTAGCTCGAAATTGCGTCGGCTGTTCATCGACGGTTATAAAATATAAAAGATTTACTTTTATTGATCTTACAAATGGCATTCCAAAAGAAAATTTAAATACTTAATAGCTGTCGATAAATATGCAATAGAATAGGGTAAGTATTCATTCATCGGCCCCTAATCGACCCTCTAGATCGGATCGAACGACCCCTGATGCTAAAAAAACCCTTGAATGTTTTTTCTGACAGTATTTTGTCTTGACCTCAATCTAGTTTAAGAAACAACATTTTTCCTTGACGTAATTTAAATGCTTCGGAGCATTTTTTCTTGCATGAGTTCAACACAGAAAAGTATTTTCAATATTGACACCATATTACATTTCCCACCATAGTTGGTTCCGAGAAAAAATAGAGTCAGATTAATGCTGTTTCTTTAAGGGGCGGAGGAACTTAAGTATTTAACCGTTTGAATTCCGAAGACAAAGAATATAGTACAACAAATTCAAACAATATTAAAAATATTGAGTTTTTACTTTTCTATATCATAATTTTTTATTTCATTCACACATCACAAACAAATTTAGTACTTGTTGTTGTTGTTGTTAATTTACGTCGCACTAGAGCTGCACAATGGGCTATTGGCGACGGTCTGGGAAACATCTCGGAGGATGATCCGAAGACATGCCATCACAATTTTGATCCTCTGCGGAGGGGATGGCACCCCCGCTTCGGTAGCCCGACGACCTGCGCGCGAAGTCGAGCACTTTACGGTAGAACAGTTTAACGAGGACCAATACCGCACACCCTCGGTCCCTACGCAGACTGATCCAAGTGGTCACCCACCCGCACACTGACCGTAGCCAGTGATGCTTGACTTCGGTGATCTGCTGGGAACCGTGTCTTAACGATCAGTCCACTGCGGGACTTTAGTACTTGACTAGAAAGAGATTCATACCTATGAATTTAACTGCCTGAAAAAAAAAAAAAAAAAAATTATTTTATAACTTTTATTGATTAAACAATGAAAAAACTTAATTATTCACTAATGATTAGTTCTCCATCTTTGGTTAATATATTCATAGCTGCTAATGTACTTACCTCTAAAAGAAACGGGATCGTTTAGGGTTCCAGAGGTCGCAAAAAAAAAATGGGACCGTTGCCAAAGTTATATCACAAATTTAAGAGGAAAGCTTAATTGAATTTAAAAGGCTCGAAAATAAGCACTTACCACGTGGTGAGTCAATCAAAAAAAGTGGCGACATAAATTAAATAATCAACCGATCACTTTTTCCTCAACGTTTTTTTTTTTTCCATTTAATGATAAAATTATTTAGTTAATTAAATTATTTAATGATAAAAATACATCAATGCAGAAAAACTCAGGGAAACAGAATTTTTATTAAAATGTCCAGATGTTAAAATGTCAAAATTTTGATCCTTCAGAATCCATCAATATGTGTTGGAAAGATTCATGTGGTAGGAGAAATTTTAAACAAATCAAATATTTCAAAGTTGTAATGCATACATTAAATGTATTTCGCCTCTCCAAATATTTTTAAATAAAGTTTCTTTAAGTCAGTATGTTTAACTAAATTTTGACACAAATTTTTTTTGTTGAATTAACTATTTATAGTCGTAAATTATTTCTAATATGAAATTATTTAAAAAAAATATAATTTAATCCTAGCAAAAAAAGTTTGCTAAAAGTGGCTAATAATTGAAAAGGACCTATCGATATCAGTTACCGAAGGTTTGAGGAGAAAGTAGCTACTAAATTACAAATCTACCGGCCACTAGGTACTAACTGGAATTTTAAATTTTCAGAAATAGAATTCAACTTCAGAACTTAGCTAAGTATTATTTTTTATTGAAGAAATAAGGATTAAGGCAAAAAATCAATTTTTTATAGTTTCTTTAAGGGTTTTTACGAAGGACACTTTCCCCCCTTTTTTTTTCCTGTTTACTGTTGTGAGTTTGCAACTGTTATACACTACTGTTAGCTCAAGCGTTAAGTCTTTCTTAAGCCAGCGTCATATACGCTAAAAATTACGTAAAATGGCAATATGAAGAAAAACCAGTTTTGAGGAAATAAAAAGCGTTTTGTAATCTAATTTGCGAAAAAAAATCTATATTAGATACACAATATACATGAATCAATTATTTATTTAGATAATTTTCTCATATATGTGGAAATATCTCGCTAAAATGGTTTTTTTTAAATGTTTAATAATTAATTAAATTAATGTTTCATATTAATTAATTACAAATATGAATTACATTTAATAATAAATGGAAAATCTTACCTGCCAGAAGAGACATGTTATATGGCGGCATATTGGCTTTCCACCAAGTGGCATTTGCTAACAGAAGCAAGGAGGGTGGCTCTCTGTTGAATGTTACATAAAGAAAATTCGATAGAGCGTACGTCACCAGAACTACGATGCAAATGGTTCGAAGACGACGATCACACGAACGTGCCATCACCATCTTACCACTTCACCTGCAAAAAGCAAGGAGGAAATATTTACTACTAATTTCACAATAAGTAATGAAATTCGTCAACAGATGGAGCTGCTGATAAGAAAAATTATATAGCAATGATTTCTGCTGCATGTCAGACCATTTCAAGAGTAATATTTTCGGGCATCAGTTAATTTGTCTACAGGCTGCTTCACACGTTGTTTCTGAAAATTGTAGTGTCCTTTTCAAAGCAATGTCCTGAAATTTTTATAAGTCAGTATAAGACATCTGTTCATGAACTTTTAAACTAATTCCAAAACTAGGCGAGAAGAAAGATTTGGTTTCCTAAGCAATGGAAGAAGTGTGAGTAGTAATGCACACACTTCTTTTATTTTGCTTTAATTGATTCTTTAAAATCATAGGTGATTTTTGGTTCTTCTAGTACCTAAACATAGTAAAATATGCCTTTTTAGTAAAACTTCGTGTTTATGGGCTAGCCAGGGTATACAGTCTTTGAAAAAACTATTATAATTTCTATGGATAATTTCTATTGATACCTCTTGATACCGTATCAAACTAACAGAGAGAGTTTTTATTTTTTGTCAAGTGTTAAACACGAAATGAAAATTCAAGAAATTTTTTTTTGCTCCCTACAACACTGTTTTCACTGAATATACATCTTATTATTTTTAACAAATCATCCACTTATTACTTCTGAAAATGAATTTTATAATTTTTTCCACAGCTTTTAAATGCTTTATAATAGTGGTTACCAACTGGCGGCCCGCATCCGGCCCGCGAAGCCTTTTTTTGTGGTCAGCGAACCAAAATATATTGGTTGTCATTTTTTTAGGACAATTTTCGGTGAAAATCAATATGGGTTTTAAATACTTTTAAGTTTTATGTCTTAACAATTTGATATCTGTTGCACATTAATTGTTTAATACATGGGTGCACATTTAAGTTATTGTAGCCAGAATTATTTAATATGCAATTAAATATTTTTAAAAATTTACTTCTTATTTTAATTTGTAATTTAATACTTTTGTTTTATACAACTTGATAAAAATCTGAGAGTAATATTTAATGTTCCTTCAAACATAAAAGAGTCCTATATAAAATTTCGATAAAGTTGCGGCCCGCCATCTTACTGAAATACGGCCCCCGGCCTCATATAAGTTGGAAACCCCTGCTTCATAAGATCTTACATCGAATAAAAGTATATTTACATTAACTAAAAATCTTTGTTGTATAACGAAACTAAAGAGTGGGGGGGGGGGCACTTAATATTTCTTCACAGTGTTTCTTAACCTTTTTGATATAATGGACCCCTTTTAAAAACTTTTAAGAAGTCACGGACCACCCCCCTGTGAAAAAAATAATTGTAAAAAACATAAATTATTAGAAAACATTTAATTTTATTATTTTAATAGTATACAAAATTTTTAAAATTAAAATTTTAAATGTGAAGGTTGCTGCTGCTTTTCCTTAATTAATAAATTGAATTGGAGGATGGTTTTCGACAAAGCAACGTGCATATCATGTTCAACATTCAATCGATTTGGATGTTATGTTTTTATTGTCACAAATGTGGAAAATCCCTCTTTGCAAAGATACACTGTAGCAAACGGAATTATAGCTGCCATAGCTCGCTTTACAAGAAATGGGTAGGCTATCAAACGTTTTAAAATTTAGGAGTAGTCAGCGGACCCCCAAAATATAACTCATGGACCCCTTAGGGGTTCATGAACCACAGGTTAAGAAACCGAGCTTTAAAAGAAGAAAATATTTAATCCGAGCAAAAATTAGAAATTCAGTTTTATTTTTATCATTTTAACTTTTAATCTTTATGTAAAACATACTTTTAATCATCTTATGTAATTAAAATAACTAATACAAAACAGTAAAACATTAGAATTAACTTTTCTCTATGATGTATGTTACAATCTGTCTGTCGAAAATATTCAAAATTTTTCGTTTTTGAAAATTAAATGAAATTTCAATTGTAATCGAGCAAAATGATTAAGTTTAAACATTAAAACAACGGTGTCGGAAACTAAATCTGCGTCAATATAATAAGAAAAAATTTGGACTCTTTTAATTGAATATTATTTAATTTTCAAATGACAATCTTTCTAATGATTGGGTATTGAGCTTTGGTGGCTAAGGTGATAGAACACTCTCCTCCCAATGAGGTGAACCAGGTTCGAATCGCAGCGATGGCTGCTCGATACGAATTCGCCCTCGGCTCGTACCGATCACAATGACGTAAAATACGGGATGGACAGTGGTAGATGGATCATGAGTTAAAGTCCCCTTGCCGTCAGACTAACCATGGGAGGTTTTCGTGGGTTTATTCCACATGCAATTCAAATGGGGTTCAGTTCCCTTAAAAAGTTCTCCATGAAGCCGAGTATGCCCCAATGCTTGATCCAGGAGTTTCTTTGTCTTCTGGATTAGGTTCAAAATTACAAGCCTACGGAGTTGAACATTGGTAGACGTAAACTTTAAATTGGTTCAGCTGTTCAACGACGGTTAAAAAATTATTGGGTATTGCAAATATATCATAATAATTGCGTAGCTAATTAAAAGCCCCTAAAAATAGTTGCATTGCAACAAAACATGTGATAAATAGTTCCATAACATATTTTTTTGCAATCTCATTAAAAAAAAAAAACTAATTTAACTACATTATAGAACAAAAATTTATCATATTTCTGCGATTTTTTTTTTCCTTTTTCAAATCCTGCGTTTTATTGCTAATCGAAATTTCAGCACTCACCGACAATAAAAGACAGAAATTGAAAAAGAAGAACAAAAATAATAATTATAAAAAATATTAATGAAATTGTCAGCTATCAATAGTAATGCTAGTTACGATTTACATTTATTTATTTTATTTTTTGAAATATTCACTATTTAAAACTCTACTTTTCTTCCATAAATTTTTTTTTTTAAACAAACAAACAAAAATTTTACAGAAAGATTCTTCCTAACATAGTAAATAATTCAAAACACAGCCGTACAAACTATCAATTTTACCGCAGCCATAAATTAAACATCGATTATCTTTTAATTCATTATTATTTCAAGTGTCTGTAAATATCGTATCCACTTAATGATTAAGTATTTCTGAAGAGAAAAAAATATTCGAAATTTTGTGTTTTGTTATAGGAATCGACAGAGAATTGAGGGTTCCGTGCTAGATGTACTGAAAATGCGGAAACGCCCAAAATCAGTTGCCAATGAACTTTGAGGAAAAACATTCTATTTTGCTTCTAATTATTCATAAAAATTAATGTTCCATACTAAAGGGGCGTAAAGGGATTAGGAATAATAATAACCGCAGTCGTCATTCATTGTTGCCTGAAAATAAAAATGAACAGGTTTCTAGAGTAAACTCATTTGTATTCCGATTTTACGAACGACAAGATTTATGATCGTCTGACTCTCGCAGATATCGGGGGAAAAAATACTAAAATTAGGATGGTGTTTTCTACACAAAGGTGCGCAGCAGGCTCTTTACCGCCAATATTTCCGCGTTACTGTATCTGGCGTATTTAGAGGTCATTTGGCTCAACGTGTTCCCTGTGTAAAGTGCATTATCTGTTCTAAAGGATAATTTGCAATGTAAACTTAGTCTCCTTATTGTAACTAAATACTAATACTAACATATGAACTGTGCACTGCTTGCAACAAGAATCAAGAGTAATGCGTTGTTGTTGTATGTCATCATGGCAAGAGGAATGCTCTTCTTGTTTTCCACTGGCGCCATCTATGGCCAAGAATTCGACTTCTGCCACACACATACGCCACAACCTGTTTTACAGGGAGGGCACATTCACACACCATCCATCCGCAGAAGTAATTTTGACCTGAACCAGAGCACGATCCAGTACCCCCAGAAATATTGATTTGTTATGGGAACTTGGAGGACTTTTTGATCCCAACATATTTAGCTTGCACCAGTCATCACTTCGGCCGGCGAGGATCGAACTCAAGATTTCTTGGACATGGCCCACGGTCCTACCCACCAGGTTATCCCGACCTACAAATAGTAATAAACAAGTCAAAAGAAGCCAAATCAAGACTTCTAAAAAGCGAATTACTTCTAAATACAGCAACCGCGCTGCCTTTTTTAACAATATATCTATCAATAACTTGAAACAAATTTTCACTCCAAACTCAACAGAATTACTTAACAACATTAATAGCTTACGGAATGCAGCAGATTTAAGATCAGAAATTTTGTTTTCTATTTATTTTGTTGCAAACTGAATTATCTGTTTGAAAATATTTATTCATTACATTGCATTCATTAAAATTTATTCACTATGTATATTTTTATTTAGGACATAGTTATAAAGCCACACTTCGGATGTCTATTTATATCCCAAGAAGGAACAAAACAGGGGTAAAATTTCTTAGCCTGAATCAGATTTCGGAGAGAATAACAAAAAAAATTAAACGCAAACTTTTGGAAAAGTTGGCCGAATTTGTCACACAAACCTTGAATAAGGCTGCTTGAGCCAGGTTGGAATCCTAGCAGTGGCTGTTCCCACAGTGCTGGCATAAAATATCCTCTGTGGTAGATGGATCATGGGTTAGAGTCTCCTTGCCGTCAGGTTAATCATGGGAGTACTTCGTGGTTTTAATCTCCATGTAACGCAAGTAAGGGTAAGTTCCATCAAAAAGTCCTCCTCGAAGGCAAATTTGTTCCAATACCTTATCCAGGAGTTCACGCGTTTTTTGGATTGAGTTTAAAATTACAATTCTAAGGAGTTGAACATTAATAGTCGTAAACCCTATTTCGGGTCGGCTTTTCAACAACGTTTATAAAATTAAATTTAGATAATATTCATTTAGCATGTATTAGACCTCAATAAATCCAATAAGTTTCCAAAAATTTGTGGTGATCTAGAGAATTAAATAACAATCAATAAATAATAACTCATTGATTATTATTAAAATTTCTAGATTCCAAGTAAAAAATTTTTTAAATAAGAAACATTTTTAATATGAATTTAGGAGCTCTGTTTAATAGTAACCATTAATTATTAAGAAAGTAAAAAAGATATATAATATACATATTATACAATATACTAAACTTAGCTAAATAAACAATGAAAGATTTATTCTCTAATGCAAAGGTTCCCAATTTTTTCCGGTACCTTGGAAGTATAATACTTAATTTTGGAAGTATAATACTTATCTTTTGCAATATAACGTATTTTGTACTATAAATTCTTTTGTTCGAATTCATTTTGTTTGAATAATTTCATAAAAATAACCGAAATCTTAAATAAATATAAATAGTGTTTGGATATGAATCAAAAATCATTACATATCAAAAATTGCATTAAAAGAAGTGTGCATGAAAATCAAAATACAGTGCATAAAATGAAAAAATACATTAAAAAAAAGATCAAAAATCGTTATTAAAAAAAAAAAAAAAACTAAACCTCTGAACCCCATTGGCCATTTCAAGGAGCCCTGGGGTTCCGCGGAACAACTTAAGGGAACTGATGCTCTAATGCAATAGTTCTAATTGGGTATAATATGAAAAAAGCACAACTACTTCCACTTACTAGGAATAACATTTACCTTTTAGTTTAATTAATAAACTGAGTTTTATGTTTACTAAATTCATAAACTTCGGTAAAACAACAATATAAATTATTTCCAAAGGAACTAGACTAATACAATTCCAACCTGNCCGTACTGACACCTTTCTTCAAGTTGCCTGCTGACATTTAAATGCATTGTTCCATTATTCCGTACGCAGCATCAAATGAACATTTTTTTTCTTTCAGATGTTTCATAGCTTTTGTACTTTCCAGAACAATGAATGTTCTTTATTCTAATGTCTGAACAGTGTGGCAACTATACTTTATCCTACTAGGTCTCATGTCTCGCTTAATGTTATGCTACATTGCAATTTGTGATCCGTCCTTAGCAATTGTCCAGCAGTGTATTACAATAAAAATATTTAATGAATCTCCCTCCTTCCATTGACATTTTGGAAAACGTTTCGTCAAAATCTTTTAAGCATTACCACTTTAACACGACGTTGTAACGTGTCATCATCACTGGAAGGATTTAGAATATTTCGGTCTATTATTATATTCATTTCTTTTAATAATTATTACGAAGAGAACTTTTTAACATCACTCGGATCAAGATGAATAAAATCACTGAAACAATACGAACAATCAGCATGATCGGACCACACCCAACTTTAATTACATGAACAGACAAGCTACCGTGCATGAAAACGAGGTTTTTATCATTAGGATTGTCAAAATCGACAAGAAAAATACTGCAGTCAAATGTAAAGGTTACTTATTAATTCAATTGAACTAGACAGGGTTTTAGTTGTATGTGCTAACCATCTATAGGCACGAATCTTTCTTAACGACAGTGGGCGGTATTTTAGAATTAACAACTGTACGATTTTAACGAGGAAAATTAACGTTTAAATGTTAAATCAATATCTATATTTAAGAATGAAATAATTATGTGAGAGTAATAATCTTAAATGCTAATAAAAATTGTTAAGCATGTGCAGAATTGAAAAATTAAAAGCACGTACAAAAATACCAATCATTTACATATTATAACGATTAATGATAAAGCCACACTTATGATTAATCGTTAAAACATTTAACTGATACTAAATGAACAGGTTGAAGAAACGACGACACGTTTGGGGGAAAAAAACTTAACATTGTTTCATCAAACTGTTTCTTAGCAGTTTATCCAGATAGGTACTTTACGCGTGCAAGTTTTAGGAATTCCCACAAGATAGCAGCAAAAAATCTTGTTCTCTATAGAAAATAGTGATGTTTTTCAACTAAAATGCCTTCTTGCAATATATAACTTAAAGTTTATATCACATATCAATAGGTTAACTCGGAAGCATTATGAGGTCCATAGTAGCCCAATGCTTAGAGGATCAGATTTCGGTTCGGAGGGATCGAGGTTCGATTCTCGTAAAATCTGTGCAATCGAAAGTTCAGCAGAACCATGGATACAGGGAACTGTCAAAGATTTCCTTCCCCTTTGATCTATGTCTAAATTGTGAAAGTGGTCTCAGCCTCACAAATGAATTGTGTTGCCTTCTATCTGGGGGGGTTCTGAGCTAAATCGCACTTTCACACCGACAGTGGATCTTGTCAAACGAAAGACGCCTCGGCTTAATGTATAAAGCTTGGTGGTTTTGGCTACTTAAATGTCATTAGAAACAACAACGGTAGAAGTACTATTACTATTCGTTAACCAGCCTGACAGCGATGATTTTAAGGTTAAATATATATATCGCTTCTCGGCATTTTGGCTAAGATCAAAGTGTAAAAAGGTTAAATATATAAAGGCCGGGATAGCCTGGAAGGTAGGGTGATGGGCCCATGTCCAAGAGGTCGTGGGTTCGATCCTCGCCGGCCGAAGACTCCCCGTGTAGTAAATGGTGACTGATGCACGTTAAATCTGTCGAGTCTCAAAGACCTCCATGTTCCCATAACAAATCAATACTTTTGGGGGTACTGATCCAGGAGTTTCCTTGTCTTCTGGATTGGTTCAAAATTACAAGGCTACGGAGTTGAACATTAGTAGTCGTTAACCCATGAAATTGGGTCGGCTGTTCAACGACGGTTATAAAATAAAATAAAATATATAAGTTTTAAAAACCTATGGCTGACCAAAGATAACCCTTATGAAATTAATTACAATTAATTAAAAAAAATGTCTACTATCTCTCTAACTGTAAGTCACAAGTTAGAAACATTTGGAAAAAGATGGAAATTTCTTAATTTTAATAAAATCTTTCCAACAGATTTAAAACACAACGCCAGAGGGTTGCAAACACAAATCTTTTTCGTGAATTATAATTAATATATTATTATATGCATCAGTTGAAATGCGACAACACTTATTGCCTCAAAGCACTGCAATCAGACAAAGAACAATCGTTTTGTTTTTATTAACTTTAGTTTATTAGTTTTCCAAAAACCTTTTAAATTCTTAATGTCGTGTTATACTCGATATTTGGTAATGAAGTTGTAGTTTTTTCAGACGAAAGACTCCCGAAAGCGAAACTAAGATGGTTTTTGTTCAAGTTTTGAATATTTTAGCCTTTTTTTCTTAATTGGAATAACTTATATTAAAACAATTAAGATATTTTCAAAAATGAATTTTCTTATTTTTAAATTTTGTATTCTTGCATTTTAAAAGCACTTTTCGAAAAACGATGATTTCGATAAAACATTCTTTACGCTAACACGCATAACAAAAAAAAAAAGTTTATGATAGAATTCTTTGAAATTACGCATGTGGACTTAGCATAATGTTGCGATGCTTAGAACTAAGAATTAGTGAATTTGTTATTTTTTATCAAGCTTAAAACGATGTTTAGAATTTTTCTTTAAAAATACAATATTCAACAATATATTTAGTTCTATTTCATTGTCTTTTTGACATTTGTTTTTAAGACTTTAGTTCAAAACACATGTAATCACATTAATAATCTAGAACAGTGATTCTCAACCACTGTGCCGCGGCACTTTTGTGTGCCGCCAAATTCTTAAAATGTGCCGCCAAATATTAGAAATGATGCAATAAAAATTATAATACTTTTTTTTATTATGAGTAAAGTTTAAAATAAAGAAAAGTGTATATATATATACTTTTTATAATTTTCCCACGCTTTAACAGCGTGCAGCATCTTCGTCGGCGATTTTATTGTCTCTGACAATCTTAAAATAAGATCGAAGTGTTTAACACACAATTTTAAAAAATGTTGTAAGAGCTGATCATTAAAGTAAGCTATGCAATTAGTAAGCAAACTAACAAAAAATAACTAAAAAAACAAATATACATTANCTGAGTCTGTGCCACTGCGCGGTGGTACGTACATACTTGTTTCACTCCAATAAATATACGTTTATTAATTTATGTTTTATAAAGAAACTGATATTGAGTCAATTAAAAAAAAATTCACAAATTTTACATACTTAATTAGGTATGTGTGATTTGCGTATTGAGAACTGTTTCTTTTTTCGACCCACAATTGGCCCTTCCGATTCGGATCGACCCCCATTCGCCCCCCTGTCTCATATCGACGCCTGCTTTTGTTAAATAGACCCTTGGGGGTCTATATAGACCACTTTGGCGACCTCTGCTCTAACTGTAAGTCATAAGTTTGAAACATTCAGAAAAAGATTGAAATTTCTTAATTTTAATAAAATCTTCCCAACAGATTTAAAACACAACGGTTGCAAACCCAAATCTTTTTCGTGAATTATAATTAATATATTATTATATGAACCAGTTGAAATGCGACAACACTTATTGCCTCAAAGCACTGCAATCAGGCAAAGAACAATCGTTTTGTTTTTATTAACTTTAGTTTATTAGTGTTCCAAAAACCCTTTAAATTTTTTATGTTGAAGTTGTAGTTCTTTCAGACGAAAACGAAACTAAGAAGTTTTTCGTTCAAGCTTTGCATATTTTAAGCTTTTTCTTCTTAATTGGAATAAATTATATTAAAACAAGACATTTTAAAAAATAAATTTTCTAATTTTTAAATTTTGTATTCTTGCATTTTAAAGGCACTCTTCGAAAAACGATGATTTCGATAAAAAAAATTCTTTACGCTAACACACATAACAAAAAAGAAGAAAAAGTTTATGATAGAAATCTTTGAAATTATGTATGTGACTTAGCATAATGTTGCGATGCTTAGAACTAAGAATGTATGAATTAGTCATTTTTTATCAAGCTTTAAATATCTAGAATTTTTCTTCAAAAATTCTATATTCAACAATATATTTAGTTCTATTTCATTGACTTTTTTACATTTGTTTTAAAGATTTTAGTTCAAAACACATGTAATCACATTAATAATCTAGAAGAAAAAAAATTATTTGAAATTTATGCATTAAAATTTGTTGTAGAGCTGTTTGCATTACATGAAAAATTTGTAGTTTTTGAGATCAAACTATGCCTTTACTTCATTGAAAAATATTTTATAAATTTTAAAACTTTACTTTAAATTTATAATTTTAGATCCCCTGTTTACAAAATACTTAATTAAAATTTTAAACAATTTTTTTGCAAATTCTTTCTTTTTCAATACTAGTTAAAAATTTAAAAGAAAGAAAAAGCAAGTTCAGGCGAACCTAGAATTTGTCATGGATTGCTGAAAAAAAAACTTTTAAATATTAAAATGCAAACAAATTATTAAATGAGATATTTTCCGTAGCGTATTCAGATGATAACTTAGGAATTTAAAATTAGTAATGAAGGAAAAAGAGAAATTTCATAAATAAATAAAAAGAACTAAAACAAAACATAATACACTGAAATTTTAATTTTTTTATAAGAGCAAAAAAAAACAACATTTAATTTAGTATCATTTTACTTCCACGAGTTCTCTCGTGCGGATGATAAAAGTTAAATATTAGCCTTCGTTTGATAGTTTTTAAAACAAAGGACAACACAAAGTCATTCTTTCCACACGGCAGCGAAGTGATGTGTCATTTTTTTAACTCTTTTTTTAATATATATAAATTCAGCAATATGCAATCTAGTATACCATCGTATATACCAGTACCAGTGTTATATACCAGTGTTTCCCAAACTTATGACTTTTGTGTACCCTTTCTAAATTTTTTGTAACGCTGTGTACCATGAATAAAAAAATGAATGCATTTTTTATTGTAAATAAATTGCACAAAAGTTAAAAATCACAACTGGCTGTTGACACCACTAATTATTAACTGTTAACTCTGCAAAAAGTAGCCAATAGAAAAATACGTAATCGTAAAATTTTCATGGCTAAGTTTTGGAAACTTCTGCTTGTTGCAAGATATTTTTCACAAGAAAGCTTACCCCCGCTAAACTGTTGCCGTCCCCCTAGGGGTACGCGTACCACACTTTGGAAAACACTGGTATATACAATTGCACAAGACACACGTGCCGTCCCATAATCCAACAACAAAATTTCTACACAAAACTTAGCAAACTTCAGATCACAGAACAGATTATTATTATCATTATTTTTTTTTGCTTCCGGTGGAATAAAAACGTTATAAAACAATACATAGTGACAAATTCTGCTACGTCAGAGTTTTCTAGGGATAATCAGGGAATCGATTAAAAAAATAAAAAAAAAAATAAATAAAAGAAGAAGAAAAATGAAATTCATTTTATGGAATTTAATTTGCATGATAATTTAATGCAGGGGAAAAGATCATTTAGAAAATATTTAATACACTGATATTAAAGGCAAACGGATCATTAGTGTTGGAGGAAATGAAATGAAAAACACATAAATAGGGTAAATTTTCTTGACAAATCGGCAGATGTTCCGCTTCCAATTGTTTTCAATCATAATGTCGCCAGAGTAAAAAAGAAATATTTCGAATTGTCCTAAACGATTTTGACAAAAACATTATGAAATATTTAAGCAATGAAAATGGGAAAAGATTCAACAAATGGGATCATTTGGGCCAAATTGGTTTTTATATTCGAGAATTTGTAATATTACAGAGAGTGAGAGAGAAAAGTTTTTGATCATTAAATTGATGAGGTGGGGAGGGGGAATCAGTTTAAATAGGATTTACCAGATTAGCTATAAAAATTATCGATCAACCTCTTAGTGTTTCCTAAAATTTTAGGTCATTCTCCTTCTTTGCTGTCCATTATGATTTCAAATTCAAATTCGATAGGAAACAAGCTTTTTATTGTTGGGATAAGTTCGTTATTTCTGGGGGGGTAAATATTATTGAAGTTTTTTTGGGAACAATATTGTATTTGGGACAAATATTGAAGATAAGTTCTCTATTAGTTGGGAACACTATCATTGAATAAGCTAGGTTCTTAAAACCGTTGGAAACAAACATTATTGATCAGGGTAAGTTCTTAATTTGTTGTGCATATTATTGACTGAACGTGATAAATGCTTAGATTTCATTTGTTAGGAAACAAATTATTGAATAAGCTAAATTCTTTCCTGTTAAAAACAAATATTATTGTCTTAGTGATTATAATTAATTAATTTTGTATTATCTAAGAGCAGCAATAATTTTTTTAAAAATTAAAACTCCTCTTTAATTGCTGAAGTTGAACTAGGGTTAGGACTTATTAGGACTATACCTTTATTTGGGAACAATATTGTGTTTGGTACAAATATTGTTAAAAAAGATAAGTTCATTATTAGTTGGGTAAGCATATCATTTAATAAGCTAAGTTCTTTACTGTTGAAAACAAACGTTATTGAGCAGGATAAGTTCTTATTTTTTAAACAAATATTAATGTATAAGATAAATTCTTAATTTGTTGAGGACACATATTATTTAACTGAACAAGATAAGATGCTGGAATTTCATTATTTGGGAAACAAATTACTGAATAAGATAATTCTTTCCTCCTAAAAACAAAACTTCCAAAACCACGAAACTTAGTTATTTATTTGTTGACTACAAATAGTTTTTGTGACATATTATTTTGTACTATCTAAGAGCAGCAATAAATTTTTTAAAAATTAAAACTCCTTTTTCATTGCCGTAGTTGGATTAGGACCAATACCTTCGAACGTTATATTAATTTAATTTGCAGATATAGAGTCATCTATGTTAAAATGTAATAATAAAAATAGACAACATGAAGCAATTTAAATCAAAAGTGAAGTTTAATCGAACAAGATCATGACGCTGACATACACTTTATAGTACTACTATAATATCTGAAAAGTAAAACTATAGGAAAACTTTACTTTATACTGAATTTAAATTAATTAGTTTTTTCAATAAATGAACAGTATGAATTCCAATGAAAGGGGCGCAAAAATGTGGAAAGGGATAAGTACTTGAATAATTTTTCATCTAAATATGACACTTTCTCTTGAACGCTTTATTTTTTAATTTTGACATTTTGAGCCGTGGTGGCTCAGTAGATTGAACGTTCACCTTCCAATGAGGTGAACCGAGTTCGAATCCCAGCGATGACCGTTCGATACGAATTCCGCACCCGGATCGCACTGATCACAGTGCTGACGTAAAATATGAGCAGTGGTAGACGGATCATGGGGTTAGAGTTCCCTTGCTGTCAGGCTAATCGTGGGAGGTTTTCGCGTTATTCCACTCCATGTAACGCAAGTGTGGGTTAGTTCCATTAAAAAGTCCTCCACGAAGACAAATTTTTCCCAACACTTGATCCAGGAGTTCCCTTGTCTTCTGGATTAGATTCAAAATTACAAGGCTACGGAGTTGGAAATTAGTAATCGTAAATCAAAAATTGGGTCGGGTGTTCGACGACGGTTATAAAATAAAATTTGGACATCTTAAAATTTCGCAGTTTAAAATTGATGAATAAATTTATTTACTTTAGAGTTCAAATTTTTTTATTATTATTATTATAAGGTTAGATAATAGATAGAAATAAAAATTTATTTATATGCAGGGAATAAATCCTGAATAAACTAGTTTTACAAACATGCACAAACATTTTCCGAAATATGTCCTAAAAAAAGGCGAAATAAGTAAAAATTCGGGGCTTTGTCCACATTTTTCAAATTATGACTTCATTCCAAATTTTAATGCTAAAAATTCAGAATCCGCTGATGCTTTTAATTAAATCAATAAGAAAAATAAGATGTTTATTTAATGACGTTTTTGCGTCTGATTTCACAACTTTAACAATCACCTGCACAAATTAATAAAACGTATCATAGAGGTCAACACCTCCTACGTGAAAATCCCAACTTAAGATAATAGGTTATGCAGGCGTTCGGTTTTATTACAATAATTTATGCAGGACCCGCGCTAAGCATTCGCCACCTTGCCAAATGCGATAAAATCGTAAGTTTCGGAGAAAAAAATTGAGTTTGACGAAAGATTTTTTCTATCGAAAAAAATTTCCCTAGACCCAGGAAAAATAATAGTCAAAAGGAATTTCTTTGAACAAATCCTGTATTTTTTATTCGATTACAGTAATTTCAGGTTAGATACGTCACACCAATTAGAATTACAGTAAGTCCAGAGGGTAATGTAAGCTTAGCAACAAGAGAAATAATGTACGCATGAGACAAATTACCTTAAAATACAGATTACCACGTTCGTTGCCGGATCACGTGATATCGAATATTCTTTTCTACAGTTTGCGTCAATAAAACAGATTGAGTGGTAGCAAGATGCATATTATCATCCAACTATTTTTGCAAAAAATATGTTTTCTCGTGACCATAACATACACAATAACGTGGAAATAACATATACAATAATGCGACAGTAACATAATGTCGCTTCGGGTTTATCCTTACATTACTGCTCTAATCTAATAAGTTATCAAAAATTAACCTCAACCAATTCCTCTTTCTTTTCCTCAAAGACAATAAAACATCGACATTTTTCATCCTCTTTTCCTTTCATTGCTCATTTACACCAAGTGCAAAATGACTCTTGTTTTGAATTTGCACTTCATAAAATTGGTAGTAAATTTAATTGATAGTAAATTTGTACTTTGATTTGAAGTTTTCAATGGGAAAAAAATGCAACATAAAAATTAAGATTTGCCATTGGCTAAGAATTTTGATATTTGACTAATTTATGTACTACTAATTTGAGCTGTTTACGCATGTAATAATAATAATACTAAAAACGTGTGTTTTTTTTTTTAAACATGTGAACGAGTCACACACCATCTAAACTTAATCATATATTATTTTGAATTTAAAAAAAATCGGGAAATATTTCATCCTTAGAGCATTAAATCAATCAGTCTATCAATGGTGTCAGAAATTATAATCGAATTTACCACGTTGTTCTTTTTTACCTATTTATTTTGTTCCCAGAATAAGCAAAATAATCAAATGTGTTTCATCTCATCCACCAAGTTGTAATATTATTCAGATCACCGTATAAAATATTTATTAATTCCTACGAGTAATTAGTTAGCACCTTATTCAAAACTTTGTTTCAAAGCTTAACATCGAATATGAATCAGTATTTACATTTTAAATTAATGCTAATGCACAGAAAATTTAATAATAGGTATCTTCAAATGAAACAACGCGAAACCTTTCCTTTCTTTCTGTTATAATAAAATAATTCTTTAAGCAATTTATTTATATTTTTTTCCATAAATCTCAAAGATCTACTCATTATAAATTAGAAGATTGTTTTAACAATAGTTTAAATGTAATTATCATAAACAAATTGAAAAATTATCGTATTTGTACTTGAATTTCTCATTATTTGCAGATTTAAAATATCTTACCCATACTACGGAGATTAGAGATGGGGCACTAAATCTACTTTAAAATAACATGTTACGACTAATAAGATAAGAAACAATACACAAGTGAGACACCTCGGCCTTGGCATATTTTATTAGTTAATTGTTCTTTCTTCACATTAGCTTTCTAGAATTAGTATTAGCAATAGTTAATGGAATTTTATCAACTGTAAAATAATGGGATGTACTTTTAAGGCTGTGTGTCACATTTTTTAAAGCACGTACAGTTAACACTACAAAGGATTTCAGTAACACTGTATTTTTAGAATAGTTTTCTAAATTTTTAATTTGTAACTTTTTATTTTTCAATAGAATAAAGCAATCACAATCTTTGAGCAAACTATTTCATAAATAGTGGATGTTTACAATAACTAATTTTCAATTTAAACTTTTGTTTTTAATGATATAAATAATATCAAAATCCTTTCTAGAAAAAAAATTGCTGCAGCATATTTTGGAGTAATTCAAGCGATTTTAAAATGAAACATCAAGATTCCGATCTACGCTATTTTAAAATCAAATATCGAGATTCGTATTCGAGCGATTTAAAAATCACACATTGAAATTCATATTCATACAATTAAAATAAATAAACAAAATTTTGTATCGATATTTTAATCAACGTTCTGTGGATAAATGCTTCTTACTTACACTTTTTTCTTACTCAAATTTCAGGTATTTTTTCAATCATTTAAAAAGTGATTTTGCACATAACATTTGTGAATTTCTATTTTCAACTTTTTTTTTTTTTTTACCAAACTTATTCTGTGATATAAATCAATATAAAATTCTGCAAAAATTTAACATTTAAAAAAAAAAAAAAAATCAGTGATTTTTAAACAAATTTCGCCAAAATGAGGTGGCTGCGAAATGTTTGAAACTAGTTAAAAGAGTTAATAAATGCTTGCAGAAAGTTTTTCAATTTCTCTAAGTCTGTTAATTGGTACCAAAAAATAGAAAGCACGCCGTAGAGATTTATTGTTAATTTCATAGGTAGAAAGGTAGAAAAAGCAACATAGATATTCCCCATTAAAACAATAGTTCCAATAATCATTCTTTAAAAAAAAGTATTCGAATTATACAAAAACAAATCTGTTTGCAAGAAATTAATGAAGATATTTCCTAATGGGCAAAAATGATTGATATATTGAGTGTAATAGAAGCTAATGGGATAAATTGTAATAAAAAATGACAAACAATCTCATTCTTCGAATAATATTCGACACTTTTTATGACAGCTGATGACCTGATAGCGTTTTGAGATAAATTAACAGATGTACGAATAAAAAAGATACTCTTGCCGCCATATATAGAACACAGTAAGGGACACAGCGTTTCACATTACAGCTATATATAGCTGCACAGTGTAAGGGAAGGGGGTAGGGCGCCCAAGTTAAAAACAAAAATAACGGTGGAAAAAAAAATCGCTTGGAAAACCCTACAGGTTAGAAAGATTTTTCTTTACTACTCTTCTCATTCGTATTTTTGGACGTCGATAAGAAACGAGCTAAAGGTTAATGTTTGCGTCATAGGCCTACGTTATTTGGCCACTGAAAAATAATGCTCACTATGCGAATAGACCCCAAGAGAAAAATTGAAAACTGACATTTCTAAGGAATAATGGTGACATTAAGTCTTCTAAGATATTTTAGAAAATGCCAAGGTTTGCTATGAACAACTTAATCCTGCAGTTTCAGTATCAAGAATAATTCAGATCTGTCCACACGGAATTGGTATATCATAAAATATAAATATTTTTCACTCTACAAATTAAAAAAAATTAATAAATAAATAAGTAAAATAAAAGAAAGATAGAAAAATTGAACCATGCATCGTACAATATAAATGCTATTCATTTTTAATTTAAATGAGAAAAATTGAAATTTTGTGATGGAGTATAAATGAACTTTTTCCATTAATCTTTAATACAAAATGATCTTTCGCTGTTTTTATAACTTCACATAATCAGAGGTAATTGTGAGCTCAACTCAAAAATCTCGAAAATTTCTCCAATAAAATCATTAATTACGTATTTCAAAAAATTAACGTCTTTATAAATTTAAATCATTGATATTTTCAAAACATGAAATTCTAAATAAATTATATGCAGCATTAATTATGCATAAGTTTACTTTTATCTCTAATCACATTTATTATTCTACCAGAAAAATATTTACAAATGAAAGAGATGCCAAGTATAAATTAGAGTTCTAATATTTCTAAATAAAACATAATTTTTTTTTCACACATAAATGTGATCAATAATTTCTTGAAACTTTTGGACCTTGGAGTTCCGGAAACTTCCGGATCGCATTTACCGAAAAATCAGGATTTTTCCGGAGAAGAATCATCTCTGCATAATAGGAACATATTATCTAATTTAATAATTATTGAAAAAAAAATGAAAAGTCGAGAATGTTTGTCGTACGATATAAACATTTTTCATTATCTCCATTAAAGAAAATGAAATTTGCAATTGAAATCGATGTATCACATAATATTTTTCTTTATCTATAGAAAAATAAAATTGAAATTTAGTAACTGAGTGCTGCATTATACATTTCTCTCACGAAAAAAAATGCACACAATCTCTCATTAAAAAAATTTAAAATAACGCGCGATTTAATACTCTGGGGTGATTGTGAGTCCAACTCAAAAATCCTGAAAATTTCTCGAGCAAAATCATTAATGACGCATTTCAAAAAATTAATGTCGTTATAAGTTTAAATTATTCATATTTTCAAAACATGAAATTCTGAATGAATTATATTCAGCATAATGTAAATGAATAATTATGTATAAGTTTACTTTTATCTCTAATCACATTTATTATTTTATCAGAAAACATATTTACAAATGAAAGTGATGCCAAGTATAAATTTTAGTTCTAATACTTTTAAATAAAATATACAAGAAATTTTATACATAAATGTGATCGATGATTTCCAGAAATCCGGATTTTTTTCCAGAGTGCAATCGTCTCTGAATAACATTTTTAACTAATCATTTGACGGTAATTTCTATTATGTAATTTCTTATTTTTTGTAGATGCATCCATTAATTTTGCTTCGTAATCAATTTTGCTTCAAAACATTTCCAAGATTATATTCAAATGAAGCTTGATAAATTATTAGCATAAAATACCTATTTATCAGTAAAGGTTCCAGAAGTCCTACTTGTGAAAAGGTCACATTGCTGGATAAATTAGCAGCATATTGATCAGCAACAGACTATCACAATGCATAGTGCATCCTAAATCACGAAGCAGTTAATAAATTAAGGATTCAATCACAACAATAGCAGACGATGTCGTAATTTTTCATTCTGCGTTTGACAAGAATGGAAAAAATAAGAAACCATGCCAAAAAAAAAGATAAACTTCGTTAGTCATTTATAAATTTTGGAAGGTCTAAAAATATTAATCGAATTTAATTGGTTTTAAATCATACATAGAATTAGAAATACTGTTTACGCACTAAGGTATAAATTCTTAATAAAAATTGCCAGATTATTGTCATTGCTGTTAAAAAACAGGATATTTATTTTCCTTGAAAATTTGACGGAAAAAATAAATTATGAGTGCGATAATGGAATAAATAATTAACGTAATGATGGATGAATAATGCATATGTCGTTCAGCCCAATAAAATGAATAATAGACTTTTTTGCAGTTTCATAAAATGCATAAATTTTATTTTGAGAAAATCAATAAAAATGAATTAAAAAAAGCTTCGATTTCAAATATGAATAAATCACATATTTTGTAAATAAGTACTTCACTGACAAAAATTAGGGTTTCAAAAAAGCACGAAACTTATTTATATATTCAAATTAAATTGCTGTTAGCAGTCCTAAGGGTTGTAAAAAAAATTTCGATTTAAATACACGCATTTTATAAATAAGTACGTCACTGACAAAAATTACGGTTTAAAAATAGCACGAAACTTTTTTAATATAATCAAATTAAGTTGTTGTTAGAGACTTAAGAGTTTAAACAAAATTTAGTTTTCAATACGAATAACTGAAAAACAAAACGGTTCGATTTCATTACCAATAGTTAAGAAACAAAACAAAAAAACAAATTCCGATTGCAATGCAAATAAAATTTCATTAAAAAGAATATCAGCAATAAAAATTACGGTTTTAAAATCGCACGAAACCCAATCAAATAATCAAATCAAATTGATGTTAAGAGTTAATTATGCTAACAACAAAATAAATTTGACACACGAACAATAAGCTTAGAATAATGGACTTAGACATTCACTAGCCACGCGATACTGAAAAACTAATCGGTTTTATTCGGTTAGCAATAAAACATAAATGCGCTTCGTATTTAAAATACTTTTGTAATTTTTTAAACATGGCGTATGTAATTAAATAACAAAGCTAAGAAACAAATAAATATAGCTTACATATTTTAAAAGCTATAGGAAAGATTATTGGATTTCTTGATTAAATAACTAAGTGCGTCTAGGCAGCAAAGGTAATGTTTTTAAAAGAATGTTTTAAAACAGGGGTATATTTTCTGTATGTAAAATACATAGATGGTATGTACCTATAAATCAGCTAACCGTACTTTTTTTAAAAAATTTATTTTTCAACTCGACGGCCATTTTTTTATTTTTTATTTTTTAATGGGACAAACAGTATGGTGATTTGACTACGTATACTGTTAGATTTATATCGAAAAACTATCTTCCTAAAATGCATTAAACAAAGAAAAAAAATTAAAATAGCTATGATACAAACAAGTATTTTTTTCCTAATTTTCAACACTTTTAATCCAGATGAAATTTTAAAGTCAGAGCGAAATCTCAATTATTTTTACCCACCTAACTTAAATGTATCACATAATTTGCGATAACAACTCCCAATTTTCAGAGAAATACTAAAATGCAGATAAGTTTTAAAAGAATTATTACATAATAATTGTAAGTAAATTATTTAGAATAAGATTATCTGAATAACTTTATTTCTTGTATGAAAACATATTATTATGAAATTATTTTCTTTGAATTACTTCACAAAAAAAGCACGAAATCAAGCAATAATCCTTTCCGATTACAATACGCGATACGCAAGAGCGAAGCCACAACCAAACAATTCATTTCATTCACAGCTAAGACCATAAAATATAAATAAATCTTCGGAGGCAACCGAAGTGGATCAAAAAAGTTTTTTTCTGTTCGTCTTTAAACATAGGTTCTGACTAATAAAAAGACCACAATACGAACGCAAAGAGAGCCGGTCAATTTCCGTTTTACGACCCATAAATGACACTCTCATTGTTTTGCCTTAAAATTCCCTGCCAAGCGCCTTCAAGCTTTTCATTTAGAATAGATTAATTTCGCGAACTAAGCGTAAACAAAACTATCTGAAGAAGAATTTTGCGAACGACAATCATGTACACGGTTTATAATCTTTCGTTATGATGCAAATAAAAGGCATATTAGTTTTGACAGTTTAATCAAGTTCAACGCAATTAGGTTTAAAAAATAATAAAAAGCCGCTTCGTTTTAAACAAAAAAAGGAATGTTTTTCAACATGAGATTTTTGGGAAAACGTGATAAAATTTTAATGGATTTAGAAGGAACATACAGTCTATAAACATTTCGAAGCTAACAACCAACCATAATACTTACTTAAACTTAAAGCCGGAAATTTAAAGATTTTCAGTTATAACATTTAACATGTTCTTAAACTTAACTTGTTTATATGATTTCCTTTTGATATAATACAAATACTTCTTTAACTATCATATTTTAAATGTTACTAACTAATAGAATAGTTTTCTGGCAATGTTTTTAAAAATAAATTACTTATTAACATCAATGCATAATTATTATTTTTCTTTTAAAAAAAATCAGCTTTAGAATATATTTAATCGTCAGAAACCAGTTTTTTTTCTGTTTTTTTTTCCAGAATTTTTTTTGCATTTTGAACTTTTTTATTTAAAAATATGGTATAATTTTTTTTATTTTACGTTTTCAGCTAATGATAACAAGTTCTAAAAACAGGAAACTTAACTATTTTTAGAATATCACTTAACGTGTTTCTTCACTAAATTACATTCATACGATACAACTATTGCTTTAACCATCATACGCCATACATTGTCGACTGGCAATTTGTTACATTTGGGAAAAAATAAAGTTCAATTCCTGTGTAACGCTGATGATTGATTAAAAAAAGTTTTACAAAAGAAAAATGCACTGTTTTACAGATAAAACCTTATGGGGAAAAAAAAAGTTTAAGATTTTAACGGATTTGGAAGAGCAAAAAATCAACTTTTATTTGCCTGTATTTGTAAGCGTCTTTATTAGAAAATTCGATAGAATAAGTTTTTATTAAATCGTTTACAGACGACCATAACATGTTCTTAAACGTAGAAATGTAAAGACTTTCATATTAACACTTAAGATCCGCTTAACTTGGTTTCAGATAATTAAACTATTTTTTAACCATCACATTCGTTTATGTTCGAGACATATTTTCATCATATTGTTTATAGATCGATATTTAATCAGGTTCAATAACTATTTAAAATGAATATTTTAATCGCATATTGATTACTAAGGTAGATATTAGGCATAGTGTATGTTAGATATTAAACGTATATTAGACACTAGTTGTAGTCTAAAGTTAGTTGTGAACATCGAGGAAAACATGGTTATCTTAAAGTAATTTCATTCATATTTATAACTCCAAAAAAAAAACATTATAATTAACTATAAATAAAATCGAAAATTAGCATTCCTTATCATAATATTAATATTTCATAACAGAGTGCGTAACCAAACCTTTCAACAAAAAATAAGCACTTTTTAAGCACTACATACATTAACAAAATGCAAAATAATTTTCAAGACTTTACATGATCATGACAAAATAACTAGTTTTTGACAAAGAACTCTTTTTCTTGATTACATCAGCCACCACAAAAGGATCGAGATATTTTTTAGTTCGATTTCAGAGGGTGGAAAATGAAGCTTGAAATTGAGAATATCTTGCAAAATGCAGCAGAGTTGCACATGAGAGTGCAAGAATCTCACCAAACGCAGCTCAGTAGACGCATATGCGGACCCGCGAGTATTTCATAAAACATGTACAATGACTGGCACTTTCATACGCTACGGACCGACAGTACACCTAAATGCATAGTGTTGGAATGAATTGTGAAAACATAGAATAGAACAATGTGAACGTCACGTTTTGCATAATGCGTGGCGAAGATCAACATTGTAAAGAAAGAAATCTCATTTTCGAAAAGTGAAAATTAAGCACTTTTTAAAAAACTCCCAATGAAGAAAGCACCTTTAAGGGCTTTTAAAGAACAAAAATCGAAAATAAGCACCGTAAAGCACTTTTTAAAAAGGCTACGCACCCTAAACAAGTACTAATTATATGGTTTTAAAACTATATTTTTTAACCGGAATCTTTTATTAACTCTAATTCAATTTTGAATTTGAAACCAAAACCTCATTATACTAACATAATTTATAAAATTTTCTTAATGGAACTTTTTTATAGCATAAAATTTTTTCTTTTTTTTTTGAAAATATACTGTTTTGTATTGTATGTCAGACTTTTTTTTATTATATCCGATTGAGAAACAGGGAAGCAACATAATGCAGGATGCGTTAGAAACGAATATTTTTAAAGTTCTTCATAGAATCGATTTTCGCTACATTCGAATACTTCCATTTCGCCTCTGTCCTTAATTCGCCTCAATTAATTTCAATTTAAAATACGCTAAAAATATAATTTTATTCGATATTATTTATTTTTCTTACTTTTGCGCTTAAACTATTTTTCAAAGTTTGAAATCAGTGCTAGATAGTTGAAATATAATTTCTTAAATATATAACAAATAAATAAAATAATGTATAATAAAGAAATTTCTCTTTGATATACAATTTCTCAAATAAATAATCACAAGAAACTGAAGCGGTAAGATCTTACTTGATTCCTTCGTTCCAAAANAAAAAAAAAAAAAAAAAAAAAAAAAAAAAAAAAAAAAAAAAAAAAAAAAAAAAAACAGTACGTTTTAAACGCTCAAAAACAGACGCCTATTTTCAAGACTTGCCAGACGTGAATAATAAGAAACAAAAGCTATTTGAAATATAAAACGTAAAATTGCCTACGAAAATAGAAAAATAAAGGTGAGAAACAAAATTAGAAAAGCCGCAGTAGCCGAGAGAGAAAAAAAGGTGAAAAACAAACAACAAACACGACAGTGGCCGAGAAGGGTAAATTGCATTTCCACGCGCTATGGAGAGGTGGTCAGGAACCTATGTCTGTAACAATGAAATCAATGATACATTTTTAACTTGTATATTTTTGAAACGAAATGGCAAAGTTCTCGCAACCTTGCAAATTTTTAAATATTTCCGCTTATATTCAAAATCAATATATATAACCTAAAATGTAGCTCCATTTAAAATGAAACAAGGATATTGTAACGTCAGTAAGATTTTGCAACATTCGCTCTAAATGTTGCGAACTTGCGTGCTATGTGGCATACGTGCATTCAACTATTTATGATTTCTTTTTTTCCAGCAAATTATGTCCGTACGAAAAGGCGTCATGATGGCAGAAAGATTTCTAGGTATCGTTTGCGTTATGCGGAACAATAAATCTAATCTAACTCGGCTGCTTGTATAATGGTTCTTTACCGATATTGTAATGAAATGTTCTCTAGACAGTTTAGTTCGAGAATGTGAATTAGGTGACAGTTAACAGTAAAATAAAGGTCACTAAGGTTTTTTACTCTATTTTTCTCACCGTTTTTTCTTTTAATGGTTCATTTTCACTTTAATTTAAGGTGCATGGTGATTCAAAATATAATGGAACACAAAAAATGTAAGAAAAGAAATTATAAATCGTCAAGTTTTGTATGCAATTTGTCAGATTTTTTTTTAGATTTTATTATATAACCGTCGTGTTGAATAAGCCGATCCAATTCCGAATATACGAACACCTATGTTCAACTACGTATCTTTGTAATTTGAAGAAGACAAGGCAGTTCCTGGATCAAGTATTGGGAGAAATTTGGATTTGTGTGGGCATATTTTTATGGTTCTAACTCGCATGGAGAGGAAAACCACGAAAACCTCCCACGATTAACCGGGAGGCAAGGGGCTTTAAACCTATGATCCGTCTGCCTCTGAGGATATTATACGTTAACTCTATATTGGGTCGGCTGTTCAACAACGGTTATGAAATAATAAATAAGTAATAGATCGGCTGTTCAACAACGGTTATGAAATAATAAATAAATAATAGATCGGCTGTTCAACAACGGTTATGAAATAATAAACAAATAATAGATCGGCTGTTCAACAACGGTTATAAAATAAAATCATTAAAGAGTAAAGCTAGATTAAAACTTTCAAAACAAACTGGTTTGATATTTACAAGTCCCAATATTTGCAATTGTAATTCTTCAGATTTTGATTACATTTTCTTAATCTCATTACTCATCAGGCTCTTGCACTTTATTTTTTAACCAGGATTCAAGAAATATTTATAAAGAGCGGTGACGCTGGAACACCCTGTATGAATAACAGGGATGCAAACGGGAGCTTGCATTGAATAAAATCTGCTTTAGCGTTCATAAAATAACCATTTCTAAATACAAGTCGTCTCATTCTCTTGACATTTTACCAGACAACTGGAGCCCGGAGCTGAAATTTTAGCTTATTACCTGTGAGCTCAGTTGGAGTATCTACGCGTCTAAAATTTTTCGGCTCCAGGCTCCGGCATTTTACACTTTTTAACTAATTTTGCTTCCTTTATATATAAAAAGTTTCTTTATTTTCGTTAGTAAAGTTTTTAATACAATGAAAAAAAAAAGGTCTAACTTACTTTGATTTTTTTTCAACATTAAAAGAAAGTTTATAATCGAAAGTTATAATAGTAATAAAAATAATAAATTTTATTTTAGAACCAGCGTCGAACAGCTGACCTAATTCTGAGTTAACGAATATCCATGTTCAACTGCGTAGCATTGAAATTTTAAACCCAACCCAAAAGACAAGGAAACTCTTGGATCAAGCACGGGGGCAAACCTTCTTTCACGAAGGGTCTTTGTAAGAGAACTAAAATGCATCTGCGTGACAGGGGAAGGAAGACCACGAAAACTTCCCACGGTTAAAGGCTGGGACACACCTGTCATGCAGCGTTCCGATCCGAATCATACCCGATTTTCTTTAAAAAGNCAGCCTTTATCCGACAACAAGGGGATTCTAACACACAATCCGTCTTCCAGAGAGGATACTTTACATCAGCGCTCTGGTCGGTGCGAGTTGGTAGCAGGATATGTATCCACAAGCCACAGCTGAGATTAGAACCTGAGGCACCTCATAGTGTAGAGAACGCTCTATCACCTGAACCACCACGGCTATACAATTTTAAATTTGAAGAGAATCGATGAAATACTTCCTGAGATACAGCAACTTAAAGAAACTACTAGTGAAAGTTTACCAAGGTAATTATAACGGAAAACCAATGTCGGAAACTATGTGTCATTAACTTTAACAGAACAGCATAGTTTTACTTTTTATACTGTAATTTAAGATTTAGAGTTAATGAATTGCATAGTGTCCGAGATGCAAAAATTGACACGACAGTTTTACGTCAAGAAAACTACATTTTTAAAAAAATTCTTCCAAGTTGTTATATCTCAGTAATTATTTGATTGGTTTACTTCCAATTTTTTCGTTTTTGCAAAGAGGTCATATAAATGCATATACGCCAAAAACTGCATTGATTTTTTCTTAGATCCAGTCTGGTATTCATTTTCAATGATTGGAATTATATCATGTTGACATGGCTTAAAAATTTTTTAAAATTAAATCATGTTTTTTCAATCCTTATAGTCTGTACCAGTATTCACATACCCACCAACATTGGAGAAATAAAATAACGGATATTTTACTAAACGACCCAATTTTGGGTTCACGACTACTGATGTTCAATTCCGCAGCCTTGTAATTCCGAACTCAATCCAAAAGACGGAAACTCCTGGATCAAGTATAGGGAGAAATTAGCCTTTGTGGAGGACTTTTTGATGGAACTAGCCTGCATTTGAATTACATGGAGAGGAAAACAACAAAAACCTTCCACAATTAGACTGGGACTCTAGCCGTGAGGATATTTCACTTCAGCACTGTGGTCGGAGCAAGCCGGATGCGGAATTCGTATCGACCAGTCATTGCTGGGATTCGAACCTGGGTTTACCTCACTGGCAGGCAAACGCTCTAGCTACTGAGCCATCACGGCTCGACTGAAATAATTAACACTCAACATACTGCAGTACTGGCATTAAAACCATCTGTTGAGGAATAAGTGAAGTATTTTAACCATCAGTGAATATTTTATCACCAATTTTTATTCATTTATTATTATTTTTTAAAAAATTCTTCAACAAATTCGGAGAAATCTGAAAATATACAGGTAAAGAGGAGACAGTCGCAAACTACAGGAGGCCATGGCAAATTCATAATAGATTATTCAATATATCAGATTACACTGTGTATCTAACGCGCTGTGAATTTTAATATATATAGAGTTGGATAACGTAAAACTCATAACTTTAAGTAGTTAACAAAATTAATAAATGCCAATGTAATGGCAGTACTTTTTTTTTTTTTTAATAACTAATGTATCATTGGCTTTATTATCAGCTTTTATCAAGCAAATACAAATGAGCAAGATTAATTTTAATACAAAGAAAATATCCAACAACAGTAACTTGTATAAAGTGCACAGTAGGAAGAAAAAAAAAACGCACCACCATTAATAACTTTTGATCTAATGATGGGATCTTTACGTTTTAGGACTCAATCTCAATGGTTCGAGAGGCAACCTCAAATATGCTAATTAATTAGTGTAAACGATATTTTTTAGTTACAAAATCAGACACAAAATCGTACTTTCTCTCAATAATACCCTTTTTTTATTTATTTTTTAAAAAAATTCCTTCGGATTTTTGACCTTGCAGTAGCCGCAATCTGCAAGTATGGTCCCCATAGATTGGTCAAGAGAGCGATCCAAAGTATGGAGCCCTAAATGATAATTTTACTTTGTGTGTATTTCGCCATATCTCGAGAACTTTTTTTAAGCGAATAGGAAATTTTTTTACACACATTTATTAAGTTTGTTGGTCAAAAGATTAAGTTTGTTGGTCAAAAGATAATCTTATGCAAGAAATAAATTTTACAAATTTTTTTATTATTATTATTTTATTTAATAATAGTCAAAAAGATTTTGAATTATAAAGGTGTACATTTGTTTTGCATAATTTTAAAGTAAATAATTTTACATGGCAAAATACAAAATTTCACGAAATTTGTTAAATGATTCCTGAAAAAACAAATTTTAACTATACGACTTTTTAAACAAAAATTTTTATTTGTTTTTCAGTGATTTGAACCGTATTATACAACATAATATACTTAATATCCATTTATGAAATAATGAAGCATAAATACAACGAGCAACATAAAAGAAAGTTTAAACTATTAGTCACTTAATATTAAATTGTTGAGTGTCAGGTGTTCTTGTAAGCTTTAACCAAAGAAAAACTTTCAATTCAGTTTTTTTCGAATGATTTAAAATGATGAAAATAACGATTTAACTTTAAATAATAAGGCACTGTTGAAGTAAAATACGGCGAAAACTTATATGTATTATAAAGCAATATCTAAAAAAAGAAAGAAAAAAGATTTTCAGATATTTCAAAAGTTGAGTCTCAATAACGATTAAAATTGCTGTAACTAAATAAATTTCTCTGTTATAAATCTATTAAAACAATGAAGGCAATTAGTTAATAAAACTTGAATAATAAAATAAACATTATATGAACAAAAAAAATTTGGTAATTGCTCAAATTGTAACAATTATTTTACAAAAAAATGAAAACATTTTTTCTTTTCATAGATGATTAAAAAGAATGAAAATAAATAGTCCGTAATAGTATAAAAATGAATAAAAGTAACAGAAATGTGATATGTATTTCTCAAAATTAATCGTTGAAAAAATAATCTATGAAATAAAAAGAATAACATTGTTGTACGTTAATATCTCTACACTTATGATGTTAAATGTTAACCTGCCTTTTCAAACAAGAAATTAATACCATTCAAAAATCAAGCAATTATTAACAATATAAGCAATAACTTACAAGATATGTCACACACCCATAGTTATTACACTACCTCCCACAAACACGGCTTCCCCCATATAACCGACACATTCAAAGATCAGAAATTTAAAATAGATATCCACACGATTAAAATATAAATATACATTAACAAAATTATGTCATTGCCTTACTTTGTTTTAAGGAACACATTTGGGGTGACCAATGGCATGTCAGCTTCGAGCATGGCAGCGCAACGCGTGTATGAAGCGACGCCGATAAGCGTCAACATTCAATACAACGGCCATGCCATGGGATGAAGAGGAGATGCGAAAATGAAAAGGGGGAAGAAAATCTAGCGTCCCGGAGAAAGTGTGGCGCGTTTGGCGATATATTGCCATTCGCTTGGCGACGACTGTTTTTCTGTGAGAATTCTGATGCAGCAGTAGTAGCGACGAAGCTCTCGGAAGTTCAAATTTATATCAAGCTTTCAGACAATGAATGTTTGATGTGTTATTTCTTTGTTAGATGATCCGGAACTAGGAATCATTCATCCAGACATGAAATCTATTTGTTTTGTCTTCTTTTTATTTGATGACGGAAGTTAAGTCTGATAGCGTGGATGACATTTGTGTTTTTTCTATTTAAAATAGTTTTACTTCCACATTTTTCATATAAATATAAATTAGTGATAAAAAAATGAACACCGCTGAGAAATTTTTAAATTATTTATAAATATAAATTTTACCTTGGCCCCAGTTGGGTTCCAAATTGGCTCACTATGCGTCCTATAAGAATATTCACCGAGCGACCAATATAGGGATGTCTAGATTTTTTAATATTGATTCTAGAATGGCCTATATAGGGCCTACATTGGCCAATATATAACCTGTATTGGCTAAATAATCGATATAAAATATCAGGTAAATCTGACAATTCTATTCAGGACCGATAGTGGCAGTAAAAAATATCGGGTGAATCAAACAAATCTATATAAGGACAATATCGGAAAAATAACGGATTATTACCCTTATTTCTCCAAGATTCATGAATATTGGCCCATTTTGGGCCCAAGTTATTTTGCTGCTAGGGTTTTGACAGTTGTAAGAGCCTATTCTAAATAAAGAATAGTTCGTAATTCCTAAATAAAGAACATGAGAGCCACGATGGCTCAGGTGATAGAGCGTTCGCCTTCCAATGAGGCGAACCGAGTTCGAATCCCAGTCGATACGAATTCTGCATCCGACTTGCACCGACCACAGTGCTGACGTGATATATCATCAGTGGTAGACGGATCATGGGTTAGAGTCCCCTTGCTGTCAGGCTAACCGTGGGAGGTTCTCGCGGTCTTACTGTCCATGTAACGCAAATGCGGGTTAGCTCCATCAAAAAGTCCTCCACGAAGGCAAATTTCTCCCAATACTCGATCCAGGAGTTCCTTTGTCTTCTGGATTGGGTTCAAAATTACAAGGCTACGGAATTGAACATTAGCAGTCGTGAACTCATAAAATTGGGTCGACTGTTCAACGACGGTTATATAAAAAAAATAGAATGTGTAGTTCTACAGTACGCAAGGGCCTAACTCGGCTATACCGCTCCCAATCACAATTTACAAATTGAATATCAGTCTCCAAGAATGGTAATTGTTTTCCTATATTCCTTAAATCAAGGTACAAGTTATGACAGAAAAGTAAAGTTTTACACAGCTAATGGTGGTGGTGAAAATCAAGAGTCATCAAAACATGTTTCTCTCTTTCAATTTAAGAAAACACTACGATAATAAAAATGGTCGTGGAAAAATAAACAATTATTTCAGATGATAAGCAATAGTACGAAATTCGAGATCAAATGCTGAGTCTTCACACAATAATAAATCTTTGCATACGTGAAGTGCTATACGTTGTAAGGAAAGTATTAAAAATAATAAACTGAACTTTGTTGTAAGGCAGTGTTTCCCAAAGTGGGGTACGCGTACCCCCATGGATACGGGAACAGTTTAGCGGGGGTACGCGTTCTTATGCGAAATATCTTGCAACAAACAAAAATTTCAAAAAATTTTATTTAAAAACAAAGCTAGCCATGAAAATTTTACGATTACGTATTTTTCTATTGGCTATTTTTTGCAGAGTCAAAACAGTTAATAATTAGTGGTGTCAACAGCCAGTTGTGATTTTTAACTTTTGTGCAATTTTTTTCTAGTAAAAAATACATTCATTTTTTTATTAGAGGGTACGCAGCGTTACAAAAATTTAGAAAGGGTACACAAAAGTCATAAGTTTGGGAAACACTGTTGTAAGGCATGATATTAGGAGAAAATGAAACAACGTGTGGAAGAGACATTGTTTAGATATCTTTAATTGTATCGTAACTTAATATATAACTTATTTTAACTTATTTAATATTCATATTAATTTTACTGTTTTATTTAATTTCCTTAATATTGAAGATAAATGAATTTCCCTGCATTTGGAATACCTATTTGGGATGACGATATTTACGCATCCGGTTTTTGCTATGAGAAAAATCCCTTTTACCTTTGACCAGCGGTGTTTAATGGGGCCCCCTTTTTAATTCAGGATTGGTTAAAAATGTTTTAGTTTTTATTGGATCGTTACTCTTAATCTAAGATGATTGGGTTTTACCTTTTAAAGGGGTGGGCTTTTGTAAAACTTAAAAAAAATAAATAAATAAATAAATAAAAAATATTGCTGAAGTGTGGTGGCAGGATTGATTGGAAAACGAAAGGAGCTAAGTCACATGGTGCGTAGCGTTTTAAAAAGTGATTGAAGGTGCTTATTTTCGAATTTTAAAAGCTCTTAAAGGTAATTTTTTCTCATGGGGCGTTTTTAAAAAGTGATCGATTTTTCCTTTTCGACTATGACAATTTTTTTTCTTCATTACCATGTCGATTTTCGCCACGTATAATGCAAAAGCGTGCTTTTCACATTGTTCTATTCAACGTTTTCACAATTCATTCATTCAACCACAATCATTTCGGCCTATCGTCTTTCCATAGTGTGTCAAATCGACCAGGGCTGGATTACCCATTAGGCCAGACTAGGCCATGGCCAGGGGTCCCTTTAAAATGCATTTTTTGAAAATAAATTTTAAAAAATTAACGAAAACAATGATTTTTCAAAATGTTATGATAGTTGTTTAGTTCTAATTTAATAAAATAAAGTGAAATTTAATTTATTATTATTTATCTTTATTTTAAATATGCTTTCTTATATGAAAAGATATATAAATACTTTTATATTTGAATTTAAAAAAAAATATATGAGAAAAAAATGTACTCTAAGGGCCACAAAAATTTGAATGGCCTAGGGCAGGGATGGCAAACCTTTATAAACCAACGCGCCATTTTTTCTAAAAAATTGTTTAATGAAATCACAGACGTGCCGTCAAATAATTTTGACTTCATAATTATTGGGAAAATAATAATACTAAATACTATCAACTTAAAACTCTTTATTTACATTGAAAAGAAAATACATTTTGCAATGTCTCAGTTATACTCGTAATTCAACTTAAAGTAGCATCAGTGGGACTTCTGTTATTGCAGATTAAATGACAAATAACTTATAAGTTGTGAGATATTAGTTTAAGCAGGACTGTTGATTTTTTTGCTAGTTATTTATTGTTAGCTTGTTTTTTATGGTTATTAATTGTTTTTTAGCATCAATTGTTAATTTTATTTATTAATAATTGTTTATTATTTTGCTTGTTTTTCTTGTGAATTTTAATCTAATTGATAAATATGCTTCATAGTGTGTGACATTTGTGTAATAACAATTCATAGAGCAATAACAATTATGATCGGTGGCGTGCCCGAAATATTGTGTCGCGTGCCATAAATGGCACGCGTGCCATTGGTTCGCCATCCCTGGCCTAGGGTATGGTAGTACGCTTAATCCGGCCCTGAAATCGACAATCATTTTACATGTTTGAGGAAATACTTGCGAGTCCGCATGTACACGTCTACTGAGCTGAGTTCGGTGAGATTCCAGCACTCTCATGTGTTATCTCTGCTGCATTTTGCTAGATATTTTCAATGTCAGGCTTCATTTTCCACCCTCATTTTTCAAACTGAAAAATCCTTCGATATGGTGGCTAATATAATCAAGAAAAAGAGTTCTTTTTGTCAGAAACTAGTTATTTTATCATGATCATATAAAGTCTTTGAAATTTATTTTACATTTTGTTAAAGTATAAAGCGTTTAAAAATATTTATTGAGTGCTTAAAAGGTGCTTATTTTTTGTTGAAAGATTTGGCTACTCACCCTGAATCAAAAACAAAAAAAAAAAAAAAAATTAGAGAATGAAAAGAAAATTAATAAAGAGAGATTGTATGAAAAATGTTGAAAAGGAAAATCTAATTTTAACATGAAAAAGAAAAGATGATCTACACTAAAATGGTAACATTTTAGTAACACTAAATACTACACTAAAATAGTAACATTTCTCTTCTCTATGTGCAATGTATTGTATATTTTAGAGTTATAATTCAAATGGTGTAAAAGCAGTACAGAACCCGTTATCCGGAAATCAGAAAACCGGAAAACCAAAAAACCGGAACGAAATTCGATAAATTTTCCCGCCATTTAAAAAAAATTTTTTTTTTTTCCTCTTAAGATTATAGGATTTTTCTTTCTTTTTTGAAAGATGTTCACCTTACCATCATTTTGGAAATAATCATTAGTGTATTACTTCATCGTGTTTCTTCTTTTTAAGATTATTTCCAAAAAATTTTATTTTTTAGTTGGGTTTAACAATAAAAAAACGGCTTTTTGTAGCGATTCAGAAAACCGGAAAAATCAGTTATCCGGAATAGCGATGGTCCCGATCGTTCCGGATAATCGGTTCCCTACTACTTTGAATTTTACATGCATTCACTTTTCTTTTGATAATATCAAAATTTAAAATAAAAAGGTATGTTAGATTACAATTTTGTGTCATTTAATCATGTGCGTAGTCTTTTATTCCATCCCTAGTCACACCGGCTACGCAACAAGATCGAAAGGGTAAAAATATTTACTACTATTAAGTCTACATTTTGCCCGGAGCAATGCAAATAACGCAACAGTTTTATAAAGTTATCTCAAAATGATATTGTCCTTAAATAATGCAATTACAGTAAAATACTAAAGTCTCCAGGGTCTGAATATAGTATAGGAAGAAGAGGCACTTGCTTCGGATTCTTAAATTATAGAGGCCCTGGCCAAGTGACTCTTAAATATTAATATTTAAAAGGTTTAAGGTTTTTAAAATTCCAATTTTACATTTTATTTAAGACAGTGCCTTGCTGATTCATTAAAGTTTTACAATATTTAAATTTTTATCCAAAAGTCTAGATTTTGCAATGACTTAATTTATCTGATGTGCTAGGTGCAGTCCACAATAAAACACATCGCGTGGATAAACGCAATAACCAATCATAATCTCAATCGTTGGGGGCTTAGCATCTGATTAATGTAGCGTCGAGACGCATGATACCTTTAGTACAAATCTTTTCGTGTATATTAGTGTAACCTGTAGAATTTCTATAAAAATGAAATTTATATAAATTATTTTTAAATTTTTTTTAAGGGTTCCTTAATTAACATTCTGCCCAGGGCCCCTTCTCGTAATCGGGCCTCATCGTATACTAAATATTTCAAACATAACACAAACCTTTTAAAAAAATAGTAATAATAATAACAAGAACTTGTGCCAAGAAAAAGTAAATATCTCTTAACTTGTGGGAAATAAAAACCCTTAAAAATTTTTTTGTTGAGAGCACAATACTATTTCGTAAGTTATTAAAATGCAAAGAACTTTTAGAGTTCTGACATACGTTAGAAATTTTTAAATATCTGCGCTATTAAATGAAGTAACTGAAGTCAAATAGACGCCTATTTATAAGCGCTCGAAACAAATCGACTTTTATTATACAATATAGTCGAATGCAATTTAATAACCTAAGTTTTCCTTATTGACATTTATTTATTATAAATTCATAACAATTTTAAGTGTCGATACTTTAGGTTCGAAGTATAAATACTTGACTGTATACAAAACATGGTTTGGAGAAAAATAGATTACCAAATTTAACAAGTTATTTCAAATACTGGGTGCACGCGCTGTGTCAATAGAGTTAGATCAACTAAAAGACTATTTTTACATTTTTCTATGGCTTTCATAACATTCTTTAAAACAAAAGATAACTTTTTTCGGTATATATTCGCAAAAAATATTAAAGATAAGAAGTACAAAAGAAAAATATAAACAGGATTATAAGTTCTAATAATCTTTAGAAATATCAAAGAAGTAAAATATTTATTACTCTAGCTCATCCAAAAACAAACAAATAAAATCCATTTCCAAAGCTCCGATTCCCAAAAAGCAGAGAAGCTTTGTTAAAAACGGAGCAAGACTAAGCTCCGTATTCCAAAAGCGAATTCTGGCTGGTATCTTCCCTTTAAATTAAGGTCAAACGTACTTAACCCGAATTGACTTTTGAGAGGCGAGAAAGAAAGAATAAGAAATAGAAAAGAAACTTCACAATTTTTTTTCCCCTTCACGTTTGTTGACAAGAGATTGGCGAGAAGAGTTGGCGAAGAATTACGATACGGCAAACCTTTTGAGATGGGAGGTAAGATGGGAGGGATGCGGGTATCGTCGCACTGCGCCACCTCCCTTAAATCTTTCAAGCTCCAGTCCGAGCTCTTGCTCCTCTACATAAGAGTGGAAATCTTTCGAACCGTCCTTGTGTACAAGTTACCGTACTATAGTACAGAGATTATAAAAATAATGCAGTATATAGTAACGAAGTTGATAGCTAAAAATATCGTCTGCGAATTTTATTAAAAATTTAACACGGAAAAAGAACGGAACAAAATTATGGAAAAGATATCTAAAGCAGATCGTTCTTTTTAAGTTTTTTCAATTACAATTGTCCTTTTTAATTTAGGTGCAGATTGGCAGAGGTCATAATTGGATTTATTCATTTATCATCAGGCTTTGCCTTTTATAATAGCTCAAAAACTCAATTTATTAATAGTTTCAATTCTTTCCTTTTCTTTTTTCATTTTTTTTAATAGTTCATACACAGGCTTAAAATGTTGATACACTCAAACTCAAAAACGTCAAAACGCAATATACTTATTCTGCCTCCAAAACACAATAAACTTATTCTTAATAAATTTATGAAACAGAGGCCGGGTTAGCCTAGTTGGTAGGGCACTGGGCCCATGTCCAAGAGGTTCTGGGTTCGATCCCCGCCGGCCGAAGACTCCTCGTGTAATAAACGGTGATTGATGCACGTTAAATCTGTCGAGTCTCAAAGTCCTCCATGTTCCCATAACAAATCATACCTTTGGTCACTAATCCAGGAGTTTCCTTGTCTTCTGGACAGGTTCAAAATTACCAGGATACGGAGTTGAATATTTGTAGTCGTAAACCCAAAATTGGGGCGGCTGTTCAACGACGGTTATAAAATATAATTTATTAAATAAAAATTTAAATAATTCTTAACGTTTTCATTTGAATAATATTTCTGATCATAGAATTATATAAATCAGTCTCAATAAATTTCATAACATCAAAATCTTCATTTTAGCTATAGAACATTAATCTTAAACCTCATAGAACCTAACTTTTAACTAAACGGAATCGAACAACTGTCTTAAGACTCCACAGCGCTAAATAATAGCTAGTTTAAATATTTCCTTAAAAGTAATATCTAAATATTCAAACGATTGTAAATGCTTCGTGGCAAAGTGTTAAAACGGAGGAATGAAGAAACATGAAAAAACTAATTAAATTGATTAAAAAAATTATCTATCTATCTATCTATCTATCTATCTATCTATCTATCTATCTATCTATCTATCT
>NC_092208.1:74337247-74363583 GCF_043381705.1 Parasteatoda tepidariorum
ATAGCCTGGTCGGTAGGGCGCTGGGCCCATATCCAAGAGGTCGTGGGTTCGATCCTCGCCGGCCGAAGACTCCCCGTGTAGTAAATGGTGACTGATGCACGTTAAATCTGTCGAGTCTCAATGTCCTCCATGTTCCCATAACAAACCATACCTCTGGGGGTACTAATCCAGGAGTTTCCTTGTCTTCTGGATTGGTTCAAAAATACAAGGCTACGGAGTTGAATATTTGTAGTCGTAAACCCAAAATTGGGGCGGCTGTTCAACGACGGTTATAAAATATAATTTATTAAATAAAAATTTAAATAATTCTTAACGTTTTCATTTGAATAATATTTCTGATCATAGAATTATATAAATCAGTCTCAATAAATTTCATAACATCAAAATCTTCATTTTAGCTATAGAACATTAATCTTAAACCTCATAGAACCTAACTTTTAACTAAACGGAATCGAACAACTGTCTTAAGACTCCACAGCGCTAAATAATAGCTAGTTTAAATATTTCCTTAAAAGTAATATCTAAATATTCAAACGATTGTAAATGCTTCGTGGCAAAGTGTTAAAAAGGAGGAATGAAGAAACATGAAAAAACTAATTAAATTGATTAAAAAAATTTACTATATACATATTAATAAATAGCATATTAAGGCAAGAAAGAAATTACTTCATTAAAAGTAGTGCAATTACACACGAAACTTTGATATTTAGGTGACTTTATATACAATGAATGAAAAAAAAATTATATTGTATAAATTTGAAGGGGTTTCTTTTATTTTTAATTTCAAAAGAAAATAATTGTGTGAAATTGACACAAATTTAATGACTATGTGTAAATTTTCAAAAGCATATATTAAGTTCAGTTTGTTATTGATATCGAAATTTCATCGAACAAAATTCTTCTTAACTTGATTAAAATGAAAATAAAATATTCGCCACTGATATAATTGCCTCAAATTATGCATTAAAAATTTATTTATGTTCATTTACGGCACACATTTTTTATTTAGTTACAATTCGACTTTGGAAAAGACTAAAACAAAAAATTAAAAACATTAAAACCCGTTTAAAAAAATAGAACGTCATTAAGTGGAAAAACGTATTAAAGGGTTAACATAGAAAGAAAGAAAAGAAATAGGGGGAAAACATATTTTGGGAGTTTGTAATAAAGAATTCTGGAAGAATCTTAAACCTAATGGACTGTAAAAATTAGTTTTTTTCGAAGTGGATTCAAAACAAAATGTCAGCTGCACAGCTTTTATTCGACGAAACCTTTCTTTAAGTGGGTTGAATGGCCGAATCAGTCGGCAGCACCTGTCTTCTTTTAAATTAAGATGAAAAATAAAATCAGTTTCGATTATGTGTTTGAATAGTAATTAGAACTATTTTTAAAAGAAAGATTCTACAATTCCTCCTAAAATTCATCAGAAAATAATTTATTACTCAGGAGCTATACAATAAAATGAAGGAAAAAAATTTGCCACATAATTCTATTAGGAATGCAATTTTCGTTGCATTTTAATAGTTGAATTTAAAGTAGTACATTTCCAAATTCCAATAAAGAATTTTCCGTGTTCAGAAAGAATGAGGCCGACTTTGAAAAGAAGCTTCTAAATTTACTGGAACTGTAAAAATTATGCAAAAACTAAAAATTCCAGTACGAATTTAGATATTCTTCCCGTTCTTAATAAACCTTTGGGTATATCATTTAAAAATATTAAGGAATCCTTTAGGCCGTTTTTCGAAAGCTCTGCAATCACACAAAACCATGTTTTTTAGCAAATAATATGCTATTTATACAACTGTTATTAATTTGTAAGTTATTCCTGGCTGTCAAGTTAACTTTTGCCTATCTTTGACCAGCGCCGCCTGTTTTGATTATAAAAATGGCACATAACTTCAGTATGAAGAAAGGTCAAAGTTTAGGAAAATTTGTGTTCTAATTTGTTTATATTTATAAAAAGTTGCTCCAACATTGGTTTAAAAAAATTAGCAAGAACTGAGAACTATTCATTGGTTTTGATCATTTTTATTTAGGCTGAAAAATCTCGCCAAATTGGTAATTTTTAAAAAGTTTCCTAACTGTTATACAGTATTTAAGCTATTAGTCTGTTCTAAACCCCAGGTAATTAACTATTTACGGCAAAATGGTATAAGTAGTTTAAAAAATTTAAATCTTAGCCTCGAGAAATCGTTTGCCACGTGGCAAACGATTTTTTAGAAATCCTACATTGGCCTTGCTTTGTGATATTATTAGTGAATTTATGAAAAACAGAATACAGTTTTAGAATGTCTTCTTGCTGCACATGTTTTTCCATTAAAGTATTCTATTATAGTATTTTAATAAGACTAAACTTAGATTTCTAAATTCTAATTAGTACGATTCTAATTCTAATTTTTCTCTAATATGATTCTTTTTATTATATAGATATCTAAATATCGTATTAAAATACTTATCAGTATAAATAAATATAATTTTCATTAATTATATTTAGTCATTCTAATAAGTACTTTAATAAGACTAAGACTTCTAAAAATACGTATTAGAATAAATTCATGTTTTGTAAGAGTTTATTCGATTCTATACTTACAAACGACCATTAGTCATTTAACCAACCACTGAAAATAGACTGTTTTCGTGATATTGTTACGGATTTAGCCATTTTTTCAAGAGGTCAACAGAAACGGAGTCCCCCTTCATTCATATTTGTTTTAATGAAGAAATCTATATTAAAAAAAAAAAAAAAAAAAAAAAAAAAAAAAAAAAAAAAAAAAAAAAAAAAAAAAAAAAAAAAAGTGTATGTCATACATCTCAACTTGACCTAAAACACAAGAATTCCACTTCAGAATAAAACAATTCTACATTTCACACCGCTTACTTTCACTTTACGAACTGAATAAAGAAATCCAGTGTTTGCTATACACAATGCCAAAATTTCAAGTACGCACGGTGTAAAATTACGTAGAAAGAAAACTACCACGAGGATTAATCATTTCTTGGCATGTGATGAATCTAAAACAAAACCAAAAAAACAACTTTTTTCTGTTACAAAAGTTTATGCCAGACGTAAACAAGTAAGAGTGAACATTAATAAGAGAAAATGCGTTCTCAAATTTCAATGAAATAAAAAATATAAAAGTAATGCTCTGAGTGAACTCGCCGTGTTTCCAGGAAGTGACGGCGTAAATATTAGGAGGCGGACAATGACCACCTATTATTATGGACTACTGAAAAATAGTCATTAAACAAAAATGATTTATTTAATCCATTGTGCAAAACAATTAGCTTAATATGTAGGGGGGTGGAACCAAAATAATTAATCGAAATTGTAACATATAGAGTAAAAATATAAAAGAAATATATCAGTGGTCGGACGTAGCGAAACTGCAATAGCTACTTTTTCTTTCGTAGATTGTATTATAATTTGCCACTTTTATTTATTTATAAGTAGTAAGTAAGTAGTTGTAATAGTGCTGTTGGTAATTATTTTAATAATTCTCAACGATTTCATTCGAATAATATTTTTGATCACAGAATTATATAAATCAGTCTAAATAAATTTCAAAACATCAAAATCTTCATTTTATCTATAGAACATTAATCTTAAATCCCTTAGAACCTAACTTTTAACCAACCAGGAGTCGAAAACTGTCTTAAGACTCCACAGCCCTAAATAATAGCTAGTCTAAACATTTCCTTAAATGTAATACATATCTAAATATTTTAAATGATTTGTAGCAAAGTGTAAGAAAAAGTAATAAAATCGATTAAAAAAATTATCTATACTTATGAATAAATAGTATATTAAGGCAAGAAAGAAATACCGCATGAAAAGTAGTACACTTATATACGACACTATGATATATAAGTGACTTTATATAAAATGAAAAAAAAAATATATTGTATATATTTTAATAAACAGAAATGTTATAAATAGTAGGGTACAAAAAAAAAAGTTCACATTTCTGGCAACTACTTGTAATGTTAGTCTAGTAAAAAAACAAGGTTCAAATGCAATGAATTTTCGACTGATTGGCACAAATCGTCGCGGGTCGGTGAATGCCACGTAATGAGAATGCTCTTTGTGCAGAGTTATTATAATAATTAAGTATAACTAATATTTAAAAAAGCCATTATGAACAATTGCTCATTTAGCATTTCGGCAACACCTTCAAATGCGAATTTACAGTGCGTAAAATATCACCCAAAATAACTTTTGATCTACGTTCTAGGACCCAAAGGTTTGAAAGGGTGAACTCGAATATGATAACCAATTAGTGCAGACGATATTTTAAGTTACGAAATCAGACACAAAAACTCACTTTCTCAGAATAAACATACATCTTTTTTCCCGACGATTTGGATTTCTGACGATTTGGAATCTGGCCGCAATTTGGGAAACATGGTCCCAGTAATATGGTCTGGAGAGCTGTCGAAAAGTTTGGGCCCTTAAATGTTAGTTTTACTTTTTGTTATTTCACCATATCTCGAGCAATTATTAAGCGAATTGAAAGATTTTTTCACATAATTATAGAATTCATTTAACCAAAGATAATTCCACGCAAAATATATATTCTAGTAGATATTTGTTATTTTTTATTACATTATTTAATAATAGTCAAAAAAATTTAAATTGTAAGATATATAATTTTTAACATCATTTTAAGCATTACAATTTTAAATGACAAAATATAAAATTTGACCGAAATCGGTCAAATAGTTCCTGAGAAATCAAATTTTGAAAAAGTCGTATATTTAACATTTGATTTCTCAGGAACCGACCGATTTCGCTCAGATTTTGCATTTCGCCAAATAAAATTATGTTCTTTAAAATGATGTAAACATTTTTTGCTTTACAATTCAAAATATTTTACGGTTTTATTAAATAAAATAATAATAAAAATAATAAATATTAACTAAAAGTTACATTTTGCATGGAATTGTCCTTCTATAAACGAATTTTATAATCGTGAGCAAAAAAGTTTCAATTCGCTTAAAAGATTCTCGAACTATGGTAACGTAAAAGATCGTCTGGACTAATTAATTAGTAAAATCAAGGTCACTCTTTTAAACTGGTAAGAATGAGTCTTTAAATGTGAAGATCCGATCATTAGATCACAAGTTATTTAATTCCGTTTTTTTATTTTGGGCACTGTGCGCTCACGAAACATTTGATCTCATTTTAATGGAAAAGAAAATATTTTCTCTGCAATTTCCGATAGTCTTTATTTCTGAGAAATGAAAGAGCATTAAACATCGAACAAAAATGAAAATATTTGATGATTTCCTGGTTCTCTGATAGAAAAGGCATTAAAAATTGAAGATCAAAAGAACAAATTCGTAAAAAAAAAGATGGTTTAAAATAACAAAATGGCTAATGTAAATATGAATAAATATTTCTTGATAATTTCTCGTGTTTAAAAAAGTCAATTTCTTATTCAAAACCATTTTGAGCATTGGTGTAATGTAATTTAAGTTAAGGGGTTTCTAAAAAGCAATGACTTCATCTCGTGAGTAATTTGCAGTCACTATATTTAAAAAATAAAAAAAGAAGTTGTCGTCTACAATTGTAATAAAGTTGGTGCAGTTAATTACGAAAATAATGTAGTTTTTCAAACTACTTTTAAAAAAATAAAGACTAGTTTTTATGGTGCATTAAAATGTAAACATTTACTAATGGATAAATTTTTGGGACATTGAATAGTAAATATTAGAGGAAGAAAAAGTACAAAAAATATCTTTTTGAACATTAAACTTTATAAATTAGGAAGAAAAAAAAACTCTCAAATGCAAAGAAAAAAAAATTTAAAAAAAAATTGAATAAAAAACAACAATAATAATAAAAGGTTTTTGGGCATTAAACTGTAAAGTAAAAGTAAATGATATTTTTAAACTGCAAAAAAAAATAATAAAAAAAAATAAAAATATAAAAAAAAATAAAAAATCATCAAAAACGAGACTTTTTACTTGTTTGAACATTTAAATGAAAGATATGAACAAAAGGAAACTACACCAAGAAAATTTTTTGCTGCAAAATTTATAAAAAATTTTAAAAACATACCAAAGGATTGTCGTTTAGGTCACTAAACCGTTAAAAATTACACAAGTTTACAATAACGAAAAAAAATAATAAAAAGCTGGATAATGCTAAAAGCAGAAAATTTCTTGGATTGCGATCACCTTTTCAACTCAACCAACCTGAATGAATTTTCATTGGGTATGACTTATAAATAAACAAAAACCAATCGTAGACAATTAAGATATATTAAAAAATATTAAAACATTTAAAAAAAAAATAAAGACATGTCTCATGAGTTTTGGAACATTCCAACATCCCAAACAAAATTTTTTAACAGGTTACAAAAGTAAATGACTTCAAAAATACGCAGGTTATGCCATAAAATTAGTAAAGGGTGGGCCTATCTTTCCGAACAAACTCTTCACACGTTTTATTGAATATGAAAATTCAGTTTAGAGGATGTCCGCTCAGGTCCTTTCCGGTCTTGACCGTTGATCCCAAGAACATCCGGACATTCTCACCCTCACCCCACACACACCTTAATATTTCGTATTCAACTTAATTTATTGTTTACTTACTTCAAAGATAATTTTTACACATAAAAAAAAATTTAATTTTACATATCAATATCAAAAATGTAATGCCTTCTTAAATAACTTTATTCAAAAAGTTTTATACAAAATAACGTTTTTTTTTAATGAATTCAAAAATTCAAAAATTAAAAAAAATTTAAATAAAGACATGAAGACTTACAAAATAAAATTACATACAACAAAAAAGCTAATTTTATACCTAAAATAAGGTGACTACATTACAATAACAACAACAACAACAAATTTAGAAAACTTAATAAACAATTCTTCAAATTACTAATATTTTCACAAAATTAAATTAAATATAAAGAAAAAATTAACATTTTTTTAAGAAATAGAAATACAGACACAAAGGAAGCATAAGCAATTAATTTAGATTACAATACGAATGCCACTTTCTAAGATAAAAACTAATAAATTTTTGACAAATTTAAAAAGCACACAAACCAATTTTCCAGACTCATAAATTATTAACAATTTTAAACGAAACTATGTTTTATTTTAAATAAATTTAAAAAAATGAAAGACAAAAAGTTCAAAACGAAGTAAGAATAAATTCTCTAACTCATTACTATACGAAACTATTTCCGATGCCAACATTAAAATAGCTTATTAAACAATTATTTAAAGCCATTTTAAAATTATTAAGAAAAAGCAAAGACTTCAATTTTAAACTGAAAAACAATGTTTAAATAACTGTTCAATGTATGAATAACCTTTAGCGCACTGTACATAAGCTTAACTTATGTACAGTGCACCGAAAAAAAAGGAAGAAAGAAAGGAAAAACGGACCACCCAGAATATCTTTTGATTTATTGATCGGATCTTCACGTTCTAGGATTCCAGCTTAAAGGTTCAAGGTCTAAAATATACAAATTAATTAGTGCAGACGATATTGAAAGATATTATTAGACGTTTTTTTATTCATAAAAACGTAAGTTTTCTGAATAAAAATAAATTTTTTTCGACGGATTCGGATTTTTGACCCTGGGATAACAGCAATGTGGGAAATATGATCCTCATAGTTCGTTCGGGAGAGCTATCTAAAGTTAGGACTCTTTAATGTTATTTTTATTTTTTACGTATTTCAACATATCTCGAGAACCTTTTCAGTTAATTGAAAAAAATTTGCACACAATTATAAAATTCGTTTATTCAAAGATAATTCCATGCAAAAAAATTTATTTTAGTAAATATTTACTATAGTTATTATTTTATTTAATAAGAGTCGTAAAACTTTTGAATTGCAAGGTATACAAATTTTCACAAAATTTAAGAGCAAGTAATTTTGCACGTCAAAATACAAAATTGGAGCGAAATCGGTTGAAATGTTCTTGAGAAATGGAATTTTAAATATACGACTTTTTTAAAATTCCATTTTTCAGTAACTATGCAACCGATTTCGCTCTAATTTTGTACATTGCCATTTAAAATTAGATACTTTAAAATAATATTAAAAAATTGCTTACCTTACAATTCCAAATTAAATAATAAATATTATATATTCTAAATAAAGCAATAAATATTTACTTAAATTTATTTTTTGCAAGGATTTATTTTTCGATAAACGAATTTCATAATTGCGTGCAAAATTTTTTCAATTCGCTTAAAAAGTTCGCGAATGGCGAAATACGCCAAAAATAAATTCACCATTAGGGAGGGAGTCCAAACATTGGATCGCGTTTACGACCAACATTGGAATGCTATGGGGACCATATTTCCCAGATTACGGCTACTCCTCATATTTTGGGGGTCAAAAATCAGAATCATTTCTAAAAAAAATAAAATAAAATAAAAGGTATGTTTATTCAGAGGAAGTACGTTTTTGTGTCTGATTTCGTAACTTAAAATATCGTCTGTACTAATTAATTGGCATATTTGGGGTCACCTCCCCGAACCGTAAAGATCCGATTAGTAGATCAAAGGTAATTAAGGGTGGTGCATTTTCTTTTTAAATTTTTTTTTTCGCACGATACAATACATATGCTACTTCTATAACAGTAACAATAATCCGATCTCCATTCTGAAACAGCTTATAAAATATATAACATTCCTATTGATTTTAATAATCAACATTTTAGTTTAATTAACATCAATAGAAAATATTATTCAATATTATACTCTTTAATGAGTTAAAAAAAAGAGACAGACTTCAAAATTTAAATACAGAGATAAAGAAAATACAAATGCTAGACTTACGTAAGACAAAAATGCTATTTCAATAACAAAAATAATCTGATCCAACATTACAATGCTATAATAGGATCAATTTCGAATTTTATTTCGAATTATCGTGTTATGGTTGATTTTTAATTCTATGCAATGTAATAATATAGGATAAATATAATCGTAACATAAACAATCAGAAATACAAAAATAGATAAAGCAGTCCGTAAGCAATAATAATGTCTATTCATGATAAGCACACACAATATGTAATACTGATGAATACGATGGTGGCAGTTTACTTTTTAGTACAATAAAAACAGCTCGTCGTCCGTTTTATCTCTTCTTGAACGATTTTGCTAGCAAATGAAAACGATGCACTAACACATAATTGTTGCCAGTTTGGTTTAAGCAAATATCTATTTAAACAAAAGTGGTTTAAAATCAATGGTCTAAGAAAATTTTAGGTTTGTTGTAGGCCTTCAGATTACAAAATGAATTTCAGATAATATTCAAGAAGTGATAAATTCTACAAATATTTACTCAGCAACTGTTGATAATGTACGGAATATTTATAACTTACGAAAATCAGACGATCTTAAGAAACTCTTTCTTAAAATAACATGTAATTGAACGGGTTTCGAGCAAATTAATTTTCAAACGATTTTTTGTGTTTTATACCAAGCAGAATTATAAGGCCAGCATTTCAGGCAGATTTTCACTGAAAAATAAATCACTTTAGCACTGGAGAGGAAGGTACTGCAAATTATTGTTTCTTAGGGAATGTTGTAAACCACATTATACTTAAAAAGTCAATGCAAATACTCATTTACTGAAAGATTATTTCCGTAATCGTAATTTTAAGGTAAATTCTAAATCACTGAAGAAATAAACTAAATCATTATTCAGTAAAGTTTCAATACAGATTCTTAATGATTGAAGGACATTAATATTATATATCATTAGTTACACAAAAGAAACAATGTAAACCATTCACTATCAAATCAATATAAATCTTTAATTGGTGAAGAAATAATTTCAATAGTAACTCCATTAGTTTAAATCATTAATCACAGAGTATAAATCATTATTTACTAAAAATGCAATGTAAATCCTTAATCACTGAAGAAAAAAAATGCAAATCATTATTTACTTAATACAAATCATCAGTTACAAAAGAAACAGTGTGAACCATTATTCACTTACAAATTAATATAAATTCTAATTTAGAAAAAAGAATGTCAATGGCTATTACCTTAATACAAATCATTATTTACAGAAGAAATGAAGTAAATCATTATTTAATAAAAATGAGATACAAATCCTTAATCACTGACGAAATAATGTTAATCGTTAGTTACTTAATACAAATAATTAATCACAGAACAAACGAAATAAATCGTTTAATGCAATACAAATACTTAATTGAAGAAATAAGGTAAATCGTTGTTCCATTAATCACAGAAGAAACATTGCAAACAATTATTCACTAAAGGAATATAAATCCTAAATTAGAGAAGAAAAATACTAATGACTATTCAATCAAGAAATTCCAAATGTTTCAAGAGGGCATGAACAGAAGTCATGCATTTCGAAGAAAATTTTTTTATAGAATACATAATGCAATTTGAAACTTAAGATATTCACAAATTCACTATGGAATCCCATTTGCTCATATTCATGCAAAATCGTAAACGTTCATACGAATACACAACTAAAATATGAGATTTTATCTGTTGTAGTTAACATTCAACAAGTACTGAATAGAAATACTGGCATAGAAACAGACAGCTTGTCTGTCTTTGTTATGTCAACGGAGCAGGCCTAATATAATGCCAAAATGCGCCAATCACAAACAAAAATAATTTCCATTTGGACCGATAAAATGCTAATATGTAAACACACAATCGATATCGATTGCATTCAGAAACTTGTATATTAGAGTAATAACAAGAATATCTGGGAGTAAAGGGAGAAGAGATTTCCTAAAGATCTATTTTCTTCCCCCCAACAAAACAAACATTAAATAAATCCAGTATTTTGCATTAGCTGCAATGGAAAAAGAAAATTTTTATTGAGTAAAATTGCTTATTTTAGTAATATATTCACGCCGCGTGCCCTGCAATTTGTGTCAAATCGATTTTTAGAGCTTGTTCATGTGTATTTTAAAATACATTTTCCGTTAGGATACTCGTTTCTATAATTATTTTTAGATTTTAATCATCACCCGGCACCAACATTAAAGTTTTATTATCCATTCACCGATATATTAAAAAGGGGAAGGGGGACTGTTTTAGAAATATATACTGAAAACCAGATTAATCTTTCAAAACCAGCACGCAATTATGAACAATAAAGAAGAATGCTGCTTCTAAAATTAAAATAAAACAAGATGGGGGGTGGGGGCAAACATTTGTTCTGCCTTTCTCCGCCAAGTAGTGTCAGCTGCTACGCCCCCTTTAATTTGACAAGAAACAGTAAGTGCTGCGGTCTTGATTACAAATAACAGCTTGGCGTGCGAAACTGATTCGGCTATGAATTAATTGCGTCAAACAGATCGGTATTTATTTATTTTATTTTTTCAAGGCTTCCGATTTTTTTTTAAAGCCATTACAGCGAGTTCTTATTACAGAAATAAAAATTTCATATTTTATTACATCCGTCTGGATTAAGAGAAAAAAAATTAAATGAAACAAATATTTAAAAAACTACACTGTTGAAAAATAAAGAAAATAATTTTAATAAAGAAAGATTTTATTTTATTTTTATAACCGTCGTTAAACAGTCGACCCAGTTTTTGGATTTAAGACTTCTATCGTTCAACTCCGTAGCCTTGTAATTTTGAACCCAATCCAGAAGACAAGCGAACTCCTGGATCGAGTATTGGGAGAAATTTGCCTTCGTGGAGGACTTCTTTATTGAGCAAATCCGCATTTGCGTTACATGGAGGGGAAGACCACGAGAACCTCCCACGGTTAGACGCATGGCAAGGGGACTCTAACTCATGATCCGTCTACCACTGAGGATATTTTACGACAGCCCTGTGGTCGATGCAAGCCGGATGCGGAATTTGCATCGACTGGGATTCGAACTCAGTTCGCTTCATTGGAAAGCGAACACTCTTTCCCGAGAGCCATCGCGGCTCAATGAAGAAAGATCGTAACTAAAACAAGGAATAAATTTGATTAAAGTAGAAAAAATAGTAGTAGTTAAATTAGAGAAAACAGTTTTAAAATTTTCTTTTCAGGCCAACAAGAACGTGCAAGTCTTTGGTCAAACTCAATATTATTTTATTTTACTTTATAACCGATATTGAACAGCTGACCCAATTCTGAGTTTACAACTATCAATGTTCAACTCCGTAGCGTTATAATTTCGAACCCAATCCAAAAGATAAGGGAACTCCTAGATCAAGTATTGGAAGAAATTTGTTGCGGGGACTTCTTGATGGAACTAACCTCCCACGGTTAGCCTGAGGGCAAGGGGACTCTAACTCGTGATCGGTCTACCACTGGAAATATTTTACCTCGACTCTGCGGTCGGTGCGAAATTATCGATTAGCCATCATTGGGATTCGAACCTGGGTCAACTCAGTAATAGGCGAACGCTCTATTTCGCTCGGATCCAACAGTGTTGATTCGAAATGTAGCAACATAGTGCATAATTCTATTTCTTAGTATGCTTATCCATGGTGCGTAGCCAAATTATTCAACAAAAAATAAGCATCTTTTAAGCACTTTTCAAGCACTCAAAAAATATTTTAAAGCACCTAAAAAAATATCATTAATTAGGCAGAGTAGGAAAGTCTTTGATAATTGACTATTTTATCTTGTTTTAATCGTCATGTTAATAAAATAAAAAAATAATAAAAAATAAAATAAAATTTTGGTATTGTTTTTGACAGTGTCAAAAATCATGAAATTTTGAATCGTGTAAAACGAATGGCGTTTTCATACGCTACGGCCTGACAACACGCCGAAATAGATTGGAGTTGAATTAATTGCGGAAACGTTGAATAGAACAATGTAAACTGTGTCTTTTTACATAATTTGAAGCGAAAATCAACATAGTAAAGGAAAACTCTCATTTTGAAAAAGGGAAAATTAAGCACTTTTTAAAAACACCCAGTGAAAAAAGCACCTTTAAGGGCTTTTAAAAATCGAAAATAAGCACCTTTAAGCACTTTTTAAAAACGCTAAGCACCCTGTCATCAACAAGAAAGCAAAGTCACCATTTTATGTCAAATGCAATTTTTTTATCAGTCAGGTATTAATTGAATGGATTTTTTTATTAATTGGTTTTTCATACATCAAAGTATTGGATGAATTTCAACATTTATAATAATATTTAGTTAAAATACAATTTTAACTAATAAGTGTAGATTTTGCATATTTATTTACAGAGTCCTAATCGTAATTTAGTATTGACTTTTACTTTTTGCAGAATTTTTCTTACAAGACTCGTAATATAGGGTAAACAAACCAGTGAAGGAACACACCCCAGTAAATGAACATTTCATAGATAATTTTTAAAAATAAGATTTAAAAATTTTTTTTGGTTGGCAACAGTAGCTTATTAACTAACAATAGGAAGGCATCTAACAATGCATTAGATTACCTGGGTTACATAGTCTTCTCTCGAAAAATTTTTGAATCTGTTAAAATCTGCACACCTGGGTTCTTTGGCAAAATTATAAGGTCAGAGTTTGTAGTTATCTGTTTTAAGTGCACTTAATTGTATGTAATAGTTTTATTTTTCTCACTGTGAAATAGATAATTAACAATATAGTTTTGGGGGATACGTTTCATTTATTTTAAGCACCATAGCATAAACAAGTACTGATATTAGAGGGTGTTCGTTAACTGGACTACCAAACGATGAAAAACTAATGAGTGAACAAGTCTTTATTCGCTGGGATTTTTCCTGGTAATGAAAATAAAATAATTTTTTTAAATTTTCAAAATACCTTTAGTCATATTATACATCAAAATTTATTAAAAATCCAAAAAACATCTTTTAACCAGTGTCGGAACAGGAAATAGATTTCCCAGTGATTGAACAGTATGTATGAAATATGATTTTACATGAATCAAGATAATTAGTAGTACTGCGATATAGAGGACACCAAAAATTCTGCTAAAAATTTTATGAATAATTCCTAAAAAAATTTCATTTCAAAATGCTAATTTAATAGCCAAATTTTTGAAAAGAATTATGATTATAGTCTTTTTATAATTAATCTTTATAAATGTGGTGATTAGCTATATAAGTAGCTATGCTATATAAGTAGTGATTGGCTATATGGTGATTAGCTATATTACTATATAAGTTAGCTATATAGTAAGGCAACTTAATAAACTTGAATAGAACATTTCCTCACTAGCTTTTGTGCTAATAATTACCTAAATTATAATCCTAATTAGCTAAACTTATAGGATAACAACGTGATTAGGCATTTTATAAAAAAAAATACTTTACAACATTAAGAACCAGATAAAAAAAATAAAAAAAACTATGAAGAGGATTACAATAGTGAAATAGCCAAAATGAAAGCCTTGTCAAGTTGCCCAAGGTTGCACAAAAACATTAAAATTTTTTACTCTAAAGCTAGAGTATGTGATAAAATAAAAGTATGCAGTCTCATTTCAAGATGACGCAGAATTATAATGTATGACTAACTTTAATTAAGCTTATAAGGTTCTTTTTTAAATCGTTTAGTTACTGGCTTTTATTTTAATAAATGTTAGGATGGTTTTTCTTTACGGATGCAATATGTTAATATAGACTAATTAGATTTTTTCTCAGCATTTAAGGTTAATAAAGATTTGATTTAAATATTTTTACTTTACCATCTTGTCTATTTCTTAAATTTATTTCTAGGTTCAATATAATGCATATTTTTATGCTTGACAGAGACACCATTAACTCTTTTAAAATAATAAAAGAATAAATACAGCTGCGTATTATTTATTACTCAGTGTAGCTTCATAAATGATTTTAGATAAACTATCAAAATGGATTTTTCTTTTTGCTGTTCATAGTAGAATTTATCAAATAACGTAATTAAATAAAATTTAAAAAAAAAACAGGAGTAAAAATAAATATGACAGACATTAAATTATAGATTGTTTATTTTTCAAATCTGCAGCCTTTTACTTGTTTATTTTTCAAATTTATATCTAATGAAGGTGGACGTATGGGGCTTTTAGAAGTATTACCATCAACTGAAGAAACAATGTTAGAAGATTGGATTATTGGGAAGGCAAAAATTGGATTTTCCCTGCATAACAATGACGTTAAAAATGAGATCTGACGTTATAACTGATGATAGAAAAGGATAGGAAAAATACATTTAAAGACAATCTTCCAGGTGAAAAATGGGTGAAACTTTTTCTGAAACGGCATCAACTGATAACTGAGAGCAATACAGAGATAATTTCAAAAGATTATGCTTCCTTTACAAAGGTTAAATAAAAAAGGAATATCCAGCTTAACTGCGTGCAAAGACTCAAACCTTATCAGATGAATGTTAAACAGCAAGTTTAAGACCTAAATGCCTTCCCCAAATTGACCAAAAACCTTTGCATGCTAAAAGAATATTAATAACAATATAATAATAAAAAATTAATTAAATAAATTTCAAAAATTTTTTTATTAATTTTGAAACATGAAAAGGAAATTTTGGTCAAAATTTGGAATGAAAAAAAAATTTTCCTTACGCAATAAGGCGAAAAATTCTATTTGTAGCTGTCTTGTATCATCATGTGAGTTCCATTACAGATTTGAGAATACCAGATAATCGGAAAGTGGTTGAAAATTTTGGTTGAATATGAATTTTATTTGATAAATTCTGCCTAGAGCGGAAAAGGAGCGTTTGAAACTTTTATTGTAATCAGGATCGGAGCTTCAGTTGGAATTCCAGTGTCTCTAGCCTGTCGAAAAACTGCAGAAATTTCAGTTGTTAGATTCCGCTCTTACACACACAAAACGAGTAAATAAAAAAACGTAAAAAGTGTTCAATATATCATTTAGGGGAACTGGAATCAGATTTTTTCCACTTCTCATAATCAAAATTATTTGCAAATGACACATAATGAACTTGATGATAGAACAAGTTTTATTTTTCCTTCTAATTTTAAAAATTTCCAGTCGTCATAGGCGAATAATGAAATACAGATGCATGCAGAAGCAACGCGAAAACTATGCTTTAAATTTTTTTTTTTTAACAATATATCATGAATACGATAAATATAGAATACGATAATTAGAATTCACTTTAGTCGATCCACACTGCGCAAGCGTGAAGATATCACACACCTGTTGGAGTTTGCGCAGTGATCTATTTATTTAGAAGAAGGAAGAAGTCAATCATCGAATACGATATTACTAAGGTGAATACTGATTTAAATTTACTTTAGTTAACAAAAATATTAATGTAAAAAAAGATAATAAAATTGAATTAAATTTGGAAATTATAGAGTTAAATTTGAAAAACATCAATTCGACGATATATCGCTGTATTAAAATTCTGATATCGCTCGACGCAAGTGTTCATCTTTAAAATCCAGCCTCCATAATATGAATGAAATTCTCATTATCATTCCAAAGATTTGATGAATAGAAATACACTTCAATCAACAAAAGCCATATCGATAATGAAATTACCTATCACAACTTACGATTCACTAAACAAGAAATAAACAAAGGAGTGACGCTACGAAGAACAACAAAGGGTAGTTAGAAGGTCAGTCCCTTCATTAGCCAGAAAAGAATTACGAGTTTTGTTATTCATATAGCATTCGCCATGTTCTTTTTTTTTCCCCTCAAGAAATGGCTACTGCACGCGCAGCTTCCAAAGAAACGAATTCATAATCGTTTGGAGAAGACGCCAATAAAGGACAACGCCCATAAGGTAACGAAGATAAATATTCAGAAGGGGAAAAAAATACCAAACAACATGGGATTTATAATTCCTATGTTATTGGATAATATCTTCCTTTAGCCATAAGTATGATAGTAATTTGCCGATTCCCATGGTGAACATTCGTATTGTTTTGCACCACAAGATATTGCTGGTAATGTAATTGTGATTTGATGTTTGAATGGTGGTCTTGGTAATAAATAAGAGTCATCTGTAAATATATTTTGGCGCAGTAATTCTGTGATAAATATAGCGATTGACCTCAACAAATAAAAAGATTCTGAATACAGTTTTGTCTTACTTATTTCTATATTTAACATTAAAAAAAAAAGATAATTGCCGTCTCTGGATAAACTTTGGACTGAATATTCGCAAGATAAGGTCATTAATAAACAAAGAAATAGTAGATATTTGTGGATATCATCAATATAAAATTACATAAGTTGTAACAATATTTAGAGGTTATTTATTTCTTCCTAATTTAACGGTTTTTACCAGTAATATTTTATGAATCATCCGTTTCTCAATATTATACTCGGTTATTAGTTTTTGCTTTGATAATTAATAAAAATTAAAGGTTTACAACTAATTTTGTTATCTAATTAGGGAAAAACATGTAACGAGTTTTTACAGTAACCAAAGACAGTCATTTCAAATCCCTGCTGTTTTGCCATAGTCATTAAGAGTTTTTTTACATCATTTCGTTTAGTTAGTTGAAGTATTATTCAAATGTTTCGTGTTGTCATATTTCAACGTACGAACTCTTAGTGCATATTAGTGTGAAGTGAATTACCAACCGTTCCCCTTTTAAAAATTTTTTTTTAAAAAAAAGTTCTTATTTATTTATTTACTTTTTTTAAATATAATTTTTCAGCTTACGATGATTTCTTTAAGCATACAATGCCAAATAATAAGCTGCTAATGTTGAATTATTCAACCAACGAATTCAACCCTTGACGAATTGATACGAATTAAAATAATTACTATTATAATACGAATCACTGGTAAGTTTGTGAATAAAAATTGCCAGTGACAACCGAAAAATTATCAGGTTTGAATTTTATCCCAATCCAATATAACTAGAACTTAATAAGACAGTATAAGTTAAGGCAGTATAAAAAAATAAGTTTAAAATAAATAATAAGCTGTATACAAATATAACAACCCTTTGACGCAGAATTTTTAGTAAATATATTTTTCGTACTATTTTTATTATTTTGTATTAATTTAGCTCAAAATAAATGAAAAAAAATATTATATTTAGCATTTTTTAAATTTATGGTTATGAAATACATCATGAAACATCAGTGTCTTTTTCTGAGTTAAAGGTAAAATCTTAAAAACACGGCTCACTTCCAAACAATAATTTTTCATATTTGTAGTTATTTAGATCTAAGAGAAACAGTTATTCAACAGGAAAGTTTCGACGATTTATAAAGTCAATTATTGATGAATTTTTAAAAGTGAATAAAAAGAAAAATTTGCAAAAAAAAAAATTTCTTTTTACTTTATTTCATTTATTTACTTATTATTATTTTTTTTTCTATTTTAGCATGAACATAATCTCGATAATCTAACAGATATTTTTTAGTAACTATTAAACTGTTTCTTTATAATTGAAAAATACCAAAATATATTTTTGAATAAAAAACTTTGCCCCCATTCATAAAACTCGTTTTACTAAACCATATAACACAAAAATTTTTAATAATTAGTTAACATTCATTTTTATTAATTTAAAAATAATATAAGAATGTTAAATACGAAACGTTATTATAACGTAAAGTTAAAAATTTGAGTTATATTAGCTGAATAATTTCTAAAATATAAACATTCAAAAATTTATTTATCTTTGAGTTAATAATTGTATTGCTTACTTTTCACATCAAATTTTTGATCATTTAAAATTAAAAGATAATAAGTATTAAAATTATCTATTTTGGTAAAATTATATAAGAGTTAACAAGTTTTAGTTCGTAAAAATTAGACAAAATATTCAAAAAGTAACATTAGGGAGTCTAACTTGAGATGAGGTAATTGATTTACATTATTTTGACCATTTTCTCTAGATTTAAGCTTAAAGCTCAGATATTTAAAGGCAAAAATCAAAATTCACTCCAAAAAAGAGAGCTTTAAGAAATCAAGTATGTTTTCATTCAAAGAAAGAATAATTTCGTTACTTACATATTAAAGAAAACTATTGATCTAAGCAATGTAGGCAATTATTTTTGAAATCGTCATTGTTATTAAACTAATACACATACAATACTTTATTTCAAACAATGCAAAGAAACGCTTAAGTTACTGATACTTTCTATGTTTAGAAGCTATATACAATAATGGTATTAATTAAAATTGTCTAACAAAAAAAAAGCATAATAATTTTGTTTATAAACAATTATTAAACAGTATATTGGTTTCAAAACATTTTTAAGAAAAAAACTGCATTAAATGCTAAAGCTAAAGAAAAAATTCCAGATTTCCAAGAAAACTTTGCATTTGACAATTCAGGAACTCAGAGCCGAAATCTTTATTTACAAACACTAAGCGGCATAACAATTAGAATGTTTAGAAGATGTGGAAATTCAGATGTATATGAGCACACCTTCCCATCTTCTGTCAGTTTTATGATTCATTAACCCCTTGTCATACGTAAACGTCTGGGAGACGTCATTTGTTTCTTATGACGTGCCTCAGACGTCTTCAACACAGAGATGCCAACTTTCTCCGGACAGCAAATAAATATTTTAAAGTGGTACTTTATCAATTGTGATTCTTGATTTAATAAATTCAATTTAGAAGATTTTTATCCACCACTATTTCTAAATAATTCGTAGGCTTATATAATTCACCACTTTATAGTTACTATGTCATGCTATACCTTTTAAAAAGCAAGCAAAAATAGTCAAATATTTGCTAAATTTAGTTAGTTATTTACTGTTTTTTTTTTAAATTATTTTGGCGTGTCCGGAGCAATTGGCATCTCAGTCAACATTCCGTTGCGAGTTGCTGTTTTCAGTGCAATCAAAGATCATTTCTATATCAAGAAATTAATAATTCCGCTCAGTTTAGAGTTTTAATTATGATATATCAAGGGGTTAATTACATCTCTTTCCATTAGGAATGTGGTTGAAAGTTTTTCTTTCAACAAAAAAAAATAATAATAAATAAATTAATTAATTAAAAGAAGAAAAAAAAAGCTAGTTTGCTTGAGTGTCTTAAATTTAAATAAAGCGTTGAAATTCTGCTGTGCACAACTATGAACCTTAATGGAGGTAATAAACTATAAACCATAATAATTAATCATTATTAAACCATAAATGCAGGTGGCGGATAGCATAGAAAACTTTTCTTACTTAAAGACAGACCCAGTCTGTTATTCTTAACTTTTCAGCTGATTTCTCAGGAATTCTAAAAAAGAAAAAAAGAAACATAAATCAGCGATCAAAATTAACAATGTGTACCTAAAGTACTTCAATCAAAGGAAACCTAAAACAGGGTGCGCAGCCAGATTTTTCAAGAAAAATTAAAATAAGCACCTTTTAAGAATTTTTTAAGCATTCAAAAAATATTTTTAATCAATTTTCAAAAAAAAAAAAACTCATAATTTGGATCTGTGCAGTAATGAAGATTATACTTTTCGACCGTTTAAAGTTCTTAATTTATAAGCATAAAATCAATAAAAATTCAAAAACATTTTCAAAAACTTTACAAAATCATGATGAAGTAACTAGTTTGTGATAAAGAGAAAATTGCGAAAATTATGCATTTTTTGTAATTTAGAACGACAATCGACACGGCAAAAAAAAATATTTTTGAAAGATAGAAAATTAGGCACTTTTTAGAAACCCTGAATAAAAAAAGCACCTTTAAGGGCTTTTAAAAAACGTAAATCAAAAATAAGCACTTTTTAAAAACGCTACGCACTCCGTAAAAGTAATAATGATGATTCGGTTTACAGAGAAAATCAGGAAAAACGTTTTTCAATGGAAATTCGGTATAGGTAAATTGTAATATTTATTGTTAAAAAATGAGTTTAATAAAATTCCAGGCTTAAAAATTATTTAACTCATTTTTTAACAATAAATATTACAATTTACTGCAGTAAACACTTTAATATATTTAAAAAAATATCTTTATATTAAAGACTGAAGAGCAGAAACTTGAAAACATGAAGCCAAGTAAAAGCACTGTTTCTTAACCCTGGATAACTAAACATCAGATACTAGTAAAATGAATTATCCAATGTTGATAAGCACTACTGTATACTTGTTATCTTTTGAGATTTGCTGTAATTGTAGAATATTTAGTTCCATCAAAATGTACAAAGCTATTTCGAATGTTGAAAAGCTCACAGAAGCATACCTGCCAATTTTTACGCCTTTGGCGTAAAATTTTATTTCTATATTTAAAGTGGTAGTAAAATTTATGCTTTCTATATATTCCTTGCATTTATAAACTTAATTTAGAATCTTTTTGACCACCAGTATTTTTTAAAAAAAATTAAGCATCGATAATAAAATGTAATACAATTATGGTAGTCTGCATAAACTTTCCCAAATTACAGCGTATGTGTCAGCCTAAAATTGTAATTTAAATTCCATTTTACTACCACTGTGGAAAATCATCCTAGAAAGGATTAAAAGTTGGCAGGTATGCAGAAGACACACCTAAAAAAGCGACAAAAAAACTCCAAAATTTGTACTTTCAGTCCATCTAAGAAAGATAGAATGACCAGAGATCTGTTCAAACATTTTGTGAAAGATCCTGTTTTTGTAAAATTGTGAAAACTATTCATATTTTGCGAATATAAAATAAGCGTTAAGTCACATTCTTTCAACCTGGGTCCTACTTTTGTGAATTTGTGCAAATAGGGTTCTGTTATTGCAAAATTTGCTAAAAACCTTTTCAAGAAATTTTTAAATTGTAAATAGAAACAAGATTCTGCTCAACAATTGCTGCTACTAAATTAGAGATGCAACATACAAATATTTGGTATTTAGCCTATACTGCTCAACACAGAAAATTCAAAAAATCACACACATTTTTAATATTTTCAATTGACATATTTTAAATAACACAACTTAGTAATGTATCACTTTTAATGTGTAAGCATTAAGTAAACTTAAACAATTCTTAAATTTATAATATTTTACTTAAACAATTGCCAGAAATTAATTTTTATTTACATAATATTAAATTAATTAATTTTATGAATAAATATAAATTGATTAATCATTTGTTTACAGAAAAAAAACATGATGTAATATTAATAAGAGCGCACACGATGTTTTTTAAAGTAGAAATATTTTCTTAGAATACTACATTTTAGAATTTAAACTTAGGGAAATTTAGTTTGTCTAGAACCGTCTTCTTCCCCTCCCCCTCCGGGAAGGGTTTATTTGATTAACAAAACCATAATGAAGATAAACAAATTTGTGAAGGGTCCGATTAAAAGAATTATTTTGTGAAGGGTCCGTTAACGGACCCAAATTTCTTCGAAACAGACCCCTGATGACAAAATATATAAACATTCTGCAATGAGGCTATTTCTGGGAGATTTTGTTAAGATCTGCTAAAAGTGTAAACGATAATTTATACCATATTTCTATTTTTTTATTGAAATATTTTTTTTAAGTAGAGCTAATTTGTTCGAAATAAACAAAGGAAATATAAATATATACATATATGTTTAATTCGCAGTCGAATGATCAATTACAGATTAACATTTGTTTAAAAGCCGGCCAGATGGTCGAGCGGATAGCGTGCCAGACTGTGAAGCGAATGATTGTAAGTTCGAATCCCGCTTAGGGCATGGTTGTTTCTCTCTGTGTTGTCCTCTGTAGTGTGATGTATGAATGTGGCCTACCTTATAAACGGGTATCAGTGGAAGTGTGGCGTGGATAATGTTGCTCGCCTCCGTGATTAAGGTTCACAGGTGCTCACCGGCTAACGTTACGGCAACTTCCATGGCAAATGAAGAATTCAATGCCTGCCGTTAAAAAAATGGTTTAAAAAACAACACTGGTTTAAGTTAAGGTATCTAGGATTAATTTCGGTGAGAAAGACTTTAATAAATAATTTGAAAGGAAAATCATTTTTATAAAATTTTTCAGTTTATATCAAAATTGCATAATTATTATAATTCTAGGTATTCATTTTTTTTATAGAAGCTTTTTTTGGTAAACAAAATGCGTTTCATCTATTTAATTTTAATAAAGTGTTAGTTGTCTTAACTCAATAAAAATCGTAGCTGTTTTAAGCCGCTAAGTTTGAAAAAAAAATGTTTTACTAGGTAATTCATTTTACAAATAATCGTTATGTATGAAATATTTGTTGCCTTCACTTTAAGGCGAGATATAGCTGCAATTGGGCTAGTTATTTTTACACCAGAAAAATACCAGTTAAAGTTTAAATAGGAAATTTATAATTCGCATGAATCTCTTCTCTCTATATGTTGTTGTTGCTGTTCCTTTACGTCGCACTAGAGCTCCACAATGGGCTATTGGCGACGGTCTGGGAAACATCCCTGAGGATGATCCGAAGACAAGCCATCACAATTTTGATCCTCTGCAGAGGGGATGGCACCCCTGCTTCGGTAGCCCAACGACCTGCATGCGAAGTCGAGCACTTTACGGTAGAACAGTTTAACGAAGACCAATACCGCACACCCTCGGTCCCCACGCAGACTGATAGAAGTGGTCACCCACCCGCACACTGACAGCAGTCACTGATGCTTGACTTCGGTGACCTGCTGGAAACCTCGTCTTAACAATCAGTCCACTGCGGGACCTCTCTATATGTAAAAGCGAAAGTCTGTCTGGATGTATGTTCGCTGATAACTCGAGAATTGAAGTACTGACAGGATTGTGTTTTTTTTTCACAATTTTTCACAATTTGCAAATTTCCAAGGGGTGGTTTGTAAACGATCACGTTTTCCCGCCATCATGTGGTCCGGGCAAAGTATCGAAAATACGAAATTTCATCGATGAAGACCATTGATATTGATTAATTACAATGTGCGCGTACATGGAAACAGCATTTTTTACAGCAGCATTGGATTAGGTTGTTAAATATTAGAAAATTCGACCACAAACGCTTTTCATTTTCACAAAACTGTAGCTTTTCCCCATAATGATATCTTGCTACATTTTCAAAATAAGCGTAGACAGCGCTAGCTTCACATAGACTAAACTCTACCAAACAGTCGTGAGTAACAATTACAAACTCGCAGCAGTAATGAAAATAGCATATTATTCGCATAAAAACATTGAAGAATTTTTTAAATAAAGCTCATTTTGTCTTGGCGAAAAAACTCTTAAAAATGAAATTTATTGACTAGCACAATTAATAATAGCACAAAAGAGCAGAATTTGATTTTGAAAAAGGTACTAATTCATCAGTAAGAGCCGTGATGGTTCAGGGGATAGAGCAGGGATGGGCAAACTACGGCCCGCGGGCCAACTGTGGCCCACCGGAAGATTTTATCCGGCCCGCGGACAGAATTTTAACTTTTTACTTTCTCTATTTTTGTTCTACAAAACATAAATTAATTAAAATAGTTAGCATTAACAGCTTCAATTGATAAAATGTTGAAAGCAAAAGTCCCTTATAGAATAGCCGTAGATTAGCTCCAACTAGTATTTGTCTTTCTCGAGGAGCAGACATATGGAATCAAATATAGGTGAATTGTACTTCACATGAGGCTTACTACGCATTTTAAGTTCCAACGAGCGGATTTTTCTTCCGGCGTGAGTTCGAACATAATTGACTGCGTATGGAAAGGCTGCGCACATGCAACGTCATTGTAAATAATGGTGAAATTATTAAATGTATGAAATGGCTACTGCCTTTTTGAGTTATTTGTAAACATTTTTAATCCCAAAATGGCAACTAAAAAATGCAAAGTTGATGTAGAGTGCCGTGCGTTCAATGATGAATTGACTTTATTTTATTTCAGAAGTTAGAATTTTTATTTTAGAAGTTTTATTCGGCCCACCAAACTTTTTTTTCTAGATTTTTGGCCCACGACCAAAAAAGTTCGCCCATCCCTGGGATAGAGCATTCGCCTTTCAATGAGGTGAAACGGGTTCGAATTCCCAGCGATGGCTGGAGGATACGAATTCCGCATCCGGCTTGCACCGATCACAGTGCTGACGTAAAATATCCTCAGTGGTACACGGATAATGGGTCAAAGTCCCCTTGCCGTCAGTCTAACAGTGGGAGAGTTTCGTGTTTTTCCTCTCCATATACCGAAAATGCGTGTTAGTTCCATCAAAAAGCTCTCATAAAGGCAACTTTCTTCCAGTACATGATACAGGAATTCCCTTGTCTTCTGGATTGAGTTTAAAATTACAAGGCTACGGAGTTGAACATTAGTAGTCGTAAACCCAAAAAATAGGGCGACGAAATCAAATAAAATTCATCAATAATCATTCATCATCATACATAATTAGCATTTTTTTTCTTAAATTTTAGCATAGATTGTACCGAAGAGTTTAATAACAAATATTCACCGTGATATCCACTATACCGCACGAACAAGTAAGAGACAAAAATTAAATCCACTTTCAATAGAGCAGCAATATGAGCTTATTATACTTACATATTGACTGTATGATTCTAAATCTCGAAATTTTACTCAATAAAAAAGCTGGTCGCTGGAGGCGGCCATTACATTATAATAAAAGATAATGTAAATAAATTAAAAAAATGTCGATGAAGCTCTAAAATACCAAAAAACGCCAATTCATCAAATTCTACAATTGTATTAGGTGATATTACTTGATGACACGTAATTTTGCAACGAGCTTTCTCCATTAAGTGCCATTCTCTGAAAAAATACTATAATTTTACAAGGAAATAAAAATCAGCCGAGCGAATTATGTTTTCTACGCCATTTGTCTAATTTCTAATTAAGTATCCTAACTATACAAAGGTTTGTAATTATGGTTTTAAATTAGTTTATAAATTTTGCACGACACTGTAATCTCCTCTATATGTTTGTTTTGAAGTGCATGTATTCCTGTGTTTATTTTCAGATAGTTTACATCAATAAAAATATTTAGTTTTTATATTCAAATAGACATTTTAATTTGAAACGACTCGGTGTTATTTTGATTTATTGATTTTGGTAGGGATAAAGCAGACTGTTCTTATTTTGCGATAAGGTCGCATTTCACAAAAAATTAAACGTTAAAAAAAATTTAAAAACTGCTTCCGAATATTTAAAAAAAAAAAATTTTTTTTTTAGTCAATGTAAATGGTACTTGCATAATATATCGTCAGCCATTTTCGTCAACACTGCGCCTAAGTAAGTTTGATATCTTCTAAATTTTTTTTTACGTAGTTATTGATTGCAAAGAAATAGACAAAATACAAACATATAGCTCACTGCATGCAAAAAATAAGAAAATATTTTAATTTGAATTTAATTTGCGTAGCCAAATTATTCAACAAAAAATAAGCATTTTTTAAGCAAATTTCAAGCACTCTAATAATATTTTTAAGCATTTTAAAAGAATATCATAATTAAGCAGGGTTGGAAAGTTTTTGACAATTGACCGTTTTATTCGGTTTTAACAGTCATGTCAAAAAAAAAAAAACATTTGGCATGCTTTGCCTATATAGAGAGAAG
>NC_092208.1:74364528-74372454 GCF_043381705.1 Parasteatoda tepidariorum
TAGGAAATAGCAGTCAACGAGTGCTACAAAAATAGGCGCCGTTTTTCAAGACTTGCCAGACGTAGAAGAGAAGGAACAAAAGTGATTTGAAAAAAAAAACGTTAAGTTGCCAACGAAAAAAGGAAAAATAAAGGTGAGAAACAAACTAAAAAAACTACAGTAGCCGAGAAGGAAAAAAAGATGAAAAACAGAACAAATAAAACCACAGTGGTCAAACGAAGCAAAGCAGGGTAAAATGCATTTCCGGTCGCTATGGAGAGTTAGAGAGGAACTAATGTCGTTAACAAGGGAAGCAGCATTCATATGAATAAAACAATATTCCCGAACATCAAGATGAGCTGATGTGACTGGCATGGAAATAATTTTGGCATTGTTGAAATTAATTTCTTAATTTTAATTTAGACAGTGACAAAATTATTTACTATTTGTATATTTGTGAAACAAATAAAGTTCTGTAATCAGGTATCAATTTAGTTAATTGGCGAATCACCGTGATTATAAATCAGTGAATTAGCAGACCAACATATTACAGAATCGGCGACTCATCGCACTAGTAAGTCAGCATATTAGCAAATAAGCGAAACAGCAAGCTAGTAATCCGTCAAATCAGCGAGTTAGTAAATCAACGAATCACCTTACTAGTGAATCAGCTAGTCAGCTCATAATGGAATAATATAATTATACTATTAAAGAATCGGTGAATCATAGCATTAGTAAATTGGTGAATTCAGTAAGAATATAAACGAATAAAAAATCATTAAACCATCTATTTGTGGTACTACCATTTTTTTTAATAACCGCCGTTGAATAACAGGGTTTACGACTACTAATGTTCAACTCCGTAGCCTTGTAATTGTGAACCCAATCCAGAAGACAAGGGAACTCCTGGATCGAGTATTGGGAGAAATTTGTCTTCGTTTTGATGGAGCTAATCCGCATTTGCGTTACATGGAGAGGAAGATCACGAGAACCTCCCACGGTGAGTCTGACGGCAAGGTGGACTTTAACCCATGATCCGTCTACCACTGCGGATAATTCATGTCAGCACTGTGGTTGGTGCAAGCCGGATGCAGAATTCGTATGAACTGGGATTCGGACCCGGTTCGCCTCATTGGAAGGCGAAACCTCTATCCCCTGAGCCATCGAGGCTCTGGTACTACCATTTAAAAAAACATTTAATAATATAACATATTCTTATCTGAAGTTATTATATTTAATATTAAACTTGGGGGGAAGAAAATATCTCCCGCTTTCAATATAACCAAATGCCAACCATCTTTCTCCAGAAAGTATTAAATTTAATCGCTACCGCCATAAATTTGCTGAAGGCATTCTGGAAGCCTGCACTTGATTTCCCAGAAACGAAATAAAAAAAATTCCAGATGTATATATCTAGCACAAAACAAACTCGGAGCAAAATATCGCTTTTTTCTTCTTCTTTTTCCTAGTTAAAGGGGGTGGTGGGGCTGGCAATGAACTACTTCCAAAAAGCCTAAGTTCAACAATAATAGAAGAAAGTGCCAAAAGTATTTTTGTTCGAAGCAAAGAAGCCGCTTTGCTATTTTAAAGCATGTTTTCCATGCATCGCCAATGTCATCGTTCTTTTTCTTAGCTTATTTTCATGTCTACTACTGTTTGTAAATAAATTACCACGTTTTTGATTTATGTTTTTTCATTTGGTCTTTTGTCCAACCATTTTGTTGTAATCGTGCCAAGATAGACGATCGAACTTAAGTCTCTTTTGGAAAGGGGGGGGGGAGAACAATTGAATAATTCGCATTACATAATTGCACGGTTTCATAAATTAATACAATTTGTTCGTAATCAGTATTATTTTAATATAGATCTAGTTTTTAAGTTCTAAATTAATAATTTTTGCTTAACTCTAACCTAACTAAAACATTTACCTACCTTCGAGAAAATGGATCACTTACTTTCGAACAAATGGTAACAAGTGATGCATAAAAAATAGCCCGAAAACAAAACCTTTTCTCTAAATGTTGGTAAAATTCACAAACAAAGTTTATCTTGCATTTAAAAAAAAAAAGTTTTTTTTTAAAGGGTCAGTTAATAGTCATAATAATATTGCATAACGTATTGCCAACGTATGTGTTATGCTAACGATAACGCTAATATTATCTTCTGCGTTTATGTTATTAGTAGGAAAATTCTTTAAATTACCATTTATTAATTGATTTTCAAAATATCATTCAAACTTCATTTCTGTCTTGAAGATAAAACTGGATTTGTTGAACAAAATTTGTTTTCGTTCTGAACATACAACTCTTATAAATGCTTAATTAAAAAACGAGCTTCACTAATTTTGCTTCCGTTCTGAACATACAATTGTTATAAATGCTTTGTTAAAGAACGTGCTACACTAATTTTGTTTTCGTTCTGAGCTTACAACTATTATAAATGCTTTGTTAAAGAAGGTGCTACACTAATTTTGTTTTCGTTCTGAACATACAACAGTTTTCAATGCTTTATTAAAGAACGTATCGAACTAATTTTGTTTTTATTCTGAACATTCGACTGTTATAAATGTTTTACTACAGAATGTAGTGAATTAATTTTCTTTCGTTCTGAACAAACTGTTAAATGTGTTATTAAGGGATGAACTGAACTAATTTTGTTTTCATTTCCGAACATATAACTGTTATAAATGCTTTATTAAGGAATATATGGAACAAACTTTGATTTCGTTCTGAACATGCAACTGTCAAACGCTTCCTTGCCTAACTTAACAACTAATTACTTGAATTACCCATTATAAATCATGTAATTAGTTTTGTATTGTCATACATTAAAAACTCTGCCACTTAAAAATAAAATACAGTTTATCCAATTATATATTTTAAGTTTTACCAAATCTCCTTTATTATATGCTGCTGAAGTCAAGCCGCCATTGTTTTAAAACTGAAAAACTACCTATTTTAAAAAAGAGCCACATTAACTACTTTTCAGGAAAATTTATTTCTCTATCACATATTATCGTTACAGAATAACATTTCCTTCGAAATGATTTGAATTTTATTTTCTTTAGAGACTCATTTTTAAAGAACCGAACGATAAAGAACATGCATCTCACATATAAAAGCACCAAGTCACAAATTAATATATTATGATAATGTCAGTGGAGCACAACAATCTAATGTTATTGTTCCATTAATTGATTATGAGGATCCACTAAGAAATTACTTTTATTGTACCGCAAAGAACAGCTAGCTATACTAGATGATTTATGACACAAATGAAACTATATTATTGTTTACTGAGAGATAAATGGAATAGCAGACTCCCTAGTAATTAAACTTCTTTATGTGAAATATAATCTTTCTTTCAAAGCAGTATACTGGTATTATAAACTGATGACAGATGCTTATAAACTGTTGACAAATATTATAAACAGTTGATAAATAATTCAAATAAGATGGTTTAAGTTTTTACTTAAGATGTGGTGTCAGTTGTTGAGAGCTCGACTCAACTATGACTTTAACTTGTTTAATTTTAACCAAATGTCGATATAAATTTAAAAAACAAATTTATATTGGTACAAAATATTAAAATTGCGATGTTATTACAACAAAGTTGTATAATGGATGTTCATAAACTAGGAAACTATTATAAATGATACAATATACTAATTTACTTACAGATTTAATTTAAATTTTTATCTTAGCTAATCGAATTTGGTTTTGAAACTTATGAATCAAAATATAACTTATTAATTATTTACTTATTAGTATAATAATTCAATCAAATCATTAAATTAATAAATAATCATAAGCTTTAGAACTTACAAATGTGATAGATTAAGTTTCACATATGTTATAATTTAAGTTATGGCCATAGTATTCATTTGAGTAACAGTTTTGTTCACATAATCGATATATCTATTTTTCTCATGTGGCACCTTACAGTCGATTTTTTTTTATCAATTAGCATACTATAGTTATTATAGTATATAGTGATAACATTTTATTATGTTGTCAAAAGAAAAAATTTAGGTAGCGTTGAATAGTTACATAAATGTGTAAACCAGAGGCTAAACTAGACTGTTGAATATAATAAATTAATCAATTTTTGTAATTTTGTGGTTTTGTAATAATGTGTGTTTTTTGTGAATGGCAACTAGCTGTTTGCACTATTTCTATTGGATGATACGATTTTCATCCCAATTGAAACGTATTCCTATTGGTTGCTATCGAATTGATTAATCACTGATGGATTGCTAGTGGACAGGTAGAGCTCGTTTACCAGGTGATGGCACTTGGTACCATCTCCTCGGAAGAAGAGTTCTTTTCGGCACGGGAGTAAGAGGTGAAAAGTCTCCGCGCTTGAAATTGAGACAACACATAATGCGCGCAAACGTAAACCGAATTCTTTCAGTCACTTATTTCGCTTTATCATCTGAAATTATACTTTTCGTTATACTAGCTAATTAAATATATTGCAGCAAAATGTCTCAAAATTTGGAAAACTGTGCAGAGCAAATGTGCAAAAAATTTTTCGGCACCAAATCCACAGCCGTGGTTTTCTACTTGTGTCCTTTCTGGACACAAACATGTCTATAATGCTTTTTTCGTTCAAAAAAATAGTTATTTGAATTAAAAATACATTATGCTTCGTATTTAATTTTATTTACTTCTTTGTGATATTTCGTATAACTTTAATTTCAAACTTAATTTCTATAATTAAATTTAGAGACCTTGTTTCATTTTTACACACACATCTTTAAAAAAGCGTTAAACATAACAATAGTAAATTCTCGCTTTAATAGAAAATTCATTTGAAGTTAATAAAGAATCGCTAAATTCATTTAGAGTTTTACCGAATAATATTTGCAATAAATCAATTCATACGTAGCTTGGATAGTAAAAATGTTCTTAAAGACGGTAGAGATTTTTTTAATTATATTACTAACAAATACAGCATGCTGTGTAAGTACAATAAATTTTTAATAATTGGATAACCTAAGTAATTACATATTTAATTTTTAGCAACTAATTAAAACGTTATACGTTAAATTTAGATTGGGAATTTGAAAATACACTTATCGGTTATTTCTTTTCATTGAAAAATTTTGTCATTGTTAAAATATCGTAGAAAACCAAAGAGGCATTAACTTTATTAAAAATTACGAACTAAAGCATCTCGAATTTTGAGTTCTAGAACGTTAAGATCCAATTATTAGATAAAAAGTCATTCAAGATGGTCCACTTATTTACTTATTGTTTATTTTATTATTATAATTTTTTTTTGGTACATTGTACATTTTAAGTAAAAATATATATGTTACCACTAAAGTATAGAAACCAGTTATTATACAGATTATCTAGCTAAATGTACAAATTAACTAGGATGATACGTTTAAATGTCAAATTTTTTTTTCATATTCCAAAATACCTATGTAAACCTATGTAATACCTATGCAAGCAACCTAGATAATCTGTACATTATCTACTAGGTACTAGTTATTTTGTTTTTTTTATAACCGTCGTTGAACAACCGACCCAATTTTCGGATTTACGACTACTAATGTTCAACTTGGTAGCCTTGTAATTTTGAATCTAATCCAGAAGACAAGGGAACTCCTGGATCAAGTATTGGGAGAAATTTGCCTTCGTGGAGGACTTTTTGATGGAACTAANAATCTGTACATTATCTACTAGGTACTAGTTATTTTATTTTTTTATAACCGTCGTTGAACAGCCGACCCAATTTTTGAGTTTACGACTATTAATGTTCAACTCGGTAGCCTTGTAATTTTGAACCCAATCCAGAAGACAAGGGAACTCCCGAATCAAGTATTGGGAGAAATTTGCTTTCGTGGAGGACTTTTTGATGGAATTAATCCGCGTTTGCGGTACATGGAGAGGAAGACCACGAGAACCTTCCACGGTAAGCTTAACGGCAAAGGGACTCTAACCCATTATATTTCATGTCAGCACTGTGGTCGGTGCAAGTCGGATGCGGATTCGTATCAACCGTCCATCGCTAGATTCGAACCCGGTTCACCTCAATTAGGCACCAGTTATTTTATTTTATTTTATTTTATCCGTCGTTGAACAGCCGATTTAATTTTGGGTTCACGACTACTAATGTTTAACTCCGTAGCCTAGTAATTTTGAACCAATCCAGAAGACAAGGAAATTCCTGGATCAGTACCCTCAGAGGTATGATTTGTTATGGGAACACGGAGGACTTAGAGACTAGACAGATTTAACGTGCATCAGTCACCATTTACTACACGGGGAGTCTTCGGCCGGTGGAGATCGAACCCACGAACTCTTGGACATGGGCCTAGTGCCCTACCAACCAGGCTATCCCGGCCTAGGTACTAGTTATGAGTAAAATAAGATTTTTGCTGGAACAGTAGCAACGTTTATATAAGTACGCTTGGATTAACGTAATGCTATTTTATTTATTTTTCGCCAGCTAAAAATAAATAAAATTACTATAATCAACACATATAGTTGATTTTAGAATCAATCAACACTCTCCTTAAAAAAATATATGTAGAAGAAGGAATCAAGAGGTTTAAAATATTATTACAACTAAAGGAAATTAACAAAATGACATTTACTTCTTCGATATCTAAAAAATCAAATCAATAAATACGATTAAACAATCGACGAATTATTTAATGGAATGAGTGAAACAAAGTTATGAAACTGTTAATTCGGACATAAGCAACACTGTAAAAAATTCCGGATCGAATTATGGTACCAGCGCTTTAGTTGCGTCATTCGCAAAATTCATTTTACCATAAAATCAATTTTTACCGTAAAATATTATGTCGTAATTTTTACAGTAATATTTATTTAATGAGAGTGATTCACTTATTTTACAGTTAATTATTACTGTAAAAATTAAAAGAAAAAAAGTTTCTGAACTTTAATGACGCAGAAACAGATAATGTGCACATTACATAGTAAATTAAGGAAAATCTTGATTCTGCACTTTAACTTGACCTATTCAAACTGCAGATTAGTTAGGTCACGTGTAAATAAACGGTTTCCGGGCTTTAGCGGAAGCATACATATTAATATGTATTTTTAATAAAGGTTTATGTTACATTTAAAAACTTTTGAGACTCTGAGCTTATGTTCAAGTTTAAAAATTGAATAAAAAAATTTTCATTTCAAGATATGCAGCAATCAAGTAAGCAGATGGAATGCAAGACTTTTTCATTTCAAATGGACGTGAGACAGATAATGAATCAGTTACACGTGTTCCCCGTCCAACACATAGTCGAGATTAATGGACAGAGTCACACGACTCATTCATTGTGATAGTAAACTGTGACTCAATTTGGCAAGTACCGATGATGAAAGTTAGCGATATTGTTGCTAAATCTAATAATCATACCTTTCGTAGGCCCTAGGCCTAGCCGTTTTTGGGCCCTCCCCTCCTTCCCCCACTCCTCCCTTCTTTTCAAAATATATGCTAAAATTTTCTTACATAATTTTTTTCACATTTTTATTAATATGGATTTTAATTTACAAATTTGTTTATCGAACTTTATCTGCAATACCGACATACTGCCGATATTGCAGTTGATATCGATAATACCATTATGATTAGTTGATTACCATTATGATCCGATTTAGAGGAAAACTTTGCAGATGAATTTTTACTATTTTCAAATTTGTATGAACATAAATCTGCACAAGAAATGTTGAAGGCTCAAATTAAAGATAAACTTGTGAATACTTTTCCTAACGTTGACATTGCATTAAGAATACATTTGTCGATTCTTGGATCAAATGCAGAAGGAGAAAGATCTTTCTCCTGATTAAAATGGATAAAAAATTATTTGCGTTCAACAATGAATCAAGATCGTTTGGCATCGCTCGCACTTATGTCTATTGAATACGACATTTTGCGTAGTTTGGAATTCGACAGCATAATACAAGATTT
>NC_092208.1:74374341-74648737 GCF_043381705.1 Parasteatoda tepidariorum
CAATATTGTCAGTTGAATATATTATCGAATATCATAATTCTTTTGTTTTTATTTTTAAGAAATTAAACCTTACTTTGTTTTTTCGTTCAGAATTCGGTAATTATTCAATTTAACTTTATTATTCATGTGAAATAATAACGATAAAAAATAGTGTTGTTTTAAAAGTGTTTTTTTTTGTTTAATTTATTTAGCTCTTTGTTTTAAGCATACAAATAATTTTTAACGAACTTATTTTTTAAATTTTCCTTCTATATTGTTAGCTAAATATATTGATAAATTTCAATTTTATTTATTGTTTCATTATTTATTTTTAAACTAAGAAATCTTTCGTTATTTGCGCGATAATTTTTAGAAAATATAACATTAACATGTTACTTAAGTAAAACATAAACATCAAATTCATAAATTGATTTAAATCAATCTGAGTATGAAGTTTTGAAAGAAATCCGATTTTCTGCGCCTTACAAGTAAATGAATTTCAAAAATACTATATCGCGATGCAAAACTGACGATGCATCACGATATAAAATTTCTTATATCGCCCAGTCCTAGTCTTAACGATCAGGCCACTGAGGGAGCAAATAAGGGTGAAATGAGTTCTATGCGCTATGGCGAGGTAGTGAGGAATTAAATTAAGGTCGCCAACAAGGGATTTGGCATTCGTATGAATAAAACAAGATTTCCAGATATCAATGATGTAACTGAGGAAGAAATAATTTTGGCATTGGTCGAAATTTAATTGATGCACAAGATTCGAGCAAAGTGCAGCCATTTGGTGATTTTTTTTACAGATTAAACGGAACGTACAGATTGAAAGTAATTAAATGAATTCCAATGATATATCAGTTTTTAGATTCATGGTATCAAGGGGGGGGGGGATTCATGGAATTTTCATTCTGAATATCACAAGTTTTAAAATCTTATAAGAGGAATTTTTTATGAAATATTTTCTCATATTTAAAATGATCTTTTTTAAATAGGGGTATTGTTTAAAAATTATTCTAGTGAGGAATATTTTTCAACCAAATTTATTAAATCTTCATTAAGCATCTTCACAAACACAAAATAACAAATGGGAAAAATACAGTGGTAGTTTGACAAAAACTGGGTTTATTTATTATTATTATTATTCCGTCCTTCCTCAATGGCACGACAGCCACGGGTGGGCCCTGGCCTTCTAAATCAACTTCCTCCTTACCTGCCTCCGCCTGGCAGTTGTCTTCCAGTTTGAGACTTTTAAGACTGAAAAGTCTCTTTCCACGCAGTCGGCCCATCTCAGCTTTGGTCGACCTCTGGGCCTTGATTCGATGGGCTGAGCCAAAAAGATTATGTTTGTCGAACGCTCTCTGTTCATTCGAATGATGTGACCAGCCCATTTAATTCTTTGGATTTTTACATACTTGACAACATCAGGCTCTCTAAAAGCCCGATAGAGTTCTGAGTTTGAACGTCTGTTATTATTATTCTAATCTTGTTTATTTTTTTAGGGGGAAAGGGAGGATGCGAGGAATTTTTTAAAAATTTCTTTTGAATTAGATAACTTCAATGTCGTCAATTACTGACACTTGTCATAACATTTCACACACTTTTTTCCTCTCAATGTTAGTCATGTTTTTTAGATATTAAAATTTTACAAAACAACGAGGAAATATTTTTGAGATTTTCACTGTGTCAGAAATAACAAATGAATTTAATATTTATTTAAAAAAATATATATAAATGTATTTTAAATTTATTTTTGTTATTTTCCAAATGAGGAAAATATCAAATGATGAAAAGCTTTATATCGAAATTTAAAATTTCAAGCTGATAAGGAACTGTCACTGTGGTCACTTACAATATACCATCATCATCATTATAGTTGGCCAGACAGCCAAATGTGGGCCACTGTCTTCTTCTGAAGATTTCTCCATAACGATTTTCGAATTATCTTTGATTTTCAATTCTTTTCATTAATTGCATGAAAATCTGACTCCGCCCATCTCAACTGCGACCTTCCCCGATTTCTATTACACTAAACCAAAAAACTTAATAGTCTAACTGAAAAATGTTTCAGTTTTCCGTAATAAGCTTAAAGTTTCATATTCTTGGGTAAAAAAAGAAAGTTTAATTTTTTTTAAAAAAAAATTACAAATATAGATGAAATGTTACTATACGTTACGTTTTATGCAAATTTTTTTTCTAGTACTTGACATTTTTAAACTTAACATATATGATCTACAAAAGTAAATTTTTATTTTATATCCACGCTTTTTGATTAAAATGAAAAAGAAAAAAAACATTTAAACCCAGTTAGTCTAAAAAAAGTTTTTTTTAGTAGACTACACGCGTGACGTCACTTGTAGGTATCCAATTATATCTGATCCGAAAATCGATTCTGAGTGATAATAAATCCAAGTTTAAAAGTTTTAAAGTTAACATAAAATGCATAACCACGTGATTAGACACAACCATCTCATTAGTTGCAAGTATCCAATTCAAGAAAAATATTAATATTATTGTTTCAAATAAAAATTATAATAAGAATATAAGAATTATTTCAAATTAAATATTTCTTTTTTTTTTGTGCGTGATCGGAGATAAAGGTGTTTAACATAGCAATTGTAGAATTTAATTTTAAGAAAATATACTTGCACAAAATATTGAGATTGTGCATAACTATTATAGGGAATTGCGATGGCTCAGGAGATAGAGCGTTTGCCTTCCAATGAGGCGAACCAGGTTCGAATCCCAGTCAATACGAATTCCGCATCCAGCTTGCATCGACCACAGTGCTGAGGTGAAATATCCTCAGTGGTAGACGGATCATGGGTTAGAAGAGTCCCCTGCCGTCCGGCTTACCGTGGGAGGTTTTGGTGGTCTTCCTCTCCATGTAACGCAAATGCGTGTTAGATCCATCAAAAAGTCCTCCACGAAGGCAAATTTATCCCAATACTCGATCAAAGAGTTCCCTAGTCTTCTGGAATGGGTTCAAAATTACAAGGCTACGGAGTTGAACATTAGCAAACTCATAAAATTGGGTGGGCTGTTTAACTGCGGTTATATATAATAAAAAATAAATAAATAAATAAAACATTATAGGATGAAGAGCTGGATAACAATATACGAGGGTTGCTATTTATATTTCTGGCCTTGGCAAAAGTAAGTGTTGCTAGGCGACCGCAGACGATTTTAATCGAAAGTTTGATATTTTTAAACTTAAATTCCGCAGACGATTTACCATTATAGCTTCATTGGTGTTGTTGACAGTAAATTGAAAAGTTCTTCTCTTTCAAAAAATGGAATTGAATCGTGAACATTTTCGTGCCATTATTTTTCATAACTTTCGACGTGGATTGTCAAGACAAGAGTGCTTCGATGAACTTAATTCTTTATTCAGCGATAAAGCGCCATCCTACAGCACTGTAAAAAATTGGTATAACGAATTTAATCGTGGTCGATGTTCGATCCAGGACGAATCCCGTGCAGGTCGTCCAAAATCCGTTGTTGTGCCAGAAAAGATCGATGCTGTGCGTGAACTGATAAAGCAAGATCGTCATGTGACATACCGTGAGATAGAGGCGTCTTTGGACATTAGTATGACTAGCATCAATAAAATATTGCATGAACATTTGAGCGTAAAAAAAATTTGTTCGCGTTGGATCCCGCATAATCTGACAAACGCTCAAAAAAAGGCTCGTGTCGATTGGTGCAAGGAAATGTTGGAAAAATACGTTCAAGGTACATCAAAGGCTGTGTATAACATCTACACAGGTGACGAATCATGGATCTATGCATATGAGCCGGAAACAAAACAGCAATCAACTGTATGGGTCTTCCAAGACGAGGCAAAACCAACAAAAGTTGTTCGAGGAAGAAGCACATCGAAACAAATGATTGCCTGTTTCTTCGGCATTAACGGTCATGTGGCAACAGTGGCGTTAGAGCAACGCAGGACGGTCAATTCTGAATGGTACACGACCATTTGTTTGCCAGAAGTCATCGGAGAAATTCGAAAAAAGCAGAAGAACAGGCGAATCATTCTTCATCATGACAATGCGAGCTCTCACACATCGACTCAAACAAAGGCATTTCTGACGGAGCGAAAGATCGAACTGATGGGTCATCCGCCGTACAGCCCTGATTTGGCACCCAATGACTTCTTCTTATTCCCACACATCAAAAATAAATTACGTGGACAACGATTTTCGACCCCCGAAGAAGCGGTTGATGCATTCAAAACGCATGTTTTGGAGTTACCTCAATCGGACTGGAAAAAGTGCTTTGAAAATTGGTTCAAACGCATGCAAAAGTGTATTGATCATCATGGAGAATATTTTGAAAAACAATAAAACCAATTTCGATCCTACATATTTGTTTTTTCATTATTAGGCCAGAAATATAAATAGCAACCCTCGTATCACGTGCATACTCGTGCACATGAAAACGTCGTATTACAACATATTTGTTTAGTGAGTATTCATGAACACGAAAACTATTACAAATGATACAGCATAAGATATGATACAGTATATTAATTTGCATACCTTTTTCATTGAGTTTTCAGTATATCTAAACAAATTTGGTTTTGGAATTTATGAAGGAAAAAAAACTTATTAATAATTTATGTATTAACATAATAATACAATCTAACAAGGGCCCAAAAGCGTTAAAATGTGATTAATTAAGTTCGAGATAAGTTGTAATTAAAACCACCATTTGAGTAATATTTAACCTCACAAAATTCTAAGTGTTGGACAAAATAATTTTCATTAGATCAAAAACCTATTTTCATCTTATAACTTAAGCTTTTAACAAACTGGAATTCTAGTCTTGCAAAAGAACTTGAGTTTCTCGACCCAACGTCACAACCTTGCTTTAGTACAGTGTTTCCCAAAAGTGTGGTACGCGTACCCCCAGGGGTACGGGAACAGTTTAGCTGGGGTACACATTCTTATGCGAAATATCTTGCAATAAAATTTCAAAAACTTTTATTTAAAAACAAAGCTTGCCATGAAAATTTACGATTAAGTATTTTTCTATTGGCTATTTTTTACAGAGTTAACAGTTAATAATTAGTGCTGTCAACAGCCAGTTGTGATTTTTTCTTTTGAACAATTTTTTTATAGTAAAAAAATACATTCATTTTTTATTAGTGGTACACAGCGTTACGAAAAATTTAGAAAGGGTACGCAAAAGTCATAAGTTTGGGAAACACTGCTTTAGTTGATGAGTCTTTTTTCATCTGGGTGAAATTTTTGCCGGAAAATACAGTCGAACTCGTTTATAACGAGCACAAAGGGACCGTAACATTGTACTCGTTAAATCCGAGTGCTCGTAATAAACGGATCCTTAAGGCAGGCGTGCAACCAGAAGAGGGAGGGGGGCTTGGGAGGTCAAATGATAGAGTTTACTTAAAATTTAATTGATATTTACTTACCTTAATTACATTAATTAATTTAATTAAATACTTTTTTTAATTTAATGACAACTAACCTTCCCAACCTGCATAAGATTAAAGCGATAAGGGCAATTAAATTTCAGTTCGCGGTTTTTTTTTTTTTTTGATTTCACACCTTTCTTATCATTTTAAAAAAAAGATAAGACAGGCTAGAAAGATGAGAAAAAAGATTGTCAGACAGAAAAATATTGCTCGCTAAAACCGGGTCTTGCTCGTTAAAAGCGACTTCTGTTCCATAGACTTAACATTGATCCAACCCAATATTCTCGTTTCCCTCGGTAAATCCGAGTTCTCGTTAAATCCGAGCTCGTTATAAACGAGTTCGACTGTAGTGATAAATCTCATCAAGCGATAAATATTGATAAATCTCATCTTTGACGGAGATAAGACACTCATGCCTCCTTTGCATATTTTTTTCGGACACTAATTACAAGCAAAAATGTATTTTTGGTATTTTTTAACTCACTATTTTTGTTTTTTTTTAACAGCTGTGGTATTTTTTAACAGTCGAATAATTACTAAAAAAATCTTTTAGATTATCGTAATTATATTTGCACTAAAATATATAATAAAAAAAAGTAGTTTTAATTTTTTCTTCTCTTTTATATTCAAAAATTTATCAATAATTGATTTCGTAAATTAAAGAAATTTCAATAATTGATGAATGCTTTTATTAGATATAAATAACCGCAAATAAATGAAAATTTGAAAAATAATTATTTGTAAATGAACCATGTTCGGAAGATTTTACTTTTAACGCAGAAAAATTCACCGGTGTTTCATGTTGTATTTCATAACAATAAATTATTAAAATGCCAAATATGATACAGTCAAACCCCGCTATAGTGAACTCCCGGATATAGTGAACGAAATGCTCGGTCCCGTGCCTTGCTATACACGTATAATGTTATTATTAGTGGATATAGTGAAACAAATAAGTGAGGAAGTTGGATATAATGAACTTTTTTCTGTCTTCGACTGATTTCCAATCCATTTTCTTTGTAATAATTTTGAAATTTCTACTTCAAAATAAATACATATNCCCCATTTTCTTTGTAATAATTTTGAAATTTCTACTTCAAAATAAATAGATATACCGATTTTTGAAACCATCTATAGAAACTACTTTTATGTGCTCGAATGGCAGGTTAGACAGGTTCAAAAAGCGGAATAATAGAAATTCATCAGCTAAAGATTACTAATTTTTATTTGTACGCAAGACGAAGAGTGATGAAAAATAACACATTTTTTGCTACTGCATAATATTTTTCAGTCATTTATATGAATATAATGTAATAAAAGGGAGGAGTTTGGGTACTATTAGTGAAATTGCCTGCGTAACGGATATAGTGAACTCCCGGTTATAGTGAACCGAAATTTCGGTCCCTTGAAGGTTCACTATAGCGGGGTTTGACTGTATTTTCATTTACTTTATACTAAAACAAAATAGTAAAATGTGTTTAATAAATATTGTGCGCCAAAGGGTTAAAAGGTCGCTGCATAGCGGAAGAAACCGTTCATGGTAAATTTTCTTCCATCCATATAATCAATTTATAATTCAAAGAACAGAAAAAGTGTAAACATTAAGTAAACCAGACTTCGATAAAATGAAAAACTTTTGCGAACAGAAAATCTCATATAAAAAACTTTTTGAATAACTCTTGTAACTAGCTTCAACCCTTTCGTTTCATTTCGGTGAAATTTGTTTGAAAATCAGATAATTTTTTTTCTGTTTCGAAATGTTTAATTTTTATCAAATTTGACCACAGAGGTGAGTTTGTTAAAAAACCAAAAAAGCTGAAAATAAAAATCCCACAATATGACAGGCAAAATATTTGATTTTAAAATTGAGTTAATGCGAACCTCGATATATGAATTTATAATAACGTTGATACAAATCGATGTTTGATTTTAAAATCCCATGAATAAGAATCTCGATATTTTAACATCGCTTGAATACACATATCGATGTTTAATTTTAAAATCGCATGAATACGTATTTCCATACACAATTTTTAGGTTACTTTAATCCGAATCCTTTAAATAATAGGATTTTATACAAAATCAGAAAATACAAAACACGATGCGTGCGATTTTAAATCGGGTAAATGAAAATCACGATGTGTGATTTTAAATCATGTGAATGTAATTTTAAATCGCGTTTGCATTGGTAGGAAAAAGCGTAAAAATGAATCTTTTATTATTCTTTTTTTCTTGTCGGGAATTCGAAAAAGACAAACTTATTTTTTTAAAAGGCGATTTTTTTTTTCTTTTATAGTTAATAGTAAAACATTTTCGGCTATGGTGACAAATTTTCCACGAGCGACATTCCATGAACGCGTGTCGTATCATATACACGACACGCGTTCGTGTATATTATACGAGTATGGCAGTTAACTATGAAATTTCAAGTGCTGAATTTTTTAAAAAAAAATATCAAAATGCAAACAAATTTATTACAGGATTACTTGGGATTGCGCAGTGGGGAAGTAATCCTGCAATGATTTCGTTTGCATTCAGATATTTTATAAACACAGGGTTCATGCCAATTGGCGACAATTGTCGCCCAATGTTCTACAAATGTCACTAAAATCATAAGCATAGGCGACAAATTTGTGGCCTAGAAATAAGTTTGGAATTTTCATAACCTTAACAAAAAAAAAAGATTTTTTTTCTCCAGTTTGTCAACCATATTAAGTTTTTGGACCACTAAATTTATACCTAGGTGGTCCTATTGAACCTCTAAATTTTCATTGCTGGCGTGAACCCGATGTAAAAATTCTTTTCAACATTTGAAACTTCAGGGTTTAAACTAGCTTTACTTGAAAACACTTATCTCAACGCTTTAAAATATAAATGGACATTAAACAGAATACGCCATGAATGGTACAGCGACCTCTTAATCCATTTTAGGACAAGTAGAAAAAGTTTTATAAAATGAAGGTATTATTTTCAATGAAATATACTTAAAACACATTTATTAAGAGAGCGGTCCCCAAAGGGTGTTGCGGAACCCTTGGGTTCCGCAACACCCTTTGGTTCCGCAGGAAAGTTACAGGGGTTCCGAAAGTTGGGGCTTTATTTTACTAATTATGTATTTTTAAAACTAATTATATTTATATTCCATCATTAATACATTATTTACTTATTTAATAATTTAGTTATTCTTTGAAATTATATACGTTAATGCTAGAGAATAAAAAAAAAGCAATAGATTGAATCCATACTCAAAAGGATATGTATTTTTGAACATTTGAAATAGAATTTTTAATTAAAATGTTTCAATCCAAAATAAAAACGAAATTCTACTACAACGTTTATCTGATAACCATTCTCAACCTTTATAGCAGTACTTTTTTATTCGTTTTTTATTTCAATTTAAAGCATGAAACTTATTTGATTCATTTTCAGCTAATCCATACACCAAAACCAAATTCTGAGCCAGACCAAATGCCGTTTCAGACATCTGAAAGAAAATGTCAGACGTTAAACCAGGGGTCTGTTTAGAAGAAATTTGGGTCCGTTAACGGACCCTTCACAAAATATCTTTTCATAAAAACGGACCCTTCACAAAATACTTTAACTTGAAAACGGACCCTTCACAAAATATTTTAACTTAAAAACGGACCGTTCACAAAATGATTTTTCTTTTAATCGGACCCTTCACAAATTTGTTAATTTTCATTATTATTTTGTTAATCGAATAAACCCTTTCCAGGGCAGAAAACAAGAAAGATGGATGTAAACGAATTAAGTTTTGTCTTCGGCAGACGATTCTTCCATTATTCGTCCGAAATTAATATTCTGCGTTCAGCAGTATAGGCTAAATACCAAATATTTGTATGTTGCATCTCTAATTTAGAAGCAGCAATTGTTGTTTATTTTTTAAAATTTAATTTTTTTAATTATAATTTTACAGTGTTGAGCATAATCTTGTATGTCTTTACAATTTAAAAACTCCTTGAAAAAGTTTTTTTTTGCAATAACGGACCCTATTTGCACAAATTCATAAAAGCGGACCCTGGTTGAAAAAATGTGAATAATTTTTTCACAATTTCACGAAAAACGGACCTTTCACAAAATGTCTGGACAGACCCCTGGTTAAACCTAACTTTAAAGACTGGCATTGATGAACATAATGAAATTTCTTTTTGAATAATATGTTCAAAATTGTAAATAAACTTAATTTATCACCAAAAAAAAAATTTTTTTTTGAGACTTTAAACCTAATTTTAAAGACTGGCATTAATGAACACAATGAAAATTTTTTTTAAAAAAATATGTTTGAAATTGTAAATGAACTTAAATAAAAATCTGACAGTAATAATTAATGTTCCTTCAAACATAAAAGAGTCCTATATAAAATTTTGATAAAGTTGTGGCCCGCCATTTGACTGGTGTTTTCAATTGCGGCCCCAGGCCTCATGTAAGTTGGAAACCCATGGTCTATCACTTAGGGTTTAACGGCCAAAAAAAAAAAAAAAAAAAAAAAAAAAAAAAAAAAAAAAAAAAAAANAAAAAAAAAAAAAAAAAAAAAAAAAAAAAAAAAAAAAAAAAAGAAGAAGAAGAAGAAATGTGGAACCGCTGGATTAATACATCGGGATCAGCAACAAACGCATTATATATAATAATGGACGCTAACTTGGAAAAAAAAATGAGAGAGAATGAAATGATCCTTTCCTCTCTTTATTGATAACAAAAACCTGACTAACAAGATTGGTTGATTGATATCTAGGGTGATTCTTCTACTTTTCTCATCAAGGGGTATGAAGGACAAGACTTCTTCCATCATCAGATGTTGTGTGAAGTTATTATTATGGAACTCTCTTGGAAAAAAGTCATTGTGTAGTTCAACTGGGAAATGTAATGCTGGTCAATGATAACAATGACTTAGAGGTAATAAGTTGATCGAGGATATAAATGCCGAAAAAGGAAGTTCAGTATATTCAATGGGTGCTTAGAAACTTGCTAAATAAAAATGAGTGCATCAAAGACGGTGAAATTTAGCAGTCAAAAAATGAGATAAGCTGAAATGTAATAAACAAAAAATAAATTTAAAATTACTGTAATAACAGTAATAATTAAGGGGCTTTCACTACAACTCCTGCTCGCTTCGTTAAGCAATCTTCACGATTGCTTTGCTATCGTTAGTAGTTTCGTGACGGTAAAAAGATTTTTATTTTATCTTTTTTTATAACCGTCGTTGAACAGCCGACCCAATTCTATGGGTTTACGACTACTAATGTTCACCTCCGTAGCCTTGTAATTTTGAACCCAATTCCTGGATCGAGTATTGGGAGAAATTTGTCTTCGTGGAGGACTTTTTGATCGAGCTAACCCGCATTTGCGTTACATGTAGAGGATGCCCACGAGACCCTCCCACGGTTAGCCTGACGGAAAGGGGACTCTAACCCATGATCCGTCAACCACTAAATATATNTCGAGTATTGGGAGAAATTAGCCTTCGTGGAGGACTTTTTGATGGAGCTAACCCACATTTGCGTTACGTGGAGAGGAAGACCACGAGAGCCTCCCGCGGTTAGCCTGACGGAAAGGGGACTCTAACCCATGATCCGTCTACCACTGAGGATATTTCACGTCAGCACAGTGGTCGGTGCAAGCCGGATGCGTAATTCGTACCGAGTGGGATTTGAACCCGGTTCGCCTCATTGGAAGGCGAATGCTCTATCCCCTGAGCCATCGCGGCTCTGAAAAGATTGTTACGACAAAATTAAAAGATTCCAAAAGTTTTTATTCTATGAGTACAGATTTGATCAGACCACTGGTTTCCGAATGGTGTTCCATAGAGTCCTAGGGTTCCGTGGAAGTGTAAAAGGGAGTTAAGAATGTTTTTAACTTTACACACAGCAATGATTTTTGAAACCTTTTTTATATTTAAAATCAAATCAATAAAAAATTATTTATTTAATAGCTCGGCTGTCTTTAAAAAATTATTTTAAGTAAAATTGCAATAAAAGTTTTACTTAAAGAAAATTATTTTTTTCTGACAACTATAGCATGTATTCATGAAAAAGCGCTTTTCAAATGACATAAAATTACTAACTTCGTAAATAAAGAAATATGTAACGATTTTCAACGTTTATACAGGTCTTTTAGCTTTCATTTTAACAACAATTAAGTGGCTTATTTGTATATTCATTCATGATTTTATTTTCGCTTATAAATATACTCCCAAAATAAATTTAAAACTTAAGTAGATACAGCTCCAGGAGTGTGAATTTACGATTGTTATTTAAAAAATGATAATAAAATTATAATAAAATAAAATGATAATAAAATAATTTTTTTTTGTTCAAAAATATGTTTAAGTAGTGTTTTATTGGTTAATACGCGCTCATTTGTTGTTTGACTGATTGTTGAATTCACACAAAATACATTAAAGAAGTAAATACAGTTTACTTTTAAAAGGTAAATTTTCTGTACCATGGGAAACCGTTAACTAAATATCTGGATCGAAAAATGTTGTATAATAAGGCAATACCATACAATAACTGCATACAATAAAAAAATCCTGGTTTTTTTACTTATCAGTAATGTAATTTCTCTGTCAAATGAAAATGCACGAAACGATGAGATGACAATCTTTATATAACAAATAGAATAAATATCTAAATATACATATAAAAAAACTTTCCTTTTTTTTCAATAAAACACTTTTCTTAAATAAAAAAGGGGGGAATTTTAAAAAAATAGAAAGTGTTATCTTATAATTTAAAAATTTTTTTTAATTTTTTTTTTCATTAATAAATTAAACAGTTCTTGCACTAAGTATTTCTGGAATAAGTAAAGCATGTATTAATGAAAGATGATTGCCATAGTTAGAATTTTATTGCTAAATATTTTGGGATGAATAAATATTAAACGGCATTAAGTTACAAAATGTAATTTATAAAAATTGTAATATTGAAATCATTCGTCTATGAAGATGGAATATAATGCATTATCTTTTCTCTACAGAAACGAGGGTGGATATTTCTAAAAATAATATAAATTGATCTCAATGAGATTTGTTCAGAGAAAAAAAAAAGCACAGAGCTAAGAAAAGTTTTCATTTGACCCACTTGGCATAGTTTCCTAAAATTTGAAACAAATAAATTGATTTTTCACAAAATTGGCAAAGATTTTCCTCGTAAAATAATTTTTTTTAAGACTAAATGTGCAGTTTTGCATTTTTAAAATAAATAAAAAACTAACCTGGGAATCTATTTCCACTGACATAAGTATTACTTGTAAATTCTTTATAAAGATATTCAAATAACAATTCAATATTCTGGAAATAAACGACCAACACTTCATAAAAATAAAAAATCATTTCCTGCAATAACCAAAGCTTACCAAATTTATGAAATGTTAGCAAAAACAGGGGCGCCGCGAACTTACATTTTAGACAGGGAGGATTCGTTATTTATCGAATAAGATTTCAATTATAATCAAATCTTTTTCTTCTTTTTTTTCTTCTCCTTGAATTAAGCATTAAACTTTTTGGCCTTACGGAATTTAATCTGCAATAATTAAATACTTCAATACAACAAGCAATAATACAAGTTTGGATCCCTTAATGCTAATTTTACTTTTTGCGTCCTTCGCCCATACACCGAGAACTTTTTAAGCGAATTGAAAAAATTTTGCACAAAATTATAAAGTTCGTTTACCCCAAGATAATTCCACGAAAAAAGAAAATTTCAGAATATATTTTTTATTTTATTTAATAATAGCCTAAAATTTTCACAACATTTTAAAGTATTTAATTTTGCATGGCAAAATATAAAATTTGAGCGAAGTTGAATTTTCAACAATTTCTTCATTTTAACACTTTTTTACGTACTTTGAATTCTATGCATGCATGCATACTTAAACATTGGGAGGGCCGCATTGCGGTCCCCAAATAGTGTGGGCTAATTTGTATATAATTAATTTCTTTGGTATAGTACTATAGTACATTATTTTTCTTGTCTTAGACACTATTTTTTAAAAACAGTTTTCTCTAAGAGTCAAATTATTTGCCGAAAGCAAATTTTTGAAATTTACTGATGTTTTCGAGACTTACTAGCATATTATGACATTCTCAAAAGATTTCTAATTCCAATTTCAACTTCTTCGGTAAATAAAACAAATGCCTAAATCTGCAGAATGTTAGGGGGAAAAAATTGCCTAACTCCTCGACATATGTAAGCAAATTTTTACATCCTTTGTAAACTATACAATTTTAAACTGCAAAATACAAAATTTTATTCTATCGAATAGTTTTTAAGTTATATAATTTTTAAAAAAAAAAAATCACATTTTTGAATTTATATTTGTCTAGAACTATTCCACCTATTTTGTTCGAATCATCTACTATTTCATCCAAAATTACTTTGTTTATAACGGAATAATTATTTATAACGATAATGGTAATTAACTTACTTAATATGAACTAGGAGACTATGCTGCCAGTTATTTCCATCTGATCCTGAAAAAAAGAACAATTTTATTCCAAACTCTAATTTAATCTAAAATCTAATTTAAGTACTTTAACATAAATTTATATCACATTCACAAATCCCAACTAAGTTTACTGATCATAAGGTAAACATATAGTATTCGTAACACAAGATACACATATTGCACTCATATATCACAAGAAAAACAAAACGCACAAACAATTGATACATATATCGCACACAGCGACAAAAATTGAAAGCGTACCAATTCTGTACAATACACTGTGCGATAAAATAAACTCAGACCAAGTTATTGCATCATAGAATAGGAGTCAACTATTTTATTTTTCTGTTTTTTTTTTTTAACTATGTCAAGCAAAAGATCTGCGATTTTACTGTTGTTTATGTGAGGAAAACGATAATGTGAAATCGTTTGTTTGCTCTGTACACAAAAGTTTCGACTCTCTAAAAGCAATCGCTAGGGCGGAAATGGAATAGATTAAAGGTAACTTACAATCTATTGCTTGCGACCAATGGGATAGATTAAAGGTAGCTTCTGACCATAAGACTTACGGCCCACTGCTGAGAATTTCAATAAGCGCTTGAGCATTTGCGTAGCGACAATTAAATTATTTTATTTTATAACCGTTGGCAATTAAATTATTTTATCATCTAGTTTTGGGTTTAAGACTACCGAAGTTCAACTCCGTAGCCTTCTAATTTTCACAATCCAGAGAGGACAATGAAACTCCTGGATTAAATATTGGATGAAAAAAATTAACTTATTAAAGCTCTTCTCCTAATATTGATAATTTATTTATTTTTAATGAAGGTAAATTAAAATTGTTTGTCGCGTTTTTATGTCGCTCTTGTATAAGCACTGTAAGTGATTTCATAAAATGCAATATTGACTGCTAGATGATGTTACAGACAATCTTATGCTCCATAGCGTTCAAGTGCTCTGTGTCAATTTTTTTTAAAAAAAATATGCAATGTTATTTCGGGATTAAAGCAAAAATTTTTTCGAGGTCCCTCTGTGATTGCAAGTTGAGGACTATCAAAGAGAGAAGATTATGAGTATTTTACAGGAAATTAAGAAACAAAATAATTAAAAGAAATTAAGTAACGTGAAAAAACTAAATAGTAAGAAGAAAAATTCTGCTTTAACCGAAAATTATTAAAAGAACTTGGTAGAGTTCGTTAGATCGAAGGGAATACCGAACCTACAACCTGTCATCAATCACATCCAGATATTCCTTTGGCTCTCTCGGAAATTAGCTGTAACCGACTGCAAGATACAGATGTCATTTTTGTTATCGCGCACTTTTTCCCAGCATACATATATATATATATATATATACATACAGTGGTCTGTCTAGACATTTTGTGTAAGGTCCGGTTTTCGTGAACTTGTGAAAAAATTACACACATTCTTTCAACTAGGGTCCGCTTTTATGAATTTGTGCAAATAGCGTCCGGTTATTGCAAAAAAAACTTCTTCAAGGAGTTTTTAAATTGTAAATAGATACAAGATTATGCTCGGCACTGTAAAATTATAATTTAAAAAAAATTAATTTTCAAAAGTAAACAGCAATTGCTGCTTCTAAATTAGAGATGCAACTTACAAATATTTGGTATTTAGCCTATACTGCTGAACGCAGAATATTCATTTCGGACGAATAATGGAAGAATCATCTGCCGAAGAAAAAACTTAATTCGTTTACATCCATCTTTCTTGTTTTCTGCCCTGGGAAGGGTTTATTCGATTAACAAGACAATAATGAAGATAAACAAATTTGTGAAAGGTCCGATTAAAAGAAAAATCATTTTGTGAAGGGTCCGTTAACGGACCCAAATTTGTTCTAAACAGACCCCTGTTATATATCCATGAAATCATAAAGTACTACTATTACTCAGTGTGTTATACACTTTTTTTGTATTTTAATTTATTTTAAGTTAGTCACTCAGTTCTGTGACTGTATATTTTTCCGGAAAATAAAACTTTTATATTTGTCTTCTGATTGTTATGATGTTGTCTTTGGTTCCAGGAAATGCGAGAACGTTATATCTAGTTCCTACAAACTATTTAGAATGTCTGGAAAATGTGAAAGTCAACACGTACTTATTCCAACTGCCATACAATATATAATAATAAATTATCACAAAAGAAAATTTAATTTTCAAAAACATGCCTTTTTTATCAATTAAAAGAATATCACATTTATATAAAATCAATATTAAATATTGAAGCAACCGGCACGAAATTTTCCGATTCCAATAAAAACTACACAATATTATTTCAGAAAATCGACAAAACCATCCTATTTGTTACAGTTATATTGGTAACTAATTTAGGGAGGAAGTAGGAGCAATAAATTTTACCTTCTGGTAAATAAAAAAAAAAGGGAAATATCTAACTTCAACAAAAGGAAATTGATTACAAGCATTCGAAAACAGATTCATTTTTTGCTGATTTTTATGAGCTCCGATAATGCAGCAATACAATAACGTTTTTGGATATTAAAATATTAGACCACAAAAGCTTTTCATTTTCTCATAACTGGTGTTTTTCTCCATATTGATGTTGTGCACCATTTTTAGAACAAACATAGGAGGATCTGGCTAAAATAGGCTAAACTTAACCTAAACAGTTATGAGCAACTGTTACAAACTCACAGCAGTTATGATAGTAACATATTATTCACAAAAAAAGCATCATTTCATGCGACTGCAGAGCTTTCAAAAACTTGCACTTTAAGCAATACGATTATTTTAAACTAGATTAAAAGATATTAAACTTTTTTTAAAAATCGCAAAATTGTCAACTTTTTTCCACCTAGATGAAAATTATCTAAGTCACTACCATATTCTCAGTTTTGCAAATATTTATGAGCCCAAGTAATGCAGCATTGGAGTAAATTTTTAAATATTAAAAAATTAGACCACAAACTATTTTCATTTTCACAAAACTGTGGCTTTTCTTCCTGTTGACGCTTTGCGCCAATTACAAAATAAGCCTAGACAGAGCTGGTTTTAGATCGGCTAAACTTGACCTAACAGTTGCCAACAGTAGCTATAAAGCAGGGGTCCCCAACCCTATGCCCGTGGGCGCCATGGTGCCCGTCGATCGATCTAGGTGCGCCCGCTGCTCAACGATAAAATATTTCAGTTTTCCATTTTCCCAATAAATGCTATGCAAATACATACTGAAGTACGCTGGCTCAGTAAAGGTAAAGTACTTGAATAGATTTCTACATACAATTGGAGAAATAGAAAATTATCTTGCAACCAAAAATCAAACATTTTTAGAACTAAGAGATCCTCTTTGGCTAGCAGATTTGTCTTCCATAACGGACATAAGGGAAAAACTAGATTATTTAAACTTGGAGCTGCATGGAAAGGACAAACATAAAGCAAAAATGATAGAGGCTGTTAACTCGTTCAGAGCTAAGCTAGTTTTGTGGATATCACATTTGAAAATGAAGTCTCTTGTGCATTTTCCAAACATGAGAAAATTGATAGGTGACATCAACCTCCAATTGCTTAAAGATCAATTTGCGCTTTCAGCAATTTAATATCATCGAGCCTTTGATAACTTTTTTGTTAATCCTTTTACCAACCAAATAAACGTAACCGTAATAGCAACACACATTTCAGAATTTCTTCAAGTAAAGCGAGAAGAATTGGAGATAGAAATTTTGGATCTCCATTGGATGACATTATCCTCAAAACTATTATATCACATTAGAAATTCTGGAATATATTTGAAGGACTAAATTACATTCTTAAAAAGAGCATCATATTCTCCCAATTATGTAGCGCTGGTCAGCGAAATGCCGTGCCAAACACCACATGCCACTGTATTTTATAATTAATTTTTATACTTCGTATGTTTTGAATGCAATTTAGTAATCGTTTATTTTACACAAAAATATTAACTGCATTCATATGCTAAATTAATTTTTGAAATTTAATTGTTTGTGCACTATATGTAGTGTGTATTATTACCTATGTCTACCAATAATAAATTTATCTTGAAAAAATAAATGGTGCCCGCCATTCGACCGATATTCTGGTATTTGCTCTTAGGTACAAAAAGGTTGGGGACCACTGCTATAAAGAATAGCATATGATTCGCAAAAAAGCATCATTTCATATTACGACGGAGACTTCGCAAAACGGCCGTAATTTTATCGAACGAAAAAAAAAATTTTTTTCAGAGATACCCCTTGCCCTTCCGTTGGCGCCACTTCCACGGTTGATGCATGCCAGACGAATTCTAAAGAAAAAGAATTCATCACCTGAGCGCAGAGTAAAACAGTAACCCTAGTTAGGAAAAAAAAAGAAGAAAAAAAAAGAATCAAAAGATAAATGTTTTTGTATGCAGAACAAGTTTAGTAAGTGAACGGATGAGTGAATCTCCGGGCTCAATGTCAATAATATATTCTAGAATACCAATGTTATCACCGCCACGGTTCGCTTTTGTTTCGTGTCTACAAGTACTGGGCAGGTGAAAAACTTTTATCTGGATAGTTAGGGTGCCGGTGTATTAAGGAAAAAATTCAATAAGTCTGAAATCTCAATCCTGTATGAGAATCGGGGAAGGGTTAGCTATCTTTTTCAGAGACCCAGCACCCAATACATTAAATTCCATTTAGAACAAAATTATCCCTTCGAAAATAATTTTTTTTTTATCCGTTTTTAGAAAGCTATTATCTATGTAAATGTTTATGATTTACTCTCGTTAATCGGAGTTTTTTTAATTGCAACAGCGATGCCAACTGCTCCGGACACGACAAAATAATTTTAAAAAAACAAGTAAATAACTACAAACTAAATTTAGCAAATATTTTACGATTTTTGCTTACTTTTTAAAAGGTATAGCATGACATAACTACTATAAAGTGGTGAATTATATAAGCCTACGAATTATTTAGAAATAGTGGTGGATAAAAATCTACTAAATTGAATTTATTAAACCAAGAATCACAATAGATAAACTACGACTTAAAAATGCTGTCCGGCATCACTATTACTGTGAAAAATTATAAAAAAAGCAAGAAATTGGATACAAGCAAACTTATGTATGGCATGTATTGCAGAATGGACTAGCGTGAAATGGTACAAAGAATAAAGAGGCGGTCAGTCATTCAAATCAAATTTAATAATAATCAAATTCAATCAAATTTAATAATGATAAACAATAAAAATAAACAATATGATGGTGATATATATAGATAGATATATATTAAAGTCGGTCTTGACGTAAAATCCTGTAGATCAAACAGCAAGGGGAAAACAAGAAAAATGGAGTAATTACAAAAATTCTTCTTGCAAGCGTTACTTTTTGTTAGCTTGCTTTCGTCAAAAATGGTATTATACTAAAAGGCAATAAGCTACACCGTCTGGAATATTATTTAAGTCATAGATCTACTCTGAACCGGCTGCGACAAAAATATCGGAAGGACATTAACACCGAACTTTCATCATAGAGTGAAACAATAAGGAAATGCCCTGTTGTTAGGAATAAAAGATAATCAAGACCAAAAAGTTGCTTTTTCTTCCCTCACACTGTAACGATTGTTGTCTGTCGTTGTTGCTATTTAATAACCGTCGTTGAACTGCCGACTCGATTTTGAGTTCACTACTACCAATGCTCAACTCCATAAACTTGAAATGTTGAGCCCAATCCAGAATACAGGGGAACTCTTGGATCAAGAATTAGGGAAAATTTGTCTTCGTTGAGGATTTGTTTGATAGAACTAAACCGCATTTGCATTACATGGAGAGGAAAATAACACGAAAACCTCCCACGGTTAGTCTGACTGCATGGGAACTCTAACCCATGATCCGTCTACTACTAAGAACATTATACGTCAGCAGTGTGATGGATGCTAGTCTTGTGCGAAGTTTCAATCGACCAATCATTGCTGGGATTCGAACATAGTTCACCTCATTTGAAGGAGAACGCTCTCTATAACCTGGGCCACCACGGCTCCATTAGACTTCCATTTCAATTCATTGCCTGCCACACAAGTAATAACTAATCACAGGGATATCTATGCTAATCAGTATCGTGAAGATTGCAGCGCCCTCTTTTAGTCAGGCAGAAATTCATAACAGCATATGAATTATATATCTTATCATTTGAGTCTAGTGGATTTTGTTTCATTGGGCAAAATAAGAAGAAATTCAACATAAATATACAATGAATTAAAAAAATTTATGTTTTTAAAAATGTCTAAAAAAAGTAAAAAAAGTTTAAGTAATTAAATTTTTGTAAAGAAAAACTATTTCATAACTTTCAGAGCTACAGATTTATTAGTAAAGATGACATTTTCTGCCATTAGTTAAACCTAAGAATTTAAGAGGATATACAGAAATATCCTAGCTGTGCATAAAAATGAAAATTGTGTACTGCCGTGCAATCAACGACAGCGGCAACAATTGAGATTTCTATATACTTGGTATTTCTGTTTAATAAGCTAAATTAAATGGCAGAATTTTAGCAGCATTATTTATTTGAAACGCATAAATCAATGCACGTAATGAAATGTGCAATATTATAATGTTATGTTTGCTGCAGAACTAAACCATAAAATACATTCGAACAGAGAGGGGGATGCAAGAATGTTGCAAAAGCGATTCATTGCCCCCCTTCCCAATCGACCCTCTCATGCAACTACAATAAAGGGTCTCAGCAATTTTAAGTAGCATTCCACATATTCACGTACAATAGGAGAGAAGAAAAAGAAAAAAAATTAGTCCCAAGAGCTTTTGTTCAAATAATCGGATTTTAAACGCCAATTTTAATGGTTCAAGGACTTAATCAGTCACGAAAATGAACTATCTCTAGACCACACCATTTTGTCGACAGGTTTTAAGTCACTTTAAAAACTTGACCATCAGAATACGTAAGATAATTTCCCTTTTCGCGTATTTTTAAGCGAATCAAATAATTAAATATATAATTAAAAACTGAGAAGATAAATAAATTGAGAGTAAAAATTAATTTTTTTGGGCGGGGGCAAGCATTCACACCGAACCACGGTTTCATAAATATTTTCCATAAGCTATCTGTGAATTTTTTAATTTATAACTAGGTTCAAATTTTATTCGTGAACGATATTCAGATTTCTAGGTATTCTTATATTTAATTAACTTTTTAATCTAAAATATATGCTTTGACTTTGGATAAAAAAAATAATAATTTCATTCGAATTTTTCCAAAAAAAAAAAAAAAAAAAAAAAAAAANAAAAAAAAAAAAAAAAAAAAAAAAAAAAAAAAAAAAAAAACAATACTATTAAGCATAATTTAAAAACATTCACTTTTATCTAAGTTCTTATAAGTCACAGTGCAGGCCAGTAATAACCCATGAGTTTCTCATGCCTGCGATAATGAGTTTATTAGAAAAATACTGAGTTTCACGTAGAATTTTGAACTCGTAAGAAGAAAACTAAGAAAAACATCGTGAAAGAAGACCTTGGAAGAATTCCATAACTAACCTTGATTAAGAGGAACACCTTCACTGTCAACAAACTTAGTTGTATGCACACGCCATAAACTTGGAATTAGATAAATAAGATGATCTCAATTCCGAACGTGTTCTTTATTATTAACCTCGCCATTGAAGAAGAAAAAATAATCAAAATTACTGGAAATCCAGTAGCAAAATGAAAAAGATTGTATGATTCCAAAAACCCTACACATCATTTTCCTTGTAAATATCGTTTTAAAAAGTAACATATTTATATCAGACTTCTTGTAAAGGAACTCATAATTTTGTAAATTTGTAAAAAAAAGATTCTTTGAAAAATTCAAAGAAACAAGGGGCCTGCTCCGGCTTTTCGTGAATCTAAAGTTACCGTAAGATTCAAGCTTTGTCTCGGTTGCCGAATCTAAAATTACGGTCGATTATTGTTAAAATAAGGCCGAGTTGTTGGAGGAAAATACAAAATTTCTGTCTTTCATGAAGTTTAAAAATTAAGTGAGGATGCCGATGTGAATCTTAAAAATTTTAAGGAAATCTAAGGTTGTTAGATTCAGTATTTTGTTGGTTTGACCCATAATGTTACATCCTATGCATAATTTTATTTTATTTTATAATCGTCGTAGAACAGCCAACCCAAATTTGGGTTTACAACAACTAATGTGCAACTACTTTAGTAATTTTGAACCCAATCCAGAGAACAAGGAAACTCCTGGATCAGTACCCCCAGTGTTATGATTTGTTATGGGAACATAGAGGACTTTGTGTCCCGACAGATTTAACGTGAATCAGTCACCATTTACTACGCGGGGAGTCATCGGCCGGCCCGGGATCGAAACCACGAACTCTTGCACATGGGCCCAGACTATCCCGGCCGGCCGGTAACTTTTGCAGTAAACAAAGTTTACATTTTAATTCCTTTTTTACAAAATTTCGATTAGAATACTCTTTAAGAATATTTCGTGTTCATAACGGTTGCCCTCTGAAATTATTCGAAATTTTTTTTTTCTAGAATTCAACTATTATTCCACATTTGAAATTTTTCCATACGTAATTTTTTTGCTACGTTTTTTAAATTTGCTTCTTAAATTTTTTTTTTTTTTAAATAAAGGGATTTTAATGTCTCACGTAAGCATTGCTCATACATTCCCGCTCTTTGCCAGCAAGAATAAGCAAATCACAAACCCCTTCCCCCCACGTTTAGTGCTTACGTATATTTTCGAACAGCCACTCTTAAAAACTTTTATCCGAAAAATTTTTAGAATTAAATTTATTTAAAATTTATAGTGTCTAGTACTTTTTAAAGGGCAACATTACGTATAGATATTTCTCGTTAATGCAAAGGTTTATTAGTTAGTTTGAAAATTGCAATCAACAGTTGGCGAAAACTGATATGCAAAAGGAACGCAAAAGGATTCACGGTATTACTTACACAGTGATTTGAAACCGCCACTTATCTCTCTGAATCAGGGATTAGTCATTGGCTAAAAATTTTTCTAATGACCTCTTGTTATCTGCGTCGAACTAACTACCGGATTAAGTGCTGATGCGTTCTAAATTATGCATGTTATTTCAAACGCAAGATTAAATTCCTAAAAACCAAAAAACTTTTCCTTTATTAAAAATATTGAAGAATTTACTCAGTTCAGAACTTATGAAATAAATTAAATTTTTAAAATAAATTTTTAATTGAAAAATATAAGATAAGATACCAAAAATAAATTTAAAAAATCAACAACAACAAAAAACTTTGAAATGAAATACATATTCAAAAGTGGTAAGTTACAAATTTCGGATTTGTAATCTTGTAAATAACACATTAAACAGCTCAGTTATATAGAACTTGTAAAACACTTGAGGAGCAATAAGTTATTTAAGCCTAATAAACATTTCTAAACAATATTCGGTCGCGGGAACAAAATGGTTAGAAAAACGGGTTGGGAGGGCCTGCGGTTTAGTTCTAACTCCGCTATAAGACCGGAGTACATGAACATGTACATCTTTCGTAATGAAAATAAGAGATTTCGCAAAAAACCAAGTAAAAAACTCTACGCTAAGGTAGCGAAATACCATTTTAACTTTGACCACAAAATCAAACAAACATTTACAATGAATGTAGACTATTTCTTTAAAGCTGTGGCAAGATGCTTTGCTCTACGTAAAACTGCGGATCTGTGAGCAGAAAAATTTGGTAGATTATAGATTTCGATGAATTCAGCGATAAAGAATGCGGCTTATTATTATTAATAATGTTTAAAAGAATATTATTGAACTTCGGTTGATTATTTATCCTTGTCCACGTTTTTAGTTTGAAGAATGGCTTAAACAGAAAACAACATTTAACAGTTATAAGCAGCGTGCTCGTATAGTTTGTCTACGGTAAGAACTGCCCCCGCCACAAAGCCTGAGGCCGTCTGCTGCTTCGGAAACAAGAATAGCGCATTTCAGGAAGGGTAGCTTCTCTTCATTCTACGCAATAGACCGAAAAAGATTCCCTTTCTCTCGCCGACAAAAATCCGTCTTAAACAGTGACCCCACACCCCTACTTGAAATAGTTATATCTCGCTAAAATAGTCACCGCCATGGGTCCAGACGAATGGCTAGGGAAGTTCTTACTTTAGACAAACTATAGCTTTGTCTTTGTAGCGTAAATCACGGCAACATAACGTAAAGATACGAAGTATCTATAATAACGCGAGCATGCGCAGTTGCTTTAATCTTGCATACGGAAGCTAACGTAAAAGAGCGAAGTCTCTCTAATATATTACAATTACTTCTTTTTTGAATAGTTAAATTTACATGAAATTCAAAAGGAAAATATTATTAATATATCATTACTACTTCAAACTATTACTGAAAAAATAAAAAAATAAGGAAGTACACTGTTATTTTCCTTTAAAAAAGTTCTTTTTTTAAAGAAAAATTTATCGTTTGCATTATTATATTTAAATTACGCTTTACATTACTATCGTTGAAATTGTTTTTAAAAAAAGGTTCGTAATAAATGTTTGCATTGATGGTAACATATATCTTTATGAACAAGATTGCTAATGGTGCGTTATGAGGCGGAAACAATTTTTGGCGGTAATTAATCAAACATCTAAAGGTATCGAGGCAAAGCCATACTATTTCCAAATGTGACATTTTATCATCAATGTGTTCCCCAGTATTGTTTCAAAACTTTTATCAGCAAATATTATTCATGTAAATTTTATTAATCGAAGAATTATTATTCGTTAATTCATTTCTATACGTACAACATAAACGTTTTATAACGTATAAAAACGGTTAAAATTAGAAGAAAATGAATCAACTTCACCGTTCGAATTACTTTGCCAGTTTTTAATACAAATCATTCAAGACTTATCAGCAAATATTATTCATGTAAATTTTATTAACCGAAGAATTATTATTCGTTAATTCATTTCTATATGTACAACATAAACGTTTTATAACGTATAAAAACGGTTAAAATTAGAAGAAAATGAATCAACTTCACCGTTCGAATTTCTGTGCCAGTTTTCAATACGAATTATTCAAGACTCTTATCAGCAAATATTATTCATGTAAATTTTATTAACCGAAGAATTATTATTTGTTAATTCGTTTTAATTAGTAAACGGTTAAAATTAGAACGGAACAAAACGAAAATCAACTTCACCGGTCGAATCAATTTGCCAGTTTTCAATACGAATTGTTCAAGACTTATACCGGCAAATGTTATTCGTGCAAATTTTGTCAACCGCAGAATTATTAATTATAAATTAGTTTGTAATTAACTTCTAATGAATTTCGGTTTAGAAACATTTTTTGAAAAAAATAAATTTGAAACTTTAATGAATATTCAAGACGTTAATCATTTAAACTAACAATGCTAAAAGAAGAAAAAAAATATATGTGAAAATAAATTGTGTTGGAAAAATTTTTAAGAAAATCGGATAAAAATTTAAGTTAAACTAAGTTAATTTAATTTAAGTTAAATTTAAGTTAAGTTAAGTTAAAAATTTAAGTTAAGTTAAAAATTAAAGAAGAACACTATTTAATTTCCTGAAACTAAAAGTTAATAATCGCAGAAAATGCGATTTTTATTTAAAAATACGTAGCTCAGAAGAAAGTTATAATCATAATTGAGGTAAAAAAAATTCAAATTAAGTTTCTTAGCAGTATTTAATTAACATATAAAGAATAAAATTGTTTATTTTTTTTTTTTTTTACATACTGTAAGATTTTTTTATAGTGTGTTTCTTCCAATTTTTATACAGTTGGCGAANAAAATCCACTAGACTTAGATAATAAGATATTTATATGCTACAAAACTATCCAAAAGGTTACTTAAGAGCAGAGTTAGATAAAATGAAAAACTTTCTGCTAACAAAGAGTCTTAATTAAAAAACTTTCTGCGCGCATTGTACTCTTGTAATTAGTTTCAACCTTTTCGTCGCCACCTTATTTTTACGAAATTATTTTAAAAACCATGGATTTTCTTAAAAATGTTTAACCTTCTGCACTCCGAGTACTTTTAAATGCTGATTGATCTACTACACTATAGCATTTAAAATACAGAATAAAGTATTATTATATAATTTTAAAATTCTTATAATAATGTGGTCACTAATTATTAAGGTGTAAATTTTTTTTAATTTTTAAGTGGTGACTGCTTATGGTGCCTCAGTGGAGACATCGGAGTAAGTTCAGTAAAAAAAAAAGCTGTGGTAAGTTTAGTACGAAATAAGCGTAAAAATGAATTTTTATTTATTTTATATATTTATTTATTTATTTATTTATTTATTTATTTTTTTTTTTTTTTGAGAATTCGAAAAAGACAAACTTTCTTTGAAGGGGCGGATTTTTTTCTTTTTAAATAATAGTAAAAATAAAAAAATAATAAAAAATCCGTGGTGGTGCCAAATTTTTCATGAACGATATTCATGCTTTCTTGTATATTAAACAAGTCTGCTTAAAAATGTTACTTGAATGTTGAGCAATATATTGGACGGGACAGCGGTGACTCAGGGTAAAAAGCGTTCGCCTTCAAACGGTAAGAACTGGGTTCGAATCCCAGCGATAGCTGGTCGATTCAAATACCGCACTCGGCTCGCACCGACCACGGTGCTGACGTAAAATATCCTCAGTGGTGGACGGATCATGGGTTAAAGTACCCTTGCCATCAGGCTAACATAGGGTGGTTTCCCTCGCCATGTAACGCAGATCCTGGTTAATCCACGGTTGGCAGGTTTTTGACATGTGACAGTTTTTGACGGTTTAAACCATGGTTTTAACCGTCACGTCAAAAACCTCATACCTGCCAACTCTTCCGGATTTTCCGGAAGATTTTATTTTCATATTTAAAGTGGTAGCAATACTCAGGTTATTCCAATTAACTTTTTGAATTATAATGATAATTATAAATTAATTAGACCACCACTACATATAAATTATTACAATAAATATATAAAAGCATAATATTCTTGGCGCAAGCGAATTTCAACGGGAACAAAATATAAATATAATTTTGAGTCAGATTGTTTTTCGTTTATTCTTATACAACCACTCTGAAAATCCATTCTCGGAAAGAGTGANATATTTCATACATCTAAATTATTACAATAAATATATGAAAGCATAAGCGAATTTCAACGGGAACAAAATATAAATATAATTTTGAGTCAGATTGTTTTTCGTTTATTGTTATACAATCACTCTGAAAATCCATTCTCGGAAAGAGTGAAAGTTGGCAGGTATGCTATATTCATATGTGAAATTTAATTAATACATAAAATTTATATATTTTTTATAAAGGATAGTGTTTCTAAATATGTTCTAGAAAAAATAAATTTAAAATTTTTTTGAAACACTTATATTTTGAATAGTAACCAAAATCTTGTACTTTAGAAAGCTCACATCTTTTGTAATATTATGTATTCATTTTCATGTGTTATTGAAAATCTGCAGTGATATTAAGAAATTTATTTATAACCAAATTTAGTGTATAGTATAGATTATACTAAAAATTAGACATTTTTAAAGATAAACATTAGCAGTTTTGCACATTAGACATCTTTTAAAGAAAAATCTTTTTAATATTCTTTTAAATCTTCTTAATAATCTTTTTAACATAAGACAATACAAATTTAAGTGCTTTCTGTTAAATACACAGAGTAGTTAGTGTCGATTTACAGTATATTCAGCCTATTCATTTACTATGCTGAAAATTTAGTTTATCCAAATACTTGTGAATTTCATTTTGCTGAATACTATATAGTTTTGTTGAATATCTAAATATTCAGCTGTTGAATAATTACTTCTTGCTTTCAAGATATGCATTATTTGTATTCTTAATACAAGTGGGGGAAAAAAATTAAGAGGTAAAAATTGTTTTAAAATGATAAGTGTAATAATTATAAATAAATATAATAAACAATATGAATTATATTTATCATTATTCACAAATATAACTACTTTTAAATTCAAATTAACATACTGGATAATAAAGATATTCGGTATAACATTAAAATTTTTTTTCATACACTTGTATCAAGTTTGTATTTATACAACATAACTTGTAAGTTCCTTATAAATATTAGTTATATGTTCCTTATATGTCAAAAATGCATAGTAATAAACTTTTAATTTTCTTAAGTATCAAAAAAAAAATTTTTTTTTTTTAAATATAAATATTTAAACAATTTTTGTGCAAAATTTTTCTTATCAGAAACTAGAATATAAATTTCTGAGATTTTAAATCTGTTATTTTACCTTAATTTTAAATAAAAAATATTTTAAAACCTGCTGATTGCCTATAGTACATATAATTAAATTTCAATATAATGCATGGCAACTGTTGGTAGTTTTGAAGTTTATATATTTTCTTGGTAAACTTCAGTTTTTGACGGTTTAAACCAGTATTATACCCTTATGTCAAAAACCACTTTTTGACGTCAAAAACCCAACCCTGGTTAGTTCCATCAAAAAAGTCCTCCACGAAAACAAAATTTCTCCCAATACTTGATGCAAGAGGATTCTTGTCTTCTGAATTGGGTTCAAATTGCAAGGCTATGGAATTGAACATTGGTAGTCGTAAACAAAAAATTTGGCCGGCTGTTCAACGACGGTTATAAAATATATTGGACGCTGGGTCTCAAAAGGTTAAAAATTGTGACCTCAACCAGCAAGGCCAATTTGCGTGCTTTTGTACGTAACGGTTAGTATTTAAGAGCAAGGTACGGTGTTTGGATACAGTATTGGCCACCAAATATTTAGGACTGGAGAGTAGGTTTTGCCTTATAAAATGTGATATTTTAAATTAAATTATCATGTTTTTCCTAGAGTGAGTTTTTAGTTGACAAATATTAAGAAACTGGGAGCAATAATTTTAAACTTAAAAAGGAGATATATTAACTATGCAATGTTGTGCATTATAGAAAGACTGTAATCTATGTCAACAGCCACGTTAAAATCTCTGCATGATTTTGAAGACACTTTCTTTCCAAAGAAAAATATCTTGAATTTGGGATAAACGGGGTAAAAAAAAACTCCATGTATTTAAACCCAAATCCCTATACTACAAACACAAATCTTAAGTCTCTCTTCACTCCTATATATTGGATGCTCAGATGCTAGAGAAGCTCGATAGTGCAGAATATTCAGCGAGATTCACGAATATGCACTAGTTTATGGCATTAATTATCTATAAATTGGCCTATAATTGAAAATTTTTTAAACTCATATCAGTGTAGATTTTAGCAATAAATTTGTTTCGGTTTTTCTAATTTTCTATTTACTTTTATTATTTTGGTCTCCGACAAGTTCTTTATATACTACATCTTTTAACATTTCGAAATTCTTTTTATATTTTTCGTAAAAATAGACGCGAGCAAAAATTTTAGTCTGACTAGTATTTAAGAACTAAAATTTTATACTCTTGTTTTAAGGTGTCTGTAATCAATCACTAAAACATTTACATAACTCCCAAAATCCATCATCATGCAGTGATATCTAGAGTTATAAACCTTCAACTCTAATGTGAAAGCTAACAAAAAGAAATTTGCAACTTCTTTATTACAATACATAGACAAACAAATTTTATAATTTCATATGTAGATAGATTTATACACCGAGGTACCTGCATATAAGTTTGTAAAATCATCGCTGGAAGTAAAAATGCAGGGCAATATGTAAATGTACAAAATAATCATTTAAACGTCAAACATTTACCGACATATTTGTTTTGCCTTAGTTTAAGTTAAAAATCAGACATTGTAAATAAAAGATATAATTTATGCAGCAAGGTTAACGGTTATTTAATCTAGATCAGTAATTTTTAAGTTGCGTGTCAAAGACTCTCTAGTTTCCTTTTGACCTTTTCTTTATTTAATGACATTTCTTAACTATATTCTTTATTATTCAACGAACTCTTTTTTTTCCTTCATACAGGTATTTGTTCTTTATCATACTTAAGGCGTTGTTCGAAATACTGCAAAAAATGATAGTACGCTTTTATGTTTCGAAGCTTGCGTTCTTTCAAGGTTAATGTGAAATATGAGTCAGCAAAAAATTGTTTTTAACAGAAGATGGAAAAATATATGCATTTTTTACGCAGATATAATCTCCGATTAGTTAATATTCATGCTTGTAGCTAATTACGATTCTAACATAGCTATCAAAACAAGTGAGGCGTTGTTTCCTACTTATTTTTCCAAGCTGAATCGAGTGAAATTTAGAGAATAGTTAAGACGATGTAAGAGTTTTTGTACATAAAAAGTACTTCTTTTAACATGCACCTGTGTGTATACACTTAACATTGTTACTTAGGTATATTTCATACATCCACAGATCGTAATTTTGTCCTGAACCAAAGAACGGTCAATCTACAATTCAGTGCACCCTGAGGAAACTGATTTGTTATGGGAACTTGGAGGATTTTGTGACCCCTATAGATTTAACGTGCACCAGTTAACGTGCAATACACGGAATAATGTTATTATTCCGAGTAGGAGTATTCCTAAGTTCCATCAAAAAGTCCTCCGTGAAGGCAAATTTTTCTCAATACTTGATCTTTATCCAGGAGTTACCTTGTCTTCTGGATTGGGTTCAAAATTACAAGGCTGCGGAGATGAACATTGGTAGCCGTAAACCAGGGGTCCGTTTAGAAGAAATTATGGTCCGTTAATAGACCCCTCACGAAATATCTTTTCATAAAAACGGATCCTTCACAAAATATTTTAACTTAAAAACGGACCCTTCACAAAATAATTTATCTTTTAATCGAACCCTTCACAAAGTTATATTTATTATTGTTTTGTTATTGGAATAAACCCTTCCCAGGGGGGCAGGGGGGGGGGAAAGAAAGACAGTAGTAAACGAACTAAGATTTGTTTTCAGACGACGCTTCTTCCTTTATTCGTCCGAAATGAATATTCTGCGTTCATCAGTAGAGGCTAAATACCAAATATTTGTGTGTTGCATCTCTAATTTAGTAACAAAAATTGCTGTTTATTTTTGAAAATTTAAATTTTTTTTTTATTATAATTTTACAGTGTCGAGCATAATATTGCATCGATTTACAATTTAAAAACTCTTTTAAAAAGTTTTTTGCAATAACAGGACCCTATTTGCACAAATTCACAAAAGCATGACCCTGGTTGAAAGAATGTGACTTAACGTTTATTTTATATTCACAAATTAAGAGTTATTTTTTCACAATTTTACAAACAACGGACCTTTCACAAAATGTCTGGACAGACCCCTGGGTCGGCTGTTCAACGAAGGCTAGGAAATAAAATAAATACAAAAAAAAAAAATATTTCATTTAACCAGCGTTTTTGGAAGTTGTCTATCCACATATATCGTTATCTATTAAACCTTTCCACCAGGTAATGTTATTAATGTATTATTCCCACAATCCCTTCCTTCGTCCCCCGAAAATTACGCCCCCGTGACGTTTATGGATCATGAGTATGAATACTCTTGCCGTCGAACTAGCCGTGGGAAATTTATTTTTCCGTGTAACTTAAATGTTTAGTTCCATCAAAAAGTTTTCCAGTTTATATCAATGCTTGATTCAATAGTTTCAGTGTCTTCTAGGTTGATTTAAAAGCTCTGAGGTTGATCGTAAACCAAAAAAATGGGCCGGCTTCTCAACGCTGGTTATAAAATAAAAAATTTAAAAAAATTTAATAGCATAGCTATTAAATCAAAGCTTTAATATTGCTCACACTAGTATAAATCAAAATTATCTTTTTCAATGTAATAACATTACTTAATAAATATAACATATATAAAATAATCGATATCACATTATTAAAAAAATATATAAGCATTATAAAAAACATTGAATCATTTATGAGTACATTACATTAACCCTTTTTTTTTTTTACCAAAACTGTATACGTTCAATGTTACAATTTTGAAAATATTTGGCGCACTTACTTTTAAAATGGTAACATAAATTGTAATGGTTGTACTTCAGTCAGTCGAAATTTTTAATTAAAGCAATTGCTTCTGTAATAGCAATTAATTTTAAAATTAGTTTCACGATAGTTTAATAATTAGTTTTACACTCGTTAGTAGGATTCTTTAATGACACCAAAAATTATTTAAAAAAGTAAGAAATTTAATTCAAGTAATCTTTCGGACAGTTCGCACACATATTATTTGAACCTCGGTGAATTTAATATCACAACCAAAATGTAAAGAAGTAAAACATAAAAATTATCCCACGATATGTAAAAACTGCTAAAAAATAAAATTTATCATTTTTATGCACTAATTCAAAAATCAAGTTCAAAAAATACATTATAGCACTTGTGAGTTAACTTCTTTTCAAACTATGAATTTCTAAGTAAAAATCGCAATTTCTGTCATTATTTAGATCTCGGATTTCAGCAAACACTGAAAGAATTCCATTTTTCTCAATTACAAGTCCATAATTATTACAATTTAAACCGCTTGTATTGGAGATTAGATTAGTCATGCTGATCACATTTTCCAAGCTCAAATTCATCAACCAAATAAATTATATAAATAGAATCGTTCATTAAACGATTTTATAAACATTAAAATTGATTTCGAACCACGTGTTTAAGTTGAACAATCAGCTGCGAAGACAGACACAGGAACAGACGATCTTCAAAAATCAGACGAGAAAAAAAAATGAATCAAAATACTTCTTACGGTGAAGAAGCAACTTACCTTGATAATAACCGGCACAATGTTTCATGGCATTTTAAGAAGAAAAAAGTTTTCCTTCTATATTTTATCCTTGTAAAAAAGTTGATTGATATAACTTTTTCGCATAGAATGTTTCGATAACTGATTTGAAGTATATAACTTTACGTTCATTATATAAATCACTGTGTATCACATTGTTTTCAATAAAAATTATTACTCACAAAACAAAATCGAGGCCGACATTTACCGCCGTATAGCCGGTTTTTACATAAAAACTTGTTTTGCTGCGATGACATCCATGATTTTTCTCCCCATCTTTCAATATGGTTGCTAAGTTCCCTTGCACACATTTCTCGCCAAACACGCGGTTTATTGGCGAGACAAACCGCGTGTTCGTCATTTATAAGGAATGCGTGGAATGAATAGAAGAATGGGTTCACAGCATTTTTTTATTTATCTATTTAAATGAAATGAATGATAGTTAATTGAATAGTTGATAATGTTTATAAAAACAACCTGGGTACTTGAAAAAAAATCAATAATATAAACATCTTTAATAATGTTTTAAAAAAGAAAATGTAAGCAATTGATAGTTATTGTCCAGATTTGTCTTTATTTTTTACCTGCGGTTTTCAAGTTCAAGTGCGCTAGCTAATAAAATTAAATCTTTTCAGTAATCATGTTTATAAAATAGTTTTTACTTGGAAAAGTGAATAACTAAAAATGCAATAAATATTTTCCTGCAGTAAAGTTTGAATAAATGTACACATAAAATTTTGTGTCTGTCTCAAAGGTATGTATGAATTATCGAATTGAAGCCTGTTGTCCATTATAACTGATTTTAGTTTTTGATTAATCAATGTTACTTAAATAATTTTTTTCAGTAAAAAACATTGTCCGACATATTAGTTTTATAGAATCAAATGTGTATACTAAAACTAAGTAGGCAAAAAGCAAAAAAAAGATGGTCTAACTTAAGCATGAAAATAACCGCTCTCATAGCGAGTCAAAAGGAAAAAAAAATTAAATAAATAAATTGCTATTTTGAAAACCAACCGGTCAATTCTACCCATCTTTTCTTTATTTATTTCTTTCGGAGACATCGTTTAGTGATAAAAATAAGAACAATGCGCAAAAGAAAAAAAAAAAGAGCCTTTTTTTGTTTACATATATATTTTTTTATTTGTTTAAATGTATTTCTTTTCTTTTCTTGCTCAATAGATTTCTTTTTTTTCTTGCGTTTGCCTTCCACTGAGGTAAACCGGGTTCGAATTCCAGCGAAGGCTGGTCGATACGAATTCCGCACCCGGCTTGAACCGACCACAGTGCTAACGTAAAAATATCTTCAGTGGTAGACAGATCATGGGTTAGAGTCCCGTTCCCGTCACACTAACCGTGGGAGGTCTTCCTTTCCACGTAAATTCGGGTAAGTTCCATCTAACAATCCTCCACGAAGGCAAAATTTCTCCCAATACTTGATCCAAGAGTTCCCTTGTCTTCTGGATTGAGTTCAAAATGACGAGGCTACGAAGTTGAACATTAGCAATCGCAAACCCAAAATTGGGTCGGCTGTTCAACGACCTTAATGCCACTTTTACTTTATGGTATTTCCCCATAGCTCGAAAACGTTTTAAACGAATTGAAAATTTTTGGCACACAATTATAAAATTCGATTATCAAAAATCTCGATTATCCACAAAAAAATTTTTTTTAAATTAATATTCATTATTTATTTTTATTTAAAAATACTTGGAAAAATTTTGAATAGTTAAGGAATAAAAAATTTTTCATCATTTTACAGAGTGTAGTTTTTTATGGCAAAATATAAAATTTGAACGAAATCAGTCGAATAGCTCCTGAGAAATCAAATTAAAAAATGTTTTTTCGAAACTTTGGATAATCGAATTTCATAATTGAATACAAAAATTTTTTAATTAGCTTGAAATTTTTTCAATTATTCTCGAGATATTCAAAATAAACATTAAGGTATCCAAATTTTCGATCGCGATCCTGACCGAACTATTAAGACCATTTTTCCAAGATGCCGATTTTTTGAGGGTAAGGATTCATAATTCGTCGAAAAAAAGACATATTTATCTAGAGAAAGTACGTTTTTGTGCCTGATTTCGAAATTCAAAAATATCGTCTGCACTAATTAGCAGTTTTGAGGCCGAGCTATCGGACCATTAAGATTTAGTCCTGATACATGAAAAATCCGATCATGATTCGGGGTGCTCCATTTTTTATTTTGCGCACGATACATTTCAGCATAATTTCTATAAATGAAATCAAATTTAAAATTCAGAACTTTTTTTTCAGTATGAAATGTTTATTTTAAAATATCTTTAAATGTTTATTTAAAAAAATTTCCGTTTTTTTCCCCCTTCCTTCTTTTCAGCAATACTAACAGTACGATAAATTAATAAAATACGATAAATAAAAGTAGAATTCGCCTGTACCAACTATTACCATATCTGAGGCTTGCGCACAGTACATTAAGAAAGCATCTTAAAGAGGGCACAATTTTTTTAAATATATTTTCAAATTATTATATTATGTATTCTAGATAAATGCTACTTTTTCATACCATAAAAAAATAGACACCTGAAATTAATAAACAGAGTTAACTGGCACAATAATCGAAAAAGATTCTCCATCCCTGACCCTAAATACTATGTCCCATAGGTCATAACTACGACGGTTTCTATTTATATTTCTGGCCTAATAATGAAAAAACAAATACGTAGGATCGAAATTGGTTTTATTGTTTTTCAAAATATTCTCCATGATGACCAATACACTTTTGCATGCGTTTGAACCAATTTTCAAAGCACTTTTCCCAGTCTGATTGAGGTAACTCCAAAACATGCGTTTTGAATGCATCAACCACTTCTTCGGGGGTCGAAAATCGTTGTCCACATTATTTATTCTTGATGTGTGGGAATAAGAAGAAGTCATTGGGTGCCAAATCAGGGCTGTACTGCGGATGACCCATCAGTTCGATCTTTCGCTCCGTCAGAAATGCCCTTGTTTGACTCGATGTGTGAGAGCTCTCATTGTCATGATGAAGAATGATTCGCCTGTTCTTCTGCTTTTTTCGAATTTCTCCGATGACTTCTGGCAAACAAATGGTCGTGTACCATTCAGAATTGACCGTCCTGCGTTGCTCTAACGCCACTGTTGCCACATGACCGTTAATGCCGAAGAAACAGGCAATCATTTGTTTCGATGTGCTTCTTCCTCGAACAACTTTTGTTGGTTTTGCCTCGTCTTGGAAGACCCATACAGTTGATTGCTGTTTTGTTTCCGGCTCATATGCATAGATCCATGATTCGTCACCTGTGTAGATGTTATACACAGCCTTTGATGTACCTTGAACGTATTTTTCCAACATTTCCTTGCACCAATCGACACGAGCCTTTTTTTGAGCGTTTGTCAGATTATGCGGGATCCAACGCGAACAAATTTTTTTTACGCTCAAATGTTCATGCAATATTTTATTGATGCTAGTCATACTAATGTCCAAAGACGCCTCTATCTCACGGTATGTCACATGACGATCTTGCTTTATCAGTTCACGCACAGCATCGATCTTTTCTGGCACAACAACGGATTTTGGACGACCTGCACGGGATTCGTCCTGGATCGAACATCGACCACGATTAAATTCGTTATACCAATTTTTTACAGTGCTGTAGGATGGCGCTTTATCGCTGAATAAAGAATTAAGTTCATCGAAGCACTCTTGTCTTGACAATCCACGTCGAAAGTTATGAAAAATAATGGCACGAAAATGTTCACGATTCAATTCCATTTTTTGAAAGAGAAGAACTTTTCAATTTACTGTCAACAACACAAATGAAGCTATAATGGTAAATCGTCTGCTGAATTTATGTTTAAAAATATCAAACTTTCGATTAAAATCGTCTGCGGTCGCCTAGCAACACTTACTGTTGCCAAGGCCAGAAATATAAATAGCAACCCTCGTAGAGGGCTACAGAGTCCGAATACCTAGCAAAAATTTTGTTACCCCTCCTGATCCTGCTACCGGGAAAAATTTGGTTTCATACAACATTTATGTAAAACAATATTATAAATCGTATAAGTTTCTATCGAATAATTGTTTTACAAGATAAGGTTATATAGTATTTTATTGAGCGCTAATATAAATAAAAACTTGTGGGTTGTGTTGACACTTCTGATATAGAATGATTTGCCATGAAGTAGAGATATCTGCTTGCTAATAGTTGATTTTATAATTAATCAATAGGATCTATTAGTGCAGCTTCTGTTAAACGTCGGGTATTTTAAATGAAAAATGTACAATGCGCTAAAGAAGTAGAAAAAAAACGGACTCTAGGACTAATCTGAATGGTTTTCATGGAATTAAGATTTATTCTTAATAGTTCGAAGAGAGGTGATATTAAATATGCTAATTAGTGCAGACAATATTTTAAGTTATGAAAAACAGGAAAATATACTTTATCTGACTATTATTTCTACTTTATTTTAAACAGATTCTGATTCTCAACCCCCGAAATGTAAAGGGTGCGGCAATCTGTGAAATAGGGTCCTAAGTTCGGTCCCCTTAATGTTAATTTCACTTTTTGCGTAATTCGCTATAATTCAAGAACTTTTTAGGCGAATTGAAAAAAAATTTGCACACAATTGTAAAATTCGTTTATACAAGGATAATTCCATGTAAAAAATAACTTTTTTATTTTTGTATAATAACAGTCGAAAAAATTTTGATCTGTATGGTATTAGTTTTTTACATAATTTTAAAGAATCTAATTTTACATGGCAAAATACAAAATTTGAGCGAAATCGGTTGAATCCGAGAAATCGAACTTGAGGAAATTCATGTTTAAAATACGATTTCTCAGGGAATGTTCGTTCCATTTTAGAGGTTACGCCCTCAAACCATTAAAATTAAGTCCTAGAACGTGCAGATCGGATCAGTAGATCAAAAGTTATGCAGAATTATCCATTTATTTTTCTGCGCACTGTACAGAAAAACAATGTTAGAATTTTTAATCATGCGATAATAATTAATAACGTGCAATGTTGTCAACCATTGTACAATCTTTAAAACTTTTCGATAATCGGTACGAAATTTTACCTTATAACCAATGTTGAAGAGAAGATAAATATAGCGGTTTTGCTGCCCTCAATATTACGATTCAATTTCCTTATCCTAGTAATTTTGAAATTTCAAAAGAAAAAAGTTATTCTTATCTGAAACAACAAATAAGGGGCAAACTTGATTTTAGGTAAAAATTATTATCTATGCAAATGCATACTTGCGTTTCACGATGAAAAAATTCTCGAAAACCTAGCATGGTTAACCCGGAAAGAGATTTTAAATCAGACAGGTAGGAAATTTAATTTACTAAGCTAACGTGTAAGAAACAAGCTTTCTAGTAAAAAATGAGTTTTATGTTAAGCGTAAATATAAACTTATGCAGTAAAATTGGTCGGATCAAGGTACCCAGCATCAGTTCCTGANAAATTTCAAAAGAAAAAAGTTATTCTTATCTGAAACAACAAATAAGGGGCAAACTTGATTTTAGGTAAAAATTATTATCTATGCAAATGCATACTTGCGTTTCACGATGAAAAAATTCTCGAAAACCTAGCATGGTTAACCCGGAAAGAGATTTTAAATCAGACAGGTAGGAAATTTAATTTACTAAGCTAACGAGTAAGAAACAAGCGTTCTAGTAAAAATTGAGTTTAAAGTTACCGATGGCCAATTTTATTCATACATGCTTCTTTTTAATGTTAAGCGAAAATATAAACTTATGATGAAAATGTATTAAAATGTTGCTAAGTGAGTTTTTTTACTCAGTAAAATTGGTCAGATCCAGGTACCCAGCATCAGTTTTTGAGACTAATAAACTATATATATAGTTTATTAGTCTGAAGAACCAGAGCCGGATACTTGGATCCGACCAATTTTACTGGGTAACCAGTGTCAGGTAACACTTATTTATTATTAGCAATATATATATACATGTAATATAAAACGCTTCAATTAATCTTTTAAATTGACATTCTGTCCTTTAATCTATTTTTGGTTCAAGTATGCATGAATTAAAAGCAAGACATTTTTTCTCTTTGCGGGAATCGCACAACCTATTTAATAAACCAATTATAATTATGAAATTTTCCCTTATTCCTTAAAACGGAACATTTTACGTATTCACTTTGCAAGATTTTCCCTAGCTTTTATTGAGGAGCACAATTTCCACTTTGATAACCGTTCTCTAATAATTAATACATAAATTTTGTACCCTCTTTCCTTGCCTAAGACCTGTTTTTATCCTTCCACTCGGCAACGACGTTATAAGCCGGCAGGATAAAACAGCAAGGAAGGGGGTACATCAAAGATATGCAATATCTCATTAAAATGGTCATTTGAAATTAAATCAACCAACTTCGGAAGAGGGTACATCAAAAAAAAATGGAATATCTCACTCAAATGGACAGTTGGAAATTTATCAGTCAAATTCTTTTTCAACTCATGGCAATTCATAAAGTATTTTCAACAAAAAATAATTACTTCAATCATCAAACTTTTCGTTAATATAAATGGTACCTCACTTAACGATCGTCGACTTTTCATTTGTGTATGCAGCATGTTATGTCTACAGTTCTGAAGGCTATGAATATACTATTAAAAAGCCGAGCATCAACAATTTTCACCCCCGTTGGACTATAAAGAAAAATTGCGACGGATTGCTGACAGTCATACAAGAGTTTGGATTTGAAATCCCATCCCTTCCTTTCTCTCCCCGTGGTGCTCTGGATTGCATCGTCAATAATTTCGCACACCGCCTCATTCAAGTAGAAATATGATTCCTCTTAAAGAAGAAACTAAATTTTTTTTTTAATCAACTTTCATGTGGTTTTTAAATTATCTTCTTAAACTATTTCGAACTTTTTTCAGCTCTGTATCCTTTGTGGTATTTTTTTTTTTACAATTCTTTATGTTTAACTTATAAAAACATTTATTTCTTAAAATTTTATTGAATAAATAAATTAAAGAAAGTACTCATACAATAATAACAAATAATTATAGATTATGACTGTAATTTTGAATTTTTTTTTCTCATTCTTGATGTTTCAATTGAAACACTTATTATTTTTCTTTACATTGATCTTTTCATTGTTTAACACATATTTTATTTTTACATTTCGAAAACTTATTTGCTGTTATTGAAAATTTTTTTCATGAGAAATTTTTATTTTCAGTGAATTGATTGTTTTGATTGTAAAAAAAAATGTTTGGAGAAATTATTTTCAACTTTATTTATATGTTACAACTTCAATGACTTATTGATTAATAGAATTTAAATTTTTGTTTTACTATAGTGTTCAGGGCTAGGATAAAAATGCAATTAAAATATTTAAAAAAAATTCTCTTCTAAACGTAACTACAATGATTACCGAAATTAATTTTCTTTAAAGTTTGAATGCCCTTAACGGTGTGGCAAAAATTATAAATTAAATATGGAAAAATCAGAAAATGCGAAAACCAATACAAATAATTCAGAAAATTAATTAAATGCTTATTAAATTTAAGTATAGATCAAAATGTACAAGATAAATCAGATACATTAATCTTTGAGCCTGAAATTGGTGTTCAATTCACAGCCTGGCTCAAGCATTTCGAAAAACAAACAAAAGATTCTAAATTAAATGAAGAATGGAAACTTAAAAATTTCCAAAAATTCAGCATTGAAATTATATATTAATAACTGCTTAACTTGTAATTCTTTTCAGGAAATAGTCGAAATTTTTCTAGAACATTATTTCTCACCTCCTTTTGGCTTTAACGATTTTAAAATTTTCTGGCCAAGCTAAAGACCTGAATACACATTTTACTGAAAAGGTAGAGTTAGGTCGAAAAATAAATGTAAGTAATGAACATATAATTGAGGGTCTATCTATAGGATTGCCATCACGAATTAAAACACTTTTGGTTTTAAAAGAACCCAAAACCCCAATTAAATGGCTCACAAGTGTTTCTAAAATAATTCATGATGTTCCCACTGTCTTACCCCAAATTGAAACTAAACGAAAATGCAGGAATCCAATTTTAATGGGTATAGACAACAATATCAAGGCTGGACACCGAGGTGGCCATTCTTTAATAACTCAGTTAGTCCAACTTATTATAATCCTCGACAAAACCAAAATTTTGTCCGACCAAGTCAAAAATTTTCAACCAACAATACCAATTTATACCTAGAGTTCAAAAAAAAAGTGTCAGATTTCATAAAAATAAACAACAAACAAGTCATTTCGCCCAGGCTTCCCAGGAGTTGCCTCCTAAGCCCTGTAAATATTGCAATAAACTTGGAATAACTAATGCTTATCATTGGGACCAAGATTGAATAAACAAACCTAATTCTTTTATGGTTGAGAATCAAACTCAGCCTAAACAAGAAAGTGACCAACCACAAAATTCATAATTAATAGTATCCGGATACGTGCAAAATAGAAATGAAAACAATAAATGTGACAAATACCCGATTGTGAGTAATAAAACTATCTTGTTAAATATTGACACAGGTAGTACTTTAAATACCATCCCAACTAAACTTTCTGAAAAACTAGATGCCCAAAAAGAAAGAAAAACTTTGTTAATGAAAACAAACAAAAGGTTATTTGCAATTTAACCAAACTTGCATTTCAGATTAAAAATAAGGAAAATAGCTAGGTCAGTCAAATTTTAACAACTGACTTACCTTATACCATATTAAATTTGAAAGCTTTCTTTGGATTTCAATTAGTGATTAATTGTGTTAAACAGATTGTAATGCAAAATCTTAGAAGACTGGTCACCTTTTCTGATTATAAAAGCAACTTGTCCTTACACATTCCTCCTGAAATCCTGGTTAATGTTTGCAATAAAAATACCAATGAAGGAAGTAAACAAAAAAAAGAAAAGAAAGGAAAAAAATATTAGAACAAAATAATGAAAATGTTAAAGAAAATAAAATTCTGGACATAAAAAAAATGAGAATAACAAGAATGTAAACAAAGAGAATTTAGAGAAAAACAAAGTAAAATATGGACTAAAAAATAGAGATTTAAATAATATTTTGGGTATACAAATAAAGTAATAAATTCTAGAAAAAAAAATACGTGTAACAAAATAAAAGCTTACAACCACTGTTTTTTATAAATCATAACATTACAGCACTTTTCTAATGTCCTATAATGACTAATCCAATAGTAATGTTTATAAAACAAAATAACAATAAGCAATACTAAAATTTCTTCTTTTTATAAGAAAAATAAATAAATTTTATAATAAAAAATAGAAGTAGTAACAAAAATCAAGCTATCCACTCAAATTAAATATCACATAATATATCACAATTGATATTACGTTTCTAAATAACAATTACACTCAACTCATTAAAAAATAAGAATAAATATTATATATATATGCATACAGGGGTTTACAAATCCTAGCCACCTTAAAAATTGTATCTGGTGTCCATTATTTTAGAAAAATTAAACATAAAATCAACATGCTAGTTCTTTACTTCCAGAAATTTTGCATTTTTGTAAAGTATAGATAAAATACAAATTCATTACTAAGAACAACATTAAAATTATATAAAAAAGGAAAACAGTTATCAAATCGAATTAAAATATGTGTTTATTTTATAATTAAATTACACAACATAATGTTACAATAAAATAATGTAATATTATAATGCACTTATTTTTTTAAAATCAGAAGTGTTAATCGAAAGATATGTTGGAAAAATACCAAGAAACATGCATATTATAGAATATTGCTTAAACTTTACAAAAGTAACATACAAAGTGCACTTAAGAAATTTATTCAAATATTTAAAACTGTATAATAGCAAAAATTTTACTATCTTGAACACAACATATAATTTTTTGTAATAACTCAATTGTCTTATAACTAATAAAGGAAAAATAATAACATTAAAAGGCATATAAAAATATCAAATCTCATACGAATTTATCAATAACAGACAACAAATATTTTTAAATTCAGCGTTTTTATTATTTCTTAGCATAAATATTTACGTTTGGTACCTAATGTGAATACTTTTTCTGTATTCTTTTCAACAAGGATTCTGAAAATGTATATTAAGGCAGCCATTATGAAACATAAGAATACAGTTTAATAAAAAAGTTATGATGTTAATAAATACAAATGGTTAGTTTCAGAGATACAAATAAATGAATTTTTTTTTATAACTATATCATATTGTTTTAACATATAGTATATCTTAAAGATGAGGAGGGGTTGCACAATCTGAAAATTCCTAAAAGATTTAAAGCTATTAGCTTGTTTTAAAGTTCAGAGAAATCTTATATCGAGATTTTATAGATTGAAATTAAAGATTTGTTTCAAGTTTATGGAAGTCACACTGTACTTTATTTATTTCTCTTGGTAAAAGGGTTTCAAAGAACATCAATTATGCAATCGATAAATACTCTTTCAAATTGTCAATAGATTTTTGTTTGACAACAGTATGATTTTAATGGTTGTGTGTGTTTAGCTCAAGTTAGTAAGCTTTCTTTATTTTTTTTAAAAAAAAGAAAAACCTATGAATTGATGTAGTTTCCATGATATATACTTACATTAGTGATCCTATCAAGCCATTACCTATTTCCTACCTCTTTAATTTCTTTTAATTCCTAAATTTAAATCGCAAATTATTCTTTCAATAACTATGACAGATAATTAATTGCATAATGTTGTGACATAATTGAATGCTAAATTATATTTTTAGATTTTCTTTCTTGAACTGTTTTCTAAAAAATTGACATCACAATTCTTGGTGTTATATGCATGCCATAATTTTGTAACAACCTTTAGGTTTTCATCTGTCACAAGATAATTATTACAAAGAATATCTGTTTCAGTTTAGTTTGGCTTTGTTTTTGATAAAATCCATTTTTGATAAATTACCAAAAAAAAAAGATCTTTTGCTGTGTTGTGAAACAACTGTTGTTCAAAAATTTTTCATGAGAACTTGCTTACAGAGAGTTAGGAATGAGCTTTTTACCCTTTTCACAATCTTACTGTTAACAAAACTTGATAAATATAAGACATTATGGTTTAATATCACATATTATTTACCACTGCAACTTGTGCACACGTCACCAAGGATACATGCATCAACAACAAGCTCAACATCAATAAATTTACTGCACTTATAAATTTGAAAAGAAACCTATTTTGATTTTTAAATTCCCGTATAATTGGAAACTAAACAACAATTATAACACAACACTACATATCTATTCACTTTTTACTTAAGTGATCTGGGTTTTAGTTCTGAATATGGCCTTTGCATTCATTTTCTTGTTGGTTTAATGAATACACGCATCCCTCTTATTTTTTAACTTCCATTGATCATAAGACATATCTTTATAACAATCACACACATTATTTCATTGGTAGATGACAAAATATTGTAGTAAATCAATTGAAAACACAAACTCCAAAATTAAAGGACGCTTACAGAAAATAGTAAGTTCTCAAGAAAGTTGAATTATTCTGGTATCTCTGTAGCATCACACAATTTGCATCTTGCTCGTTCTTTACAGGTCTATAATATAAAACAGGGAAATGAATATTTAATTAATATTACAAACAGATAAGTTAATTACCAATATCCATAATACTGCTCATCTTCAAAGTTAGTTTAGATATTCTCTGCAAATCATTATTTCAAATCAATATTTATTTATTTAAGAAGATTCTTTTCTAATATAACCAGAGTCATTTATAACAAGAACATAGGGACTTAGGCATTCCCTATAGGGTAAAATTAGAAAATTTTGCAACTGGCCTGTTGTACCATTTGTAACAGTCACCACTTTTTAAAATATGTAGCCACCTTTTCATGAAATGAAAATTTAAAACAATTAAAACAAAAACTGTAATATTATAAATGCATGGCATTTTTGCTGAAGCATTTCTCAAAGTATGGGGAACACTATAAGGCTCATTCAAACTAAAGAAAAATTTTAAGAAATTATAAGTATAAAATAAAGTAAATTTCAGAATATTTTAAAATATTCATTCTTATTTATCAACAAAATAATAATTATATTCATGGAGGTGCATTTTTAACAACAAAACAAAATGGTGGTTGGTAGCCCATTTTTTTAAATTGCTATTTGTCAAATTTGGTTACCATGTGGCTGGCGTCACTTCGAATCTCAAGAACTCTGAGATGGGGTGCTCCAGAGCTTTGTACCTCCTGTAGTTGGAACTCTAAATTTTGCCATGTTCTAGGGCACTTTTGATTCTTTAATAATAATCTTTTTATTTTCCTTTTAAATCTTTCAGGCTTTAAATAAAAAATATATAGAAAATTTTCGTTCTCTTAATTTTTGTTCTGCTCGTACTGGTATTTTTATTTGCGTCACACTAGAGCTGTAAAATGTGCTATTGGCGACAGTCTCGGAAACAGTCCAGAGGATGATCGGGAGACAACACAAGGGTAATTGTAAGTCCAACTCAAAAATCCTAAAAATTTCTTGAGTAAAATCAGTAATGGCACATTTCAAAAAATTAATGTCTTTATAAATTTAAATCATTGATATTTTCAGAACATTAAATTCTAAATAAATTATATACAGCATAATTTATATGAGTAATTATGTATAAGTTTACTTTTATCTTCAATCACATTAAGTATTCTACCAGAAAAAATATTTACAAATGAAAGATGCGAAGTATAAATTCTAGTTCTAATATTTTCCAATAAAATATAAAAGAATTTTTATACATAAATGTGATCTATGATTTCCTTAAACTTCTGGACCTAGGATTTCCGGAGCGCGGTTAGGGAAAAAATCTGGAAATCCGGATTTTTTCCGGAGCACAATCACCCCCGCACATACCTCACATTCCGTTTTACAGGGACGACACATCCAAACCATCCATCCGTAGATCCTAATTTTGACCTGAACCAGAGAACGATCAATCTCGGATCCAGCACCTCCAGAGGTATTGATCTGTTATGGGAACTAGGACTGTGGGCCCCCGACAGATTTAGCGTGCACCAGTCACTATTTTGTACATGGGCAGTCTTCGACCAGGGGAGATTGAACTCACAACCTTTCAGACATGAGCCCAACGCCCTACTAGCCAGGCTATCCTTGCCATAATTTCTGTTCTGCAGTTATAAATAATTTGTGTCTGGCTGATTATTTTATTTTGCTCGGTTTATGCAGTATTTATCTTCATTCTAACATCTAATAACTATATTACATATTAAACATATTATTATCAAAAATTCAATTTCATTTTTATTATTAAAATACTTGTTGTTTTTAATATTAAATGTTTCTTTACATATTAAAAATTTAAAATTAAAAACACCAAAGTACACATAAATATATAGCAAAATTTCCTTTTTCATATTACCTGGTAGTGCAGCTGCAGTATTGAAAATTTTTCGGCTTCAGGTTTCTGGTGAATGAAGTTACAGTGAATAGGTCGTACTACGGAAGAACGAAAAATGTTCATGAGTAGTGTATCTCCGATGCATATTTATGAATCTAGGGTTAAATAAAATTTTACATGATGCAAAAATAAAATAAATAAGTAATTTCTTATAAGCAACTCTTATTAAACACAATATTTGATAATCACAGTACAGGGCCTACACCAATTTTTCAAGTCAATTTGAAAAGAGAATGTACAAATTTAAAATGGTAATTATAAAAAAGAAATAGAAATTTTAATGACAATATCGATAATCTAGCTCAATAACTTGATTTAAAGCAAAACATTTAAAATAATATACTTTTTAAAAAAAAAAAATGCTAAAATTAAGAAAATAGTCTCGCAATTAAACATTAGTTTACATAGTAAACCGAAATATAGGAGATAATTACCAGACTTCTCTTTAGGAATAAGAAAGGGCAGAGTGCCTTTTCACAGAAAAGGACACTTAAGAGGACGCCATATCGCGAAAGAAAATTTTCATCGCAAATTGTCTGTCTCCTTCATTACTTATTCAAAATTCAAAGTGTAGAAAAAGTGAGTTCGGACAAACCTAGAGTGAGCCATGAAGTTTCAAATACTGAAAAGGAAATTTTAAAAGATACAAATGTAAATAAATTGTGAGAAGATGACTAAGGATTACGCAACGATGAAGTTCTCTTCTAATAATTTGAGTATATTTTAATATTTTGAAGTATTTTTTTCAGCAACTGAAACTTCATGACTTACTCTAGGATTGCCTGAACTTTCTTTTTCTTTCTTTCAAATTAGTAATGAAGGTAATATTTTGAAGTATTTTTTTCAGCAACTGAAACTTCATGACTTACTCTAGGATTGCCTGAACTTACTTTTTCTTTCTTTCAAATTAGTAATGAAGGTAATATTTTGAAGCAGTGGCGTACCTAGAACTTTTGCCGCCCGGGGCGATCTCCAGTTTGCCGCCCTTTCTATTATAAGTCAATCAAATAGTGGTTTTTATAAATTAATANTCTTTCTTTCAAATTAGTAATGAAGGAGAGAGAGAATTTGCGACGAAATCTTCTTCCGCGGTATGGCGTCCTCTTAAAAGAGCTCCCTCTCTCAATACCATACAAATTTCATGAAAATAAATATTAAGTTATAACTGAATTTGATCCTCAATAATTTTTAAATTACTCTTTTATACTATTTCATTTTTATATTTCAAGAAGTAATTATCACTCATTAAAATAAAATAAAAAATTTCAGTTTATTATAAAAATAATTAAAGGCATGCTAAGAGACAATTACTGTGCATAAATTGGTTTCTTAAAAAGCAAACTAAAAAAACTATTAGTTGATAAATAACTTCAAGGCTTTTTTTTTAATGATTTTAACTGAGAATTATAAGAAAATAAACATCTAAAAGGTACATTTTAAGAAAAAAAGTATTTACACAAAAAAAATTTACACAAATTCATTACTATATCCCTTCTCGAAAAAGGGAAACTTATAAAAATTTAATCAGAATAATCACAGCAAAGTAAATATTTATTATTATAATAAGAATTAAACCTATAAATATAGATAATTTTTAGCAGTGCGTACTTTATATTTGAACAGTAAATTATTATTTTTTAAATGGAATAGGAATAAAAAGGCAGAAATTTTAAAGGATGGCAACTTATCTTCATTAAAACGGCAAAGAGGCTGCATTTATAGGAATCAAAATGTAGCCAGGGTGGGGCACCCTCCTAGAAAAACACTTAGGGAGAACATTGCGACTACTGACTTATGAGTTTAAAGCCTCCTTCGAAATTATCAAATCTAAAGTTAAATAAAGTATCTTAGCAACAGTTAATTCATTTGCTAAGGAGTCAAGTAGATTAGCCATATTGCCTCGATTGAAGCCACGTTTGGAACATTGTGCACTGGCCATTAGCTTGCTTCCTAGACAAGCAAATACCCATCGTTCTAAAGTTTGATAGATTTAAAATGGTAAACAAGGATCAAACCCGAGAATTACAATATGATAGCTCAGTGCTTAAATCATTACCCCATCACAACTTTAATTTAATATTTTCAGGTAATGACATCATGATTTCAGGTGTAATTTTTTATAGTAAGATATTTGAGAAGGTACTTAACAAGAAAAACATTGCAGTGGCACTCATACTTAATATTTTATAAAAGTTTTCTCTTTTCGAGTTTAATTAATTCTAATGAGTTATGAAATACACCGAAGATTTATCTAAACTATTAGTGAATTTATCATTTTTCTCGGTTTCTTGAGAAACAGGAAAACTACTCAATAATTACAAAGGAATAAGTAACAAAAAAATATATTATAACACGAGATATACAGGACAAAAAGCTACTACAGCTATAACTACTTTCAAAAAGTGTAGATGTCTCTTTTTCTACAATATCTTTTTACAGTTGCGGCTACAATTTAATTAACAATAAACGCTGCCATCTATCGGTGGTTCAATAAGTATTTCTACAAAAGTAAAGAAAAATTAATGACATGATGTGGAAATGATATACTCCAAACCTGTTAATGAAAAATTGGCGGAATTATCATAATTATGAATTACTTGATGTTAACCGAGTTTCATCTTATCCGATACATTATAAAAACAATTTATTATTTACTCACAATACATATTATGTACTATACAATATATATATATTAATGTATCATAGAAAATAAGCTTTAAAATTTTTAGTAAACCTTTAAATATTTTATAAGAAATAACAGATGAAAAATATAATGTGAATATATAAATTTTATTTTGAGATGAAATAGTCTGCAGTAGATTTTTCAATTACTTTATTCACATGTTTATTATCTGTGCTTACATCTATATTTCCAGTTCTCTTTCATAAGTTATAATCAGTTTGAAACCTTCATGTCAAGCGTACAAAGTACAATACTTATTGATTGACTCACATGACCAAATATGTGTTTCATGTAGAGCGATATTTCATATTAACAATTTTGCTTTAATGTGGTTCAAAATATATTTAGTTATAAACAAGCCTTTAATTGTTTCGGACGGGGGGGGGGNGGGGGGGGGGGGACATCAGTTTTCTCTGTTATTATAAGACACTGAATGATCATTTTTTAAAATAATATGGTATAACGGTTAGTCATGTAAATATCTACTTTCATTGGGCATTTGAATTTTAGGAACTTTCAATTGCACTTGTTACATTAACTTTTCCTCTGTTTTCATAAATTTCTAAAGGTTACATTTTATTTTTAACAACTATCCATTCCATACATTAAAAAGTTCCTCTTGAAAAAAATAAAATGTATTTCAGTTTTAACTTATTGTACAAGTTAAATTATATTACCTACATCTAAACATCTTACAAAAATGCATTTTACTTTCTTACGATATATGAAACTAAATTAAACAATATTTTCATGCAATTTTACCAACAACTATTTTTGAAAACAATTTGCTTACTTTCATATGATTCTCATAAACTTTTATAGGCTAAGTTCCTTTCAAAATTAATTTGGTGACTTAATTTCTTTATGTAACACCTTTTTACTTTGTTTCAGGGTGTTAGTTGCATATACACACTTGATGCTTCTGTACCCATTCTGTAAAATTTAAATTCATTATCATATGATTTTTTCTGTATATATACTTAAAGTTTCAACAACTGTATTACCTAAAATATTATTTTGATGCTACTTTTTTCTTCACTGTTTTAAACCTATTGTACTTCTATATAATGATGGTATATTTATCTATTTCATTTAGAAATAGCATTTCTGAAGTATTTGGCAATTTTTCTTCTTACTATAATATGGCTATTTCAGCTTTTCTTCCAGTATTGTAATTTTTAATTCCTGCCTAGTTATTTCTAAAACTTATTTTACATGTTTTTAATTTTTTTTTTTTAAATATTTTAGATGCTTTTTGAGCTGCATTTTTTTTTCTTCCTTTTACTGGATCACTTTACCTAGCATTTCGCCCTACAAATATTTTTATTATTTGAGAATTTTGCTTGAATTCTTAACATATGTCAAACATTAATTCCTTTAAAAAATAACAATGAGAAACAAACGTTTCTTTTTAATTTTTGTTTGCTTTTAAAGTTTATATCCATTAATAAAATTGGAAAAAAAAAACAAAAAAAATAACAATGAATTTTCTTAAACTATTCCACAAAAGGAAATTAGAAAGTTTGAAAGAAATGAGATTATCTTACCTACTTTGCCATTTCTGTTTCTTCCTACCTTACTAAAGAACTTTGAAATGATAAAAATTTGATCTACAGTATTATCCGCCGGGATAGCTCCAATAGTATTTTTGGAGACGGCTGTCATGTTGTGTCGCCAATATGCTTGCAATAGTATATAAGTACCAAACATTTATTTAGAGTTCTCCTTATGAATAAAAAAGAGCAAAGTGCTTCCTTTCAGAAAAGGGTACTTTGTTGAAAAGGAAAAACTGCAAAAAATTTAATAAAAATTGTAATATTATATAATAACCAAATTTGATCCTCAACAATTTTTAAATTACACTCTTATGCTATTTTATGCGTATAAATCAAAAAGTCTTTTTGACTCCTTATCAGAGAACGAAAAAATTTTTTGTAGTTCCTAAAAAATAAAAAACAATTAAGAGACAATCTGAAAATTATACAGAAATAAAAATTTAAGAGTGCATTTTTTAAATTTTTTTTTTTTTTTACTTAAATACTAATTTTNGCCTTTTATCAATTTTTTAATTCATTTTATTGTTTTATCTCTTTCTACTCATTTTAAAAAGTAATCTATATTTAATTAATTCAGAGTTCTCCCTAGGAACAAAAAAAGGGCAGTGTGCTGTCTCTCAGGAAAGGGCACATACTTAAGGCTGTAAAAATGTATGAAAATGTATTATATTACGTAATAACCAAATTTGATCCTCAACAATTTTTAAATTACACTCTTATGCTATTTTATGCATATAAATCAAAAAGTAATTCTGACTCCTTATCAGAGTACGAAAAAAGTTTTAGTAGTTTCTAAAAAATAAAAAACAATTAAGAGACAATCTGAAAATTATACAGAAATTAAAATTTAAGAGTGCATTTTTTAAAAAAAATTTTTTTTACTTAAATACTAATTTTAAAATTAAAATTTTTTTTTATTAATACAACTGAGAAAAAGACAACTTATAAAAATTTAAACAGTTGAGAATAATCCTAACAAAGTAAATATTTGCAATAATAATCAGAATAAAACCTAGAAACACAAATAATTTAACCAGTGTGTAATCATTATTTTGATTGTTAATTAAATTTTTAAAATTGAATATGAATAAAGAGGCAGTTCAGCTTATTTTTAGAAAAAGGGCAAAGAAGGGGGTAAGTTGCCTTTCTAATTGCACTTAAGGAGTACACTGATTTACTTGTGATAATACACAACAAGAATGGAGAAGAGTCTCATAACTGTTTCGATTTGAACATATACATTTGCCTCATAAGTAAGGTGATATCTGAAGCAAGGAAATAGGTTCATGTTTAATTGGCTCTATTATGCAATAAACTCTGCTTAGTGTATATTTGTAAAAAAGCAAACTTGCTCACACAAATCAGAGCTCATTTTTGTTAATATTCACAGCTAAGATAAAGCTTTTAAGAGGAAAATATTTATGTTTTGGCTTTGAGTTAACAATCAACTTAGCTATATAACAAAATGAAAATTTAACTAATGTCTATTTTTAAAGCTTAACTCCAACAGTAGGCATGAAAAGTCTGAAATATTGTTGTATTGAATGAGTAACAGATTTGAGTATTTCATTCACATCTATTTCATCACACAAAGAGGTGTTTCAACATTTTAAACATAAACATCTGCGCATCTTCATTAATTGTTTTACTGTAAATTACATTCGTTTTTATGAACATATTCAAAAAGAAAATAATTGCCTTTAGAATATTTTGAACTAAGGTTTGGACCGTACCGTAGGAGTTCTTTAATAATAAGCCTGGCTTTTTCTGAAAATCTTTATTCGAGAATTAATTGACGTTTGGCCCAATTTTATGTAAAGGCAGGGTTGGAGTTTTTGCCGGCAAAAAGGGGTTTTTGCCAGGACAGTGGCAAAAACCTGGTAAAAACCGGCAAAAACCAAATTATCTAAATTGCTGATTAAATATTATTACAAAATACTTGAAACAAATTTAAATCAATCATAAGGAATAATAATTTTGATACATTACATGAAAAAATTATTTTTAACATATTAATAATTAATATAATGGTAATAATTTTTAAAAGATTGAAAGTTTGTGATCTCTTTTCATTTTAGAATCCTAAAATAAATGTTTTTTTACAAATAAATAAATATTATTATTTGTATAATATTATTATTTATTATAAAAAATTATTATTTGTACAATAATTAACTACACATATTGATAGATATTTTATGCTTTAAATTATAGTTATATTAATTTAAAATAAGTTCATTTCACTGGAAAAAAGAGAATAATCACAAATTTTCCAATCAATAATGTTTTAAACTACTAAAATGATATATTATTACATTATCATTTAATTATGGAATAATAATTTTGTTAATTTTTTTGTAATTATTTATATTTATAGTATATATTTCAATTTTAGGAATAATTTTGTATCAAAAATGTGTTTTTGTCCTCTCATCTTGGAAAATATAGGTTTTTGCCACTTTTTGCCACTTTGCTTGGCAAAAACCTGTTTTTGCCAGGACGGTTTTTACCGGTATTTACCATGGTTTTTTCCACCTGCGGCAAAATCTTGCCAACCTTGTGTAAAGGGGTTTCTCCAATAAGATTTCTGGCGTTAATTTGCAATAAACATTACAAATGGGACTTGTATTATGAAGCAAAGCGCTCTCATGATGATCTTGGAGATAATTAGTATTGGTCCTCTATTACAGAAGTTACTTTATTGATACTTTTCGTCTTCCTACGTTGATTCGATTTTAGAGTATTGACTTCATTTAGTTCTTTTTACCATTCTTCGAGCATTTACACTTGTTTTTTAATAGAAAGACGCTTTTTATTTGTAATTAAGTATAACACTTACACTAGCGCGCATTCATAAAGCTATTAAATAAAAAAAAATATTAATTATTTTATCAACATAAAAGAGTTCTTTAGAAACCAGAACCAAAGAAACTTCGCGCGCCACTAAAAATTACGCAACATTTTCGCTTGAAACCTTTTTAGTTTAATACAAGATTCTAGAGCATTCTCACTGCTTACAACTTTCAATTTCGATCGCACGTGAAAGTGATTCGCGCATACGCAGTTTCTAAACATTAGCGTGCGCTTCAACAATCAGACGCAGTGTGAATGTCTGTAATTCTTTCGTATGTAAATGAGAGCGAATTTTTCTCAAGTGAATAGTCATTCCCAAACTTCCAATCACCGTTGAGAAAGATCCATTCAACAAAGAGTGAGAGAAAACATTTAGGGTAATAAAATATTTTTTACCATTCTCAGGAACCATTCACACTGCATTCAAATGCCCTAGACATGCTTGCGATTATTTTTAAACTAGACGCAAGACGAAGTGCTCGTACATGCATCCACTCAAATCGCAAGCAGTGAGATTACTCCCTGATTCTCATTCTTAGCGAAAAAAAGTGCAGACAGTAGAAGTGGTCTTTAAGTCCCCTCCCTTCAATAAAAGAATCTGCGATTGCAACACTTGAATACGTCATCTGGGGAGAAGACCGGTTCCATGTGACAATAAGACCTTCCTCTTTTCAGTTCTACGGGAATGTTCTACGATATTTTCCCCTTTCATGACATTTTTTGTATTTAATTGTCAAAAATATTTTCTACAATTTCCAAGACGCTTTCTTTAAGAACTATGTTTCATGAAATTTTGAGTTCCATACAGTTTTCTGACTTGAAAGTTTTTAATCTATTTGAGAATCAAGACAGAAAGTAACGTACTTCTTTCTCCTATGACTGTCCACACGCTAATGGTGAAAGTATGCGAAGTGTAGCCATATATAGAGTGTTCTGCTCTCTACCATCTGTGGTCCATTTCGATTGCCAGTTGCTATTTATTTTTTTAACCAATCAGGGAATTTTTAACTTATGGCTCAGTTTAATAAATAAAATAACTTAAATGTAATTTAGCTTAGAATAAAGAAATATACAAATCTTAATTTTTTGACCATTTTTCAAATTAGTTTCAGAGTTAATGAATTTTAAATTTTTTTGCACACTATAGAATCTATCGGAAGAACTCCATTTTATTTATTATGATTTAAATGCATTGTTTCTAGCAATAAAATACTTGATAGGGAGATTTTGTCGATATAAATATAACAATTGTATCTTCTTACAATTATTTCTTACAATTGTTCATAACAATTGTTATAAACAATTGGGTATAATATAGCCTACGTCACAGGTTGTGTTGTTCCTACTAAANGCAATAAAATACTTGATAGGGAGATTTTGTCGATATAAATATAACAATTGTATCTTCTTACAATTATTTCTTACAATTGTTTATAACAATTGTTTTCTTACAATTGTTATAAACAATTATATTAAATTGTATTTAAACGAATTGTTTTCTTATAATTACTTATATAAATATAAGTAATTGTAAGAAAGATACCCTCACCCCTAGTAGTCATAAAAAGTAAAAGAAATGACATTCCAAAATTAAAAAAATAACTGCTTGAAAGGGAGACGACCATGTATCAGATTGATAAAATTATTGAAACATTTTCGAGTTGTTAGTTAGAGGAGAAGCATTGCGACAGGGAGATCTCGATGGAGAAGACTGACTGAGACTGCTTGGCCAATGACAGGCTGTAGAGTCAAAGAAGAAGTTTCTTAATTTACTGTGATAGTGCCCCATTTAGGCTAGTTTCTAAGTAGGTCATTACAGAAATAATCAGGAGAAATCGGGAAATTGCTTTAAAAGTTTTGGTTTATGCCCAATATCGATATCTGAACTTGCCAAGAGGGCATACTTTACAAACTATCTAGATAAGTGAGGTATTGTTTCCATATATTTCTTTGGCGGATTTAATGAAACCAAAACATGTCGTTAGAACTAATAGTTTAGAAAGTATAAGGGTCGTAAGTGTACAAAATACAGTGTTTGACATGTACCTATTTACGAATCTGGCTTTGCTATCTAGATCAGCAGTTGCCAATCTTTTGATCCCTACGGACCAACAAGCAGAAAATATTTTTCTCATAAGCCACAGCCTTNTGTTTCCATATATTTCTATGGCGAATTTAATGAAACCAAAACATGTCGTTAGAACTAATAGTTTAGAAAGTATAAGGGTCGTAAGTGTACAAAAAACAGTTTTTGACATGTACCTATTTACGAATCTGGCTTTGCTATCGAGATCAGCGGTTGCCAATCTTTTGATCTCTACGGACCAACAAGCAGAAAATATTTTTCTCATAAGCCACAGCCTTATTATTATTATTTTTTTTGGAAGATGGAAAAAGTTCTCCAATTGATTATAGTAGGATTTTAAATATCTCCCTCCCCCAAACAAAATTGATGTGTTTTTGTAATTTTTAAAAATTATTCTTACTAAAAATTTTATTCAGTATCGCAGAATTTTTAAATGAACTTACTGTATGTTTTTAGCGGAATTTTTTAGAAGAAAAAGAAAAGTAAATTGCAATTACATTTAATAATTGTAATAAAAGGAATAATATTACATCAGTGTGACCTCACATCAATGGGAAACTTTACTGACGCAAGCGAAGTAAAAATCCTCGTTTGTTTACAATTATTTCGCTGACCACCATCAGTAGTGCGAGGACCACCGTTTGATGACTGCTGTTCTAGCGAGACAAATCCGACAGGTTGTCAAATGTCAGACAAGTTTACTGCATATTTTTTCACGATGAATCGAATGAAGCTTAAATCTTGCTGTTAGGCATAATAGCTTAGAAGTTATAAAGTTTCAATGCGTAAATATGTACAAATTTAAAAAAATCATCATATAAGGCCCTTATAACTTCTAAACTATTTGTCCTATCAACTTCAAGCAAACATACTATCTGGTGTATCCATGCTGTCGTTTCCGTGTCAGTCCTGTAGTTATTATTGTTATTAAAACACAAACAGGAAATAGAAAAAGAGGATCTAACACAGAACTTTATTTTCTAAGAAGGTTAAATACATGCACAAAGTGTTTTAAACAACTATACAGATAAATATAATTTTTTTCTTTGTAAAATCAAAGGATCTCATAACAGGTACTGTACTTAAGATTTAAAATTATTGCTAAACGAACTCAAACACACATAAAAATAAGAAACATCGCTTTGAAGGAATTTTATTGATTTATAATACTCTTTAAATACCAAATAAATACAGGGTGTTCCGTAACGACCAGCAATGTTATAAATTTTCTAGAAGAAAATCAAGTCAAAAAAGAATATACACACTCAAGGTTTCAAATTAATATTCAAAGGAAGAAAAAAACAAAGACTCCATTTAAACAAAACGAATCACTATCAAGTGAGGCAGAAATAAGAACCCCAAAACCTGTTGGATTGCCGAAGGAAACAGAGAGGAAAAAACCATTGTTAGTATCACTTTTCAACTTCATCAGGCAATCAAACTAGTTTCCTGTTTTCACTCCGTCTTCTTCACTTGTGATTCGATAAACTTCGATGTTTTGAGTTGGCTTTTTACTCTCTTAAATATGCATTTAACCAACACTAAACGTTCTTTTTCTCACTTCATTTTTGACTCGGATTTTAAAAAAATATATGAGTGGCTGTTTAGGAACACCCTGTATTGTTTTTACAGCTTACCATATTGCAATAAATCTTTCCGCAAATTGTGCGTAAATTCAAAGGGAAAAAAATCATGCTTTTGAATTTACAGTTTTTAATCTACTCAAGTGTAAAAGAATAAAAAATAAAAACTCCCATGAAAAGGCGTTAAGTCTTCTTCGATCACACTCTGTAAGTCCTGAGGCTGGCAACTTGCTAAGAATCAATAAAACAATTAAAAGGATTCAGAGACAGGTAATTTTCAAGGAGAGTTTTACTAGAAGCAATAATCGTAATAAGCAATTTTTTTGTAAGCATTTTTCGAATCAGAAATATTCATTTTTTAATTTCAAAAAACTTGTTTTTTAATGATCTAAATATAGAATAAAAAATACCATTAGTTTTTTTTAAGGAATTTTTCTCTTTGCGTTGAAACATCGAAATTTAAGTAGAAACAAGTTATTACGCAACTTGAAATTCCATTCATAAACCACGAAATAATATTTTATATATAAAATAATAATATATTATATAATCACGAAATAATATATTAATTTTATATATTTTTGTTTCACACTGTTATATTGAAATACAGCAGTTTGACACGTTATAGTCTACAAGGAAAAATAAAATTAAGGAATTTAACTTGAAGCTTTTCAGAACAATTTTTCTTTTTTGATATTCAAGTTTGAAATTCACCTCAAATTCAGAAGATTTTGGTGTAATCAACAAAGTTTGATCTAGAATAATATTACAAACAAATTAATGGTTAGAAGAATTTGTAGTGGTTGAAAATGATTTAAATTCTGACATAAAATTCTTTTGACTTTTTTTAGAACATAATTTCATTCGAAGCCTTCATCATATTAATGAATTTTAATGAATTGATTGATCATTTTATCATTTAATGAATTGATTGAAAAATCCTCTAGATATTACAATTAAAAAATATTACATCATATTTGAAATATAAAGCTTTTGAGAAGCAGTATTTAAAAATCTTTTAGTGGTATAAAATCTTGGTAGTAACAATAAAAGTAAAAATAGCTCAAGAAAGTAAAATCGTTGGATTATTTTCATAAAATTATTAACAAATATTCAGTTGGAAAATCGATTGACATTCAAATGTGCATAAGACTTAAAAACTTTCATATTTAGTTAAGCAAATAAAAAGATATAAACCTATTTTATTAAGGAAAATAATGACACAATTTTATAAAAACATTATTTCAAAGCACGAAATTTGAAGAAAAAAAAGTTAAAACTTCGCACACTTCTACAAATGAATTTCGTGTAGTCTTCTAAATAATGAATGGCGTTGTTTTTTTAAAGTCTGGTCTACCCTGAATAATTTCACTTATATCAAGTCGACCAACATTTTCAACTGTGTGAGCCAAAACTGATAGAAAATTTGAAGAATCAATTAAGTAATTATAGAAATATAAATTTTTATGCTTTCTTATTAGGAAACGAGATAATTTAGTTTCCCTAAATTTTAAAATTAGTTACAAATCTGGTCAAAAGATGGCGTTACTGACTGGAAAAACTGTAGTTAAATTTTTTAAGGCATGCTAAACTTGACTAACTGAAAATATTTGCATGGGGTTTTGCTCATTTTGTTATTACATAGCTCCACGTTTTTGCTGCATGAAAGTTGCATTTTTAGAAACATTGTGTTATATATTTCCCTAATCAACAGAGCCATCTGTTGACAAGCTTTGGATGTAATTCTGAAGTCGGACTAGAATAAAACTGATTTCCTTGTCAGGAAGAGGCAAACTATACATTTCTATCTTATTCCAGTTTTTTTCAAAATGTCAGTATTTACGGGACACCTTTTAAGTTATTTTCTCGTGTAGACTGAACATAATTGTCACTTCAAAAACACTTTAAGGCAAAAACGGATATTACTCTGTATATGCGTCTGTATTTTAAAGGCCTTTTTAATACAACATTCATCATGAAATTAGATACTCGTTAACTATTAAGCTATAGAAATATTAATAAATAAGATTGCTTTTGTTGTTGCACATATTCAATGTTCTTTCAAAAAGTTATTTTATATGCTTAATGTTTTGAGAAGTGAAAAAGGATTGTCAGTTTTCAATATATTATGAATTCATCACATTGTTTGTAGCAAAGCTTATAATAGATGGATCAAAAATTTTATGAATGATGTAAATAAACTTGTTTCCAAAAGCACTATATATGTTAGATATTGTTTTTCATGCATTTTTTTGCAGCAAGTACAAAACTGTTGTTATCGCTTGTGTTTCCTTACAAACATTATTGTGTCCTCGAAATTATGTTATGAAGTATAAATATATTTTCAAAACGCGTATTAACATTTCAATTTTTTAGATTTAGGAATAAAGTTAAATTCAAATTTTCTGTTTTAAGAGCATGTAAATCGTAATTGAAGTTTTCGGATTTAATTCCATATTAAGGGTAATTTAATTTTTCAGGGTAAAGAACTTGTTAATTATCGTTCAATTTATTTTCGAGGTTAAGAAGTCAGTATTAAGTGTCATTAAATTTTTCAGGTAATAGAATAAGTTAAGAGTAATATAGTAATTCGCATTCAGATCATGCTAAGCATAGTTCAGGTTTAAGAATATACTAGATGTAATTCAATTTTTTTTCCAGGTTTAAGAACAATTTAAGTTAACTTTTCAAGCTTAAGAACCATTTTAAGTGACATTCATTTTTTTCAGGTTTAAGAACATATTTTTAGACTGTACAAGTCAAAAATGTTTTTCAAGGCATTTTTCAATTGTAAAAATGAATAGTGAAAAACTTGCTGGTGCTTCGATACAATTTTAAGCTGGTCTTCTTAAATTCATTAAAATATCAACTAGCATATTTTGCCTCTAAATATTTCATTTGTATCTCGTATTTTATATAAAACATTATTAACAAAACGAGTTACAGATTTTGAGTTATCAATTAATTAATCAATCCATCGCCAAACTTTTTAAAAGCAGGAAAAATGTACCACTAATAATAATTAATGCAGACATTAAAAAAAATCTACGAAAAAAAATTTTCAATTAAGAGACTGTTAAACAAGTTCTATTATAAGAAAAAAAATGGAAAATAATTTGTTGATTCTGCTACAATTAAGTTAAACTTATATTATATAATCATGATTAAACGCCATAAACAATTTTCTAATTAAAAAAAATTTATTACATTAACAAAACCTTTATTATTGTTATTAAATTATACCTTAATTTAATTAAAACTTAATAAATTTTTTATACCTAATTATAATTACAACTTTTTGTCAGGATAATAGAAATGAAACAACAGCGTTATTTGCAGGAAATGTTAGAATGGAATGAATCATATTAAAAAAATTAACAATGTTCACCATATTATCTACTATTTAAAAAATAATTTCACACAGTATTGGTATGAATGCAATTTAAACATAGAACACCTACTTCAACTTTTTAAAAATACGATAAATCTCTGCACATCAACATTCAACATTTTTAACATTTCTGAAATGAGTTCAGTCTTTCCGTTTTTAAAAACCATGAACACCAGTTACAAATAAATTTGGTGCAGAACACACAACAGACCAAAGAGTTCACAATAAATAATATTAGTCCTTATGCTAGCAGTTAAAAAATACACATTCTTATTTGAGCATGAAATATGCTTGATTAAGTACCAATAATATCAACTTTGAACTGACATAGGCACTGGACTCGTTTATATTTGCACTTGATTCTAGCGTATATATGGCATTGCGTGTCAACTACCAAATGGAAGCGGTTAATGGAACGCAGTCTCCATCCTCATTGGTTGGGACACGTGACGAAGGTAAAGAATTCTGAAAGAAAAGAAATGGAATTGTAAAGCTGTATACATTGCTTTTATAAAATCGTGAAAAAGAACTGAAATAAATAATACAGAGGGTTTCAGATTGAATGTGATAATAAATTTCGTAATTTAATGTAAAGAAATGGAATTGTGCAGCTGTATACATTGCTTTTATAAAATTTTATGGAATAAATATAGAGGACTTCAGATTGAATGTAATAACAAATTCTGTAATTTAATGTAAATAAATGGAAGCTGTATACATTGCTTTATAAAACTGTGAAAAAGAACTGGAATAAATAATACAGAGGACTTCAGATTAACTGAGATAACAAATTTTGTAATTTAATGTAAAGAAATGGAAGCTGTATACATTGCTTTTATAAAATCGTGAAAAAGAACTGAAATAAATAATATAGAGGGTTTCAGATTAAATGAGATAACAAATTTTGTAATTTAATGTTACGAAATGGAATTGTGTAGCTGTATACATTGTTTTTTAAAATTTTATGGAATAAATAATGCAGAGGGCTTCAGATTGAATGTAATAACAAATTTTATAATTTAATGTAAAGAAATGGAAGCTGTATACATTGCTTTTAAAAAATCGTGAAAAAGAGCTTGAATAAATAATACAGAGGGTTTCAGATTAAATGAGGTAACAAATTTAGTAATTTAAGGTAAAGATGTGTAGCTGTACACATTGTTTTTATAAAATTTTATCTAATAAATAATACAGAGGGCTTCAGATGCGGCGAATGTAATAACAAATTTTGTAATTTTATGTAAAGAAATAGAAGCTGTATACATTGCTTTTATGAACTCGTGAAAAAGAACTGAAATAAATAATACAGAAGGTTTCAGATTGAATGTGATAATAAATTTCGTAATTTAATGTAAAGAAATGGAATTGTGCAGCTGTATACATTGCTTTTATAAAATTTTATGGAATAAGTAATATAGAGGACTTCAGATTGAATGTAATAACAAATTTTGTAATTTAATGTAAAGAAATGGAAGCTGTATACATTGCTTTTATAAAATCGTGAAAAAGAACTGGAATAAATAATACACAGGGTTTCAGATTGAATGTGATAACAAATTTTGTAATTTAATGTAAAGAAATGGAATTGTGCAGCTGTATACATTGCTTTTATAAAATTTTATGGAATAAATAATATTGAGGACTTCAGATTGAATGTAATAACAAATTTTGTAATTTAATGTAAAGAAATGGAAGCTGTACACATTGCTTTCATAAAATCATGAAAAAGAACTGGAATAAATAATACAGAGGGTTTCAGATTAAATGAGATAACAAATTTTGTAATTTAATATTAAGAAATGGAATTGTGTATTGTTTTTATAAAATTTCATGGAATAAATAATGCAGAGGGCTTCAGATTGAATGTAATAACAAATTTTGTAATTTAATGTAAAGAAATGGAAGCTGTACACATTACTTTTATAAAATCGTGAAAAAGAACTGGAATAAATAATACAGAGGGTTTCAAATTAAATGAGATAACAAATTTTGTAATTTAATGTAAAGAAATGGAAGCTGTATACATTACTTTTATAAAATCGTGAAAAAGAACTGGAATAAATAATATAGAGGGTTTCAGATTAAACGAGATAACAAATTTTGTAATTTAATGTAGAGAATTGGAATTGTGTAGCTGTATACATTGTTTTTATAAAATTTTATGGAATAAATAATACAGAGGGCTTCAGATTGAATGTGATAACAAATTTTGTAATTTAATGTAGCCAAAAAAACTAGTTGGGTACGAGAAACTCGAGAAGAAGACAATCACTGATACACAGATACGTGACTTTCGATCTCAGCGCCATTTCATCGTTTATAAACAAGATGGCTAATAAAAGCCGAGCTAAGTATATCCACATAATTCAGAATATTTACTAACGTGAAGTTAATTAAATACTACACCGTATCGCACAGTAAATTTGCTAAAATATAATACCTCCTCGTCTATGTCTTTTTCTTAACATAAATTTATTATTTTTTTAGGTATTTTATTGTAGCTGTGATATATTTTTGTTTTGTTTGGCAACTTCGATGCATAATTTTATGTTTTACATGGCTTCGTGCCTGTTTTTGGGTTAAGGAAGAAATATATAGTGAAAGTGATGAAATCTTTGTGAAAGAATATAGAATGTGTCACTAATGAAAATTGATACTGGACAGACTTGGATTATTCGAAATGGGAAGGAAAGAACAGTTTCTAACGTAAACAAATGCCACGTTTCAACAACCAATCAGGATCAAGATACCCATGCTACGTCACTTGCAGGCATCCCATTCTGTAACTACAATCATGCAAATTTTAACTGGCAATAGCCAGAATTTTTTTATAACAAAATCACTGAGTGACATTGTTTATCAAAATAGCCCCAATGGGTGTGCTTCCATGACAAGGAGCTTTTGGAGCTCGCTCAAAATTTCTTCAACTTTTGAGAAGTTTATAGTTTGATGGTTAACGTTTGTTAATCGTTTAACGGTTGATTTTTTGATATTCATAATTTTCACAGGAATCAGTATTTTAAATATTTCTTCAGAAACGTAAACTACAATAATATAGTTAAAATCTTAAAGATTAATAAAATGCAATTCACAATATTTACAAACTTAAGGGAACATCCGTGCTGATTGTGGTTTGATTGTTCTACTTTAAATGCATCAATCAAATTCTCAATTTCTAAACATATATTTTATATAAATTTTGATGAAAAAGTGATAAAAAATCCTGTCTGTGCAGCGTTGGAAAATGTTTTTTATAATAAAATGAGAAGTTTGTTACCAAAACATTAGAATTCTGCAGAAAAATCATTTATTTATATTAAAAAGTGTTTCTTCTCTCCTCTTTTAAAGTGAAAACCGTTTATACTTTTCAACTTGTTTTCGAACGACAACGGAAGGAACAGTTTGGAGCGGATTCCAAAAGCTCCGTGTTGGGGAACTGACCCATTGATGAAACAGGAGAGACAACAACTTCGAAAGGTGGATGTGGAGGAAGCAGTTTCAGGATATATGCTACTTAGCTTAGAAAAAAAAATCAGCCCAGGGTTAACAGCAGCCAATACCAATATAAAACGCTTTTACCAAATTCCACAAAACGCGTTGTGCAAGTTCTGAACGCGTTTTCAACAACTGTTTGTCGTGTGTTATATACTCCATTGTGTGTTAGATTTCAGATGATGCAGGCGATAAAATCTTCAGGCAGACGATTGCATATAGCTTTCTGTAAGAACTTCCAAAAAAAGCTGGAGCTGGATGGTTTAGCGAGCTGAGCTGTGTTTATGGATGAAACCACTTATCACGTTACTGGCAAAGTCAATCACCATATTTCCGATTTTAGATCATGAAAAATCCACATAGTGTATGGAATATTAGCGTTGTTCCTTAAAGGTGAACGTGTTCTGCTTCAGACGTGTTTTTGATATATTTTCCTTCTATGCCATTACCAGAATGATCGTTCCTTCAGTTAGAGAAAGTGGTTTCAATTTCATACTGCATCAATATGTTGCACTCTTATTCCATGAGTAACGAATGTTCATTAAATTGGACGAGGTATCATAGACGTTAAGCCACAGTTTTTTTCTCCTGTCGAGATCGTCTTTTTTTACTTTGAGAAAGTATTTATTGTTCCAGTAACTGAAACAGCTGACAACGGAAACGCATCAATCATCAACTATGGATATTTTATCAAGAGTGAGGCAGAAACTGGAATACAGGATAGATATTTGCCACGTAACTGGAGAGGAAAACATCGAACATCTATCGAAGCTTGAAAAACAGCAGCTTCATTGTAAATTGGTTTTCCACACTAAAGTAATGATAGCCTTCGCTAGTATATTTTATTTCCATAAAATTCAATATGAAACAGCCCGTATAAAAGCACTATAAACACCGGTTGTTACATTTTAATTAAAGCGAATAGTACCTATTATCACAATTAATTAAGGTTCACTAGCAACACCTAGCATGACCCTTGTATGGTCTAAAAATGAAGCATATATATCGATACCATTAAATTTGTTGCAAAAAAGTGAGATTTTAGAAATAGTTCTATCATATATAGAAAATAGTAGCTCAGGGGAAAGAGCGTTTGTCTTTCAAAGAGGCGAACCGGGTTCGATACGAATTCCGCATCCGGCTTGCACCGACCACAGTGCTGAGGTAAAATATCCTCAGTGGTAGATGGATCATGGATTAGAGTCCGCTTGCCGTCAGGCTAACAGTGGAAGGTCCTCGTGGTTTTCCTCACCATGTAACGCAAATGCGGGCTAGCTCCATCAAAAAGTCCTCCACGAAGGTAAATTTCTCTCAATACTTAATCTTGGAGTTCCCTTGTCTTCTTGATTGAGTTCAAAATTTCTAGGCTACGGCCATGAACATAGGTAGTTATAAACCCTAAATTAGATCGGCTATTCAACGATGGCTAGAAAATTAAAATAAAAAAACATACTATCTANGCATGAATAACCCATCGGCAACAAATATCGTCAGGGAATGCACGTAAAATTTTAGGAGATAAAACTCTACCGTATGCGTCAATGTCTTCGCCCAAAGCACGTAGAGCCTGTAACCTTCTGTTGCATTCAATATAGACTTCATTCAGTGATGTTGGCGATGGATTTCGGATTGGCGTTAAATTCTCCAAAAAATCCAAATGAGATTGAATGATTCTATTTTTGTCACCATATTTGTCAATAAGTAGCTTCTTAGTGGTTTCATATGTATCTGCAATAATACTTATACCATCAACCAATCGTTTTGGTTCATCTTCTAAATATCCTCTGAGAAAAACATGTTTATTAATTGATGATAAATTTGGATTATCGTCTACAGACGTTTTAAATTGTTCCCAAAAACATTGCCATTGTTCAACGTCGCCACGAAAGGGCTCTAATTTTATTGTCGGTAGTTTTACATTTTGTTGTGGTGACACAGAATTCACATTTTGAATCGGAAAGTTAGTAACATTTGGTGAATCTACAGTCTCATTCTTGTTTTGATTTTCTTTTATTGCACGATTTGCATCAAAAATCGCACGCTTGGCGTTATCCGTATACTCTTGGCATTGCACTACATCAATTTCGTATTCTGCATCCGAAAGTAATATGTGTATATCATTATCCACTATTTCCATGTCATTAAGTACTTCGGCAAGACGACTACAAGAGAATTCAATATCGGCATTCGAAGTAGAATTTAAAGTGTCCTTTAGTTGGCTAATGAAGCGAGTAATATTGGCTCGAATTGTTCTACGTTTGCGCTTCAACAGCGCCATTTTGTCAGCCGAATCATTTTGCGTTGAAATCATTCTGATTAAGTGGAAAGGAAATAAAATGAAGTTACGTAAATAAATTCTCACCTCTTTAAACGCAGGAACGTAATTTTTTTTCTTTCAAATCCTGGTCCGTAGTAAGGTTGAGTATTTCGGCACCATTATGTTAGCTTTTACATTCTTTTATTTCCACAGACATACAGAGACGAACGATAAACAAAACATTAATAATAAGAAAAAGTCGTTTGGTTGCCTAGCAACCAGCTGGAGTTGCAGTTATTATATCGGCAGACGATTTAAAACAATTATTAAAACTAACTGTTTATTGATGACGGAACATTCCGCATCCGGCTTGCACCGACCACAGTGCTAAAGTAAAATATCCTCAGTGGTTGACGGATCATGGGTTAGAGTTCTCTTGCCGTCAGGCTAACAGTGGAAGATCCTTGTGGTTTTCCTCACCATGTAACGTGAATGCGGGTTAGCTCCATCAAAAAGTCCTCCACGAAGGCAAATTTCTCTCAATACTCGATCCAGGAGTTCCCTTATCTTCTGGATTGGGTTCAAAATTACAAGGCTACGGAGATGAACAGTAGTAGTCGTAAACCCATAAAATTGGATCGACTGTTCAACGACGGTTATAAAAAAATTAGTTCGCCAAGTGTAGTAATTGGTTTCACTATTTTCTTTTATTCTCTTCGCAGCTCCATGCTGTTTGTAAATAGAATTGACGTCTCAAGGTTGCGCTACTTCCGCACTCTCTACACTTTCCCTCTCTCCGTTACCATCGTTTCGACAAATCTTACTTTTTACCCATGGCAGAACATTTCAAATGAGATATACTTAAGTTTAAATACACAAGAAATGAAATATACAGGTTGAAATTGACTTAAGAAGGGAGAAAGGCAAAATTTGCCGTAACCATGGTAACGGAGTGGGAAGAAGTGTGGAGGATGGGGATATTGCATAAATTTGAGACATCTATTCAATGTACGGCATACAGCAATCACGACGGCATCTGAACAATCTTAAAGTTGCTTGTCGTTACTCTTTTTAGGTTTAGACACTTTTATGCTTACATAACAGAAATTCAGTGAATTTGGATTCATATAATACAATTTATTTTTTTGTGAATATGCATTAAATTCGAGAGGTTAGAGAATATCCAAATATACTTCGTAAATCATTTTAATGTCATTTCGTGTAATATTTAAGAGACTTACTCTATTGATTCTATTCAGGTCCAGTTCTTCGTGATTTCTGTAGATGACCGTTGAAGGATCTATCATGGTGTGCCTGCGCAAATGCCGGTGTACTTGAGGTGTCAACGAATCGCACAGTTTCATGCCAGATACACCAGAAAGCACTTCGGGTGGAGGAGCGTAATCACATTCATATTCGATTTGCTCACTATTTTCAGGTGAAATAGCCGAATCATACCTAAAAAAAAAGAGTTGTGCCAACTGAATAAAAACGGAGATTTTACAAAGATTTTTTAAAAAAAAAATAAGAGCAGCAATCTATCATACCATCTTTTCTTCAAAATATTCCCATCGTTATCTTGCGTTGCTCGATTTTGGAGAGAAAGCTCTCTTTCAAGCTCCTGAAAAAGCAATATGCGCTTGTTTATGCAATGTTTTCTAATCATCTTTTTAAATCAACATTCAAAAAAAATTATTGTCGTAATGAAGATAATGAAGTTGTATAAATAATATATTGCGATAAAGTAGCAATGTATTATGATAGGTTTAAAAATATTTGTTAAATCTTATTAGTAGACTTAATTAAAATGAAAAATTTTCTGCGAATATAAAATTTCAATTAAAAAACGTTTTGCAAGCTATTCATTAATTCTGGAAACTAATTTCAACTCTTTCGCCGATCTAATTTTGACAAAACTTGTTCGAAAATCACAAATTTCTTACCAATTTTTTTTTTAATGAAAAACTTTCATTACACATACTGGCATATATTTCTTTATATTTAGCAGTTTTTTGACGGTATAAAACTACATTATTTTACCTTATACTTGGCTTTCCTTGCATATCTAAAATAAAAGTCTCTCGGAAGCATTTCAGTGCAAACATTTACTAAAGATTTATTCAAAAATCATCACCGTCCATTCAATTTACGATGTCTGAGTTTCCAATACGATTTCAAGTGTTACTTTTTTAAATGTTGTTACGTATGCTACTTGCGAATACCAGCAAGCCTCTTGAAATCAAGCGAATTTTTAAGCCAGAGGGTGTGTTTCTTGCTTTCTCAGTGGCGCCATCTGTGACCCAGAATATGAATTCAGCCCCCACACACGTCACAGCCCGTTTTAAATGGAGGACACACTCATATTCCATTAATTCACACACAAATCGTAATTTTGACCTGAACTAGAGGAAGGATCAATCTTCAATTCAGTATCCACAGAGGTATTAATTTGTTAAGGGAACATGGAGGACTTTGAGACCCTGACAGATTTAATGAGCATCATCATTTAATACACGGGGATTTTTCGTCTCGCGGGATTCGAACTCACGTTATCACGAACACGAACCCAACGTCCTATTAACCAGGATATTCCAGTTCCTTTTTTTAAATATATAATGAGCAATATAAAATTTTTTGTGAATGACAAAATTTTACGTGAATGATATTCGCGGGATGGTGTATATTACGTATTTCTGCTGATCAGGTCAATTTAGAAAAACAAACAAACTATGATTTAAAAAGTCTTTCTGCAGTATTTAAGGGGTTTACTCTTCTGCGGCAGTTAAAAGCAGAACCATTTTCAGATCGATGGGTAACAGCTTACTGGGAAATAAAGGTGGTTGGTGCACAATACTGACAGCATTGTCATCATCATGGTGTTGTTCTCGAAATTTTGGAGTCTTAACTTTTTTGGTCAACTAATGAGGTTGTTAAGGGAGTGTAGTACTTAACTTGTAATTTCAAAATAATATGTGTTGGAAAGACTACTACACTTTTTGAAAAATATTTTAGAGCGTTAGACAAAAATTAAAACTTTCAAAATTTGTTTGTAATTTTGCCATTATTTTAGAAGCCTCACCATGTTAAGGGAGTGTAGTACTTAACTTGTAATTTCAAAATAATATGTGTTGGAAAGTCAAGCACAGGGCTGCCAACTACTACACTTTTTGAAAAATATTTTAGAGCGTTAGACAAAAATTAAAACTTTCAGAATTTGCCTGTAATTTTGCCATTATTTTAAAAGCCTCACCATGAAAAAGCTGATACAAATATTCGTTCCACATGAAGTTTTGAATCATTTACATGAAGCTTGCAGCCCTGCAAGCAAAGAACGATTTTTTTCTACTTTTAGAGAGCTTGAAAACTACTACTTTCTAGAGATTTTTTACTAGAGAGCTTGAAAATGTAGTTTGATACGTGAAGATTACTTGTAATATCATAGTGTTAGGTATGATACTCCCGTAGTTTTAGAATTTTTGTCAAAGGTGAATTCTAAAAAGTATGCAAATTAGAGAACGCAAATTAATATTGCAGCGAAAAATTACAAAAAAGCTATCAAAATATAACAAATCACTACTTAGGAAGACGGAAGTAAAAACAAATCTGTTTCACTATCGGATAATATAGAGAGGAGTTGAAAAGAAACTTAAGCAAAAGCATTTCAAGTTGGCAATCAAACAGGTTTCGATATTTTTAATTCTCTCTTCCGTACTTTATATTTCGAATTTTGATACCGTTTACGGTTTTTCTCCTTGCTAAAATATTCATTTGTAAACCCTAAGTTGTGTTCTTCTTTATAACTTTACTTTCAACAAGTATGCTAATAAAAATATCGTATGAGGTATAAAATAATATTAAGGGTCGTTACTACGAAGCACCGTGAATTATTAATTAGCAATGGAAATTGAATTAGTCTGAGAAATGAATTAAAGCGAACAAGACCCAATCAGAAAGTTAATGCAATTCAATTTGATAAAACAGCTGATCGTTAAAACAGCTTTTGTAATGTTTTACTTTCAGCAGGGACAGCACCAAGCATTGGAGAACCGATTCACGTTATGTCTATCAAAGCTAGTCCTCTTCCCCTATGCATATTCTTTGATACTACTATTTCATTTTCCTTGGTAAAAATGATTGCTTTTATGCCATTAGTAGAACATAGCAGTAAATGAAAAGTTTCATTTTTTTTTTACACTTCTAATTATTAAACACACGCTAAAAATATATTTATTTGCGTTGTAACATTACCTGAACTCTATAAATATCATTGTAGCTACCAGTCACAGTTCTCATAGGCACACCAGGAATGATTCTTGGAAAATGTAGTTTTCTGGGATGTTTCAAACTTTCCAACGATCCTCCAACACAATATTCGTAAGGAACACCCACATCTAACAAATCCAGAGCATGGCGTGCTGGATTTATTACTGGTCTATTACCATTCGACGCATCGTCTATTTGGTACCCCACTCTTTCTGTATACCTTATATTCTTCTGGTCAGTGTTCATTTGCTTCGAATTTTCGTAACCCTGGTTCCAATGCCAGTTTGGAACTTTAGGGGGTGGAATGTTTTCATCCGAATCAAAGAAGTCCCAATTGTTAGGTTTTTGGTCTCTGGACAGTCTATTACGAATGATTTCTATGTTGTTTGATTTATTGCGAAAGTTTGTCGGAACGTCTTGGTCGGTGTTTTGCTGACTCATATTGAACACAACGGCAGACCTGTAAGGAGGTTGCGTTGTTTTAGAGGAACTTTTGTTTTTCTGGTGGGAATAAGAGTTAGGTGTGGTTTCGTCGCAGTGTACTTCGAATTCTTCTTTAGGTGGGATTTCGGACACGTATACCGCTGCCTGCCCTGGAAAATGTCCAACCGATTCGGATACATAGAGCTGGGGAGCGGGTCTCTTTGCTTGAGGTACATCTGAATTCGTCAAGTCATCAGGACTAGAAGAAAGAAAAAAAACAGTTTTAATTTCAAGTTGCACTTAAGTTCTACAGTATAAATAAATTGATATTTGTGAAATATAATTGTTATGTAAATACTATTTTGGGTTAAAAAATATTAAGTACGAAATGTTGTCAGCAGTAGACGAAGAATACACCATTATTCAATGTGAAATGGTTTATTGTAACTTATTCTATTATTTATTTTTTTTCATTTCCAATGTCAAATTTATTGGACAGTAGTTACCGCACACTAACAAAAGTAAAATACAATAAAAGGTGGTAAACATAATGCAGTAACTTGAGTCTAATAATTCAAAAGGTCTCGGGCTTCCCAAGATCGCTCAGCTGGAAAAGGCCTGCGCAAAGCAGGACAGTGCATAATATGGGCGGCATCCATTTCCTCCCCAAGGTTACAAAGTGTGCAGATGGGAGAAGGAGCAATGTTAATTCTTCTGAGATGTTTAAGAAGACAGTCGTGTCCAGTGGCCAGGCGGAATTCTGCAACAGCTCTACGCCTTGGCCCAATATAGGATTTTGGGTTTAAATCCCTCCGAGGTTTATCGGACACTCTTTTGGACATGTCTACGAGGGAATGGTCTTTTATGCTATTTGTCACCATTTTCTTGATGGGACAAAATGGTATTGCGCTGGAAGGAATTTCAATAATTGAGGGGCTCTTCTTGGCCAAACGATCTGCACTCTCGTTTCCCACAACAACAGTGGGAGGATATCCACTGAAGGACAATGTGTGACTCAAGGCCTCGAAGAAGTCGTCGGCGGTCCAAGACTTTAAGGGTTTTGGGATCGTCAGAGGAGTTCATGGCTTGAAGAAATAAAGGATAAAGTTCCGTTATTGATAGCAAACCTAACTTGATAGGTTTGCTATCAATAACGGAATGGTAATGGAGTCAAGTAATGGTAAATAAATAAGTCCCATCATTAAATGAGTAAGGTTGTTGGTTCACCAATATCAAACATCCTTATATAGTTGACGGTCGGGGAGTCGTTACGGTATATATCAATAATGCTAAAACTGACCTTTTTCCTGCGTACTTTTTCTAAGAAACTACTGATGATATCGCTATGAAATTTTGGGGGGATATTTAAGAATATATCAGTTTTATGCTGTGATGATGTTTTAGAGTTAATGGGAATGCTTTTTGAGTGCTGAAAGATGAAAAAAACGAAGAACCTTTTTAAAAAATTTAAAAGTTCTCAGTTCATAATTTTTTTAAAAAAACAACAGTTACCTCAGTGTAAACATGTACATATAAATATTTTGAGGGAAAAAAACTGAAGCAATATCTTGTTTAGATGCTGAGAAAAGGTACATCGAATAAGGTCAGTTTTATCATTATTGGTCTATGCTCGACCGATAATGCTAAAACTGACCTTTTTTCTGCGTACTTTTTCTAAGAAACTACTTATGATATCGGTATGAAATTTTGGGGGGATATTTAAGAATATATCAGTTGTATGCTGTGATGATGTTTTAGAGTTAATGGGAATGCTTTTTGAGTGCTGAAAGATGAAAAAAACGATGAAACTTTTAAGAAATTTAAAAGTTCTCAGTTCATAATTTTTTTAAAAAACAGCAATTACCACAGTGTAAACATGTACATATAAGTATTCTGAGAAAAAAGTGAAGCAATATCTTGTTTAGATGCTGAGAAAAGGTACATCGAATAAGGATAAGTTTTATTATTATTGATATATGCTCTACCGACTCCCCTTAAATAACAATAATAATAATAATAAAAACAGTACTTAACTTGGAATTTTAAATTACCTCTGTTCAATAATTTACCGTAAAATTTCAATCTGAAATAACTTAGAATATAACTTTGAACAAAAAACTAGCTATCGTCTGGAACAACTTAAACAACGAAAAAGTACAAAGAAAAATGTTTAATGATAATCGAACCTTTTCAAAGAAGTGGAACTTTTCAATGATCTCTTCTTAGTTAGTCTTTGGTGAGCTCGAAGCAAAGGTCTAACAATATTTCGCTTAGCAATTTGCCCATCTTTTGAAAATTCTTGAAAAGTTTCTTCACGCCTGCAGAATATAAAAGACACATTTTAAAACAAAACTCATGAATAGATATTGTTAATTTAGTTTTAAAAAAAATATGATGCATTATTTTCCGCTTGGTGCGCTTGTATCACGCTACTTTGAATCCACACAGTGGCGATATTTCGGTTTTCTATCCCAAAAGGAGCCAGTAGAATTAACATCTACTAGAAGAGAGAAGGCCTTCGCACGGATAGCGGTTTATGAGATTTCTGATCCCTTAGTTGTCGGAACTTTGTGACATCTTTCTTATTTTTTTCCTCCTCTGCGCCATTTATGGTGTTTTTTCGGACTACTAATGCGAAGAATGACTCTTCCCTTTTCATATTAATAGTTTAATGCAGCTATAATGTTTTGTCTTATTTGTGATAACAAATGTTCGTTGTTAAAATAGTTCTAATCGATGTTAGTTCTCGTACAAATATATTAAAATTTTTTTTAAAAAATTAATCTGATAACTGATTTAAAAATTGTCAAAGATTTCTTCGGAATTTACTAATTTAGTGAAATTTGTCATAAAATTAACGTTAAAATGAAACCAACATTTTTTAATTGTGAGCAAAAATTATTAGCAAATATTCATTCGCCTGTTAATATTCTTTTTTAATCATGAGTAAATATTTATTTGTCAATTAGTAAACATTTGTTTGCAACAGTGAGAATTATATTTCGGTTACAAACGCTTATGCAAAACAAATATTAGTTTGTGATTAAATTATTATTTATAACAATAAGCAAATATTCATTTGTTACAGTAAATATTTTTAATTATAACCATTAGTAATCATTTATTATAAACAAATATTCATTTGCGAATATTCATTTATAATATTCATTGTGATAATTTGTCTTCAGCATGATAACATGATAAGGAAGTATTTAAAGAACATCAACGCCTAAAATATCTAGAAATAGAAAAATTAAAAATGGATTTGCTACGGATTAGTTATGTATAATATTTAACTATCACAAAAGAAATTGTCATTTCAATGTCAGAAATCTCATTTTCAATATAAAAACACCAAGAAAACGATTATGTCAGAGCCGGATCTAAATCATTGTTTCACTATCATTTAATAAATTTCCGTTTGCACTATTCCTATTGGATGATTCATATTTGTAACCCAATAGAAACATATTCCTATTGGTTGCATCTGTAACTGATTGATCATAGATGGATTTCCAGTGGACAGGTAAGTGAATTGACATCAACTAAGGCATCACTATATTGAGAGAAAACCCAACGTGCGTCGTTTGAAAGTGCACATTTGTTGTTGTTAATTTACGTCGCACTAGAGCTGCACAATGGGCTATTGGCGACGGTCTGGGAAACATCCCGGAGGATGATCCGAAGACATGCCATCACAATTTTGATACTATACTAAATGGATGGCATCCCCGCTTCGGTAGCCCGACGACCTGTGCGCGAAGTCGAGCACTTTACGGTAGCACAGTTTAACAATGACCAATACAGCACACCCTCGGTCCCTACGCAGACTGATCCAAGTGGTCACCCACCCGCACACTGATCGTAGCCAGTGATGCTTGACTTCGGTGATCTGCTGGGAGCCGTGTCTTAACGAACAGTTCACTGCGGGACAGTGCACATTTGGAATAACGGAAACAATACAAGCAGACGTGATAAAACGGGCCCTGTAAGTCAGTAATGACACATACAATTTATAATAAATACACATAAAACGAACTTACTGCACTAATTCTTTTTCTCGTTGTTCCAATTGTAGTAAACAAGTTGCTAATTCCATGTAAAGATTGTTTGCTCTTTCAAGTTTTCGTTCATAATGTTCACGAATGTCTTGAGCGTGGCGAAGTTCCTCACGTCTTTGTTTCACTAAATCTTCCTCCACTAAAGGCACTCTGCTTTCTTTGTCTTGAAAGTTTTGCATGTACTCATCGATTTCGCTGCGCCATTTTGCCTAGTGAATAAAACATGGCTGATAATTACCAAAGAAAAAGCTTTAATTACCACAGAAAAAGCTTTTTATGCACTGTACATTTGTGACTTCTGTTACATGGTACTGGATCTATGTGCTCTATATATGTTGGAATTAATGACTTTCGTACCTCTATCATTATTGTATGAATTATAAAGGTCTATTATTGCAAAAACAATTCCATTAAAATATAATAATTATTATTATCTTTATGAAGAGAAGCATGCAATTATAATAAGATCTTAATACATACTTGATTTTGTATGAATTTCTCCTTTGAGACTCCAACAAGTTCTTGGGCTGCAGTACTCAGATAGAGGAGTATATGATGAAAAGAAGGTCTATTTCTTGGCTTAGAACTCCTTTATAAATAAAGAACGACGTATTATTGGTTTATAATTCAAGTAAATATAATAGGTGCCCATTAAAGATTGTTACCATCATCTTAACTTCAGCTATTACAGTTGTGTTCAGTAGTTTAAACGCTACAAAAGGAGACAGCTTCTGGTGGAAAACTGCTGAGTTTCTAGCATTTCACAAAAAGGTACAAGATAGCGTTACTATCTCGTGCGAGATATGAAGAAAGCGTAATTATGAACTTGTTGAGCATGATCTATCAATTAGAATTAGACACTTTCTATAATTATATAATTTTATGAGCATCGTTGACCCTATTTTTTGGATTTATTACTAATATTCAACTCTGTAGACTTGTAATTTTGAACCCAATCTAGAAGATAAGGGAACTCTTGGATCAGTATTAGGAGAAATTTACCTTCGCGTAGGACTTTTTAATGGAACTAACATGCATTTGCGTTACATGGAGAGGAAAACCACGAAGATTTCTCACGGTTAGCCTTACGGTAAGGGGACTCTAAATCATGATCCGTCTACCACAGAGGACATTTTATATTAGCACTGTGGTCAATGAAATCCGAATGCGGAATTCGTATCGACCAACGATCGCTGGGTTTGAAACCAGGTGCACCTCATTGGAATACGAACGCTGTAACACCATAGCCATCTCGAAATTATTGCTAACATGTTGAGTGTTGTCCGTTTAAGCAGCCACCGTCACCGGTGACTGACACTAGACTTCTGTTTAAGCCGCGTCTGTCCCTTGTCAGTGTAAAATATATAAAACAAAAGAAATTTATATTTCCTTTAAATAATTACTGAAAATTTATTTAAAATTCGCTTTTTATTTTTTACAAATCAAATTTTTAGTTATTTCAACCAGTTAATAGTGATTTTGTTACTTTTACCTCAAAAACTAGTAAAGTAGTTGTAAAAGTAACTTGTGATTAAACTAGTTACTTATACTACAATATAAAAGCTTCAGAGTAGCGCACGCACCCAGGTGGGGATTTCCTTAAAAATACGCTTGGGCCTCAACTTGTTAATCCTTTGACGCATTAATCGTATTTTCTTTCACTTTTATTCATTACTTGGAATTAATTTAGATCAAATTAATTGAAAGATATTATATTTAGCATTTTAATAATTTATGGTTATGAAATACAGCATGAGATACAGCTCTCCTTTTCTGCGTTAAAAGGTAAAACCTAACATACACAACTCACTTCCAAACAGCAAACATCACTTCCAAATTTCTTCAATTTACAAAATCAAGTATTGCTATATTTGTGAATATGAGTGGAAAAATGTGAAATTACTTTCGTTGGATTTTATATTTAGTACAAATGACATATATATATATAACAGATTTTTTTAGCTCTTAATAGACTGTTTTTTATAATTAAAAAACACCAAAATATATTTTTACTTGCAATTAGAGCATTAGAAAAAAAATACATGCAAAAGTTACACCTGTGTTTCATCTGTCCCAAAGGGTGGAGAAAGAATTTTATTTCCAAATTTTCTAACAGAATTTCTGACGGAATAGTTTTCAGAAAAGAAAAACAATCAGTCATTGCTAGATATTTCAAAATAGATTGAAAGTAATGATATTTAAGCGAAGAAATTAAAAGTAAAAATCGAAAAGAAAAAAATCGAAACGGAAGGAACGGCACCAACGATTTTTATCTTCTAAGGATCGTTTCGTTACATTGCAATGTAAAAAATTCCAACCGTACAAATTTACAGTTTTTTTCCCTTAGACGTCTATTTGAACTAAATCGTTGACGTTCTACAATTTTGCATCTAACTTTATCCCACATTTTGTACCAATTTCCAGAAAGAGCCGCTAACTCTGCAGTTTTTAAACAGGTAGCGCTGAAAGCATACTCATCTTGTACCACATAGGCACTTTACTACTAATAGGCATCACTGTTATAACTAAACAGCCGTGCGATTGAAAAAACAACGTAAGTGCTTCAAGAAAAGTAGATTGAAAACTATTTTCTTTCTATTGCTAACGCTACGATAACTAAAATGGAATTTCAGAAAACTGATTTCAAAAAAAATTTATTTTTGAGAAGAAAAAAAATGTTTTCTTCTTGTTTTTGCAATTTGTAGCTTATACAATAATGTCAAATATATTAAAATCTCAATTTAAATATTTTTTGTCGCTTACCTTGGGTATTCAATTGCACAGCAGTATAATTCTACCATGAAAAAAGAATCAACGTAGGCGGGGGGAAAAAAAAGAGTTCTTTTTATACATTTGAAATATAATAAGCTACATATTGATAAAAAAAATGTTTTTTAAATAATTTCTCTTAATCAGTTTTTTTGAACTTTCATTACCGTGCATAGGATTAGCAATGGAAAGAAAATAGTTGTCACACAACTTTTCTCAAAATCTATCGTGTAGCACTTATATTGTTTTTTCAATTGCACGGTAGTGCTGCTGCTGTTCGAAAGTTACGACAGTGACTGTGGCCTTAATAGTGCACAGTACAAAATTATCAAAAACGTATTACTAAGTATGTTTCTAAATAGTAAGCAATTCCATAAATAATTCTTGCAATAAAGGATTTTATAGCTATTAATAATGATCAATAAAGGATTTTATAACAACAAGGGATTTTATAATAATTTTATGCCGAAAGTTTATACAAATTAGTTTAATTGAAAGCTTATATTAAGGATGCATAAATATGTCTTAATTTTAAATAGCTTGATGTTAGAAAATAGTAAATAATATCAGAAATCAATTGACACTTATGTTCTTTCTTCATTCAGCTATTCATTTCTTTCCAGAATCTTTTCACACTATTTTTTTTCCATCATCTTTTTTTAATCTTTTATTGTCCGAAGTTCATAAAAATACTATTTAAATGTGTTAAGACGCTTAGTTTGATTAATTTTTTCGGTTAACTGGGCACCAGCAAAAAGCAGCCAAAAAATGTAGGAAGTAAATGTGTATTTAATTTTTTGAACACATTTAAATAAAATAAAAAAAAATTAAATAAGACAAAAAAATTAAATAAAACAAGAAAATTAAATAAAATAAAAATTTAACTAATGCAAAAATTAAAAAAAATAAAAAGAAGAAGTTAAATTTCCTTGGGCCCGGCTAACCGAAAAGTACTAACATTTTAAATGTCACTGACAAATTAGTGTCTGAACTAAATGTCTCCACTAAAATTGAAAATGATTCAAGAAACATAAATATCATTATAAAAAAAATCAGAAACTCATTCAAGTATAAAATAAAAATGAATAATACAAGGCAGAGATAAAATGTTCTGAAATTACCAGCATTGTTTCAGAAGTATTCGAAATGCCTCTGGAATGGAGTCAGGCACTGGCAAATGCAGGCTATTGTTCCCAACACCCCAAATAATTGCCGATGAGTCCACATCTTTATAAGGAATTTCTCTCGTCAACAATTCCCACAACACTACTCCAAATGACCTAAAGAAAGAAAAATATATAGCTTAAACGACAAATATATTCCACTATCATGCATGAACATTCACATTATATGCTTAATTATGACCCTTTTAAAAATAAAAAATGAGATAATTAATACTATAATAACTTATATAACTGTATTCGTTCTTCCACTTTAACAATAAATTTTCTATCTCTTATCAATCAAATCTATTTCAAGCCAAAACCAGAATTTATGGAAATTTTTCGAAGATTCAAACGTACTCATTTTTTTAGGGTATAACGGAAATAATTAGTTTTCATGGTTTGAGCAGGAATCATGTTGGACTGCCATGCACTGTTCCACGCTTTTGTGTATAAAGAGGGGTACTGAAACGAGGTCTTAAAGAACTATGGTTGGCTTTTCAGGAGTAGAGTGGGCAATGATTTTATTTAAACGGAAATCAACGAGCAGCCACTTAGAGCACATCTAAATGATGATTTTTTAGAAAATGGATGTTCTCCGTATGATAGTTATGGATAATCTTCGGATGAATTAGCTAACCAGATCACCAGCTCTTAGTTTTTCAAAAAAAAAAGTGCATGGGAAAAATCTAGGGATTGCAGTTGCTATTTGCAATTTCTCTGCTTTTACACGTTGAATGCCACGCTAATTTTACATGGCTTGCCCATCTGGCCAAAATAAAAAAAAGGGGGTCCCCACCCTGAATATTTCAAAAATTCGAAATTTTTTTTTTTGCATTTTTCGAATCTTTGTACCCTTCCTAATGTCTGTCTAAAACGATTTCTCGGTACCTAACTTCGTTTGGAAGTTATACCGGAAAATAGAGAGTCGTCGCTAAGCAGGTAGAAAGGCCCATTCGGCCGGATTAGAAGGGGCGACATTCTTTTTGTGTCTCATCCATTCTGTTGACTGTATATAGAAACTTATTGTAGGCATTTCATTTATCGACCATTATATATATGAAATTAAACGTTTTCCCCTACCATAAGTCAAAACTTTAAACGCGTTTTTCTCAAAACGCTGTTTTTTGACCTGGCCTAACGTTTTTCTCATGATCTATACAACGAAATAAGCTGTTCTTTATTTTAAATTACGTAAAAATATATTCTTTAGAAAGTAGCATAGGATTTTTTTTGATATTTTTATATTTCTATTTCATATTAGTATTTTAATAAATATTTTTTAATGAAAAACTTAACTTTTTTTTTAAGTTGCCGCCATTTTGGTAATTTTACGAGTATCAAAAAACCGCTATGCTACTTTTTAGATGTCTTTATGTTTCAGAAAATCTAAACAAAATCGTTTTCCTATGTTTCAGGACTTCTAAGTCAATGAGGTGCTACTTTTTGATGACCAGCCACACACGGAGCTGCCACCAACTTATTTTTTATTATTTTGTAAAAGAAAAATTTTAAAATTGACTAAAATTGTAGCTAAATAACATAAAAAATCAAGGAATCTCTTCATTGTCTCTATTACTTAAAAAAAATTCAAGAAAAACGTTAATATTTTACCATCTCTGGATGGGGTCCCCCCTTAATTTCTGCCATTTTAGTAACAATTATAATACTTAAAAAAATTAAATATTATAATTGTTACTAAAATGGTGGCTGCCACCTGGACAACCGCCCAGGTGGCAGCCTGACCCTTCAATGCAGCAGGCGGGATCAGACGNCAAAATCGTTTTCCTATGTTTCAGGACTTCTAAATCAATGAGGCCAGTGAGGTGCTACTTTTTGATGACCAGCCACACACGAAGCTGCCACCAACTTATTTTTTTTTAATTTTGTAAAAGAAAATTTTTTAAAATAGACTAAATTTGTAGCTAAATAACATAAAAAAAACAAGGAGTCTCTGTATTGTCTCTATTACTTAAAAATTCAAGAAAAACGTTAATATTTTACCATCTTAGGGTGGGGTGCCCCCTTAATTTCTGCAAACCATTTTAGTAACGATTATAATATTTAAAAAAATTAAAGGCATTAAACATTTACTCGAATTAAATGTTTCTAATAATCTTAGCTTCACCGGTCACCGGTGACCCCCATGGCGTTAACGTGTTAACAATCCAGGAAATTCTAAACTGCCTTACTTTCAGCACGAAAGCTCTGTGTGAAGCCCATATATAATTGCAAAAGCTGGTACTACATGATTAGCCATTTCTTACCAAAAAAGGAAATACTACACAGATATAAATTGCTTTATTTCATCTTTGCTAAGATTAATATTCTTGCTATTGTAGCGTAAAACTATCACTACAATTATTCAATTTTCATTCACTAGTATATAATACATGTTAACTCGATTTCTAATCTAACTCGATTTACCTTTTGATAGATGACGGTCGATATTGTTCGGTAGCCAAAAAAGTCCACCAACTTTGGTGACTTTCGGATGTGATCAGAAAACGCCTACCTCGACTGAAACGCCCACTTCGATATAAACACGCCTACTTTGATGTACGGAACACAATGAAGAGTTGACTTGCTATTTGTGACTGTGAGATTGTCTTCCTCTCGCTGCTGCTATTCAGTCTCGATCACACACAACGGGGGCCTGTACACACTCGACTGCTAATAGCAACATAGGAGAGACCATGCACACGGCCGAGATCTTAATACAGCTCTCCCTGCGTATCACAAATAGCTATTAATCAACTAGTGATATATATTTATCAAATTCTATCACAGATAAGATTCTGATGGGGGAGTATTGTAGCACAGCTACCTCAATAATTATTAAATTCTCATTCACTAGTATATAAGGAGGATATATGTCTGGAGGTACCTTTTGCTAGAAGAAGCTTGACAATGTCGGTAGCCTAACCACACACTAAAATAAAATCTTCGTTATGGTTTACCTGCAAGTGACGTAGTGTGGGTATTTCGATTCTGATTGGTTGTTGAAACGTAGCATTTGTTTACGTTAGCAATTGTTCTTTCCAATCTATTTTGATTAAGCCAAGCCCGTCAAGTATCAAAACCCTTAAATGACACATTTTATATTCTTTCACAAAGATTTCAATTCAAAGACACAACGACAGGCACAGAGCCATGTGGAGCATACACTAACTAATTATGCATCTAAGTTGCCAGGAACGCAAAAAATATATCATGGTTACATAAAAATACATACGCAAATAATAAATATAATTTATCTAAAAACGTAGACTGTGCAAGAATTCCATTTCATCAAATTTAATGTGCGATACGGTACCCTATATAATTAACTTCACGTTAATTAACATTTTAACTTGTGTGGAGGAAATTAGTTCAACTTTAACACGCCATTTTGCTTATAAATGATCAGTTGGCGCTGACTTTATAGGTCTCATGTGTGGGTATCAGTGATCTTCATCTTCTTGAAGTGAAAGTGCCCAATTGAATATTTTTATTAAATATTTAATTTTTTGAAGCCGTAATTCGTTCTTACACAAATCTCCTTCATCTTTATTATGTGGATTAAAATGATTGCATGTGCGTAATTCAGAGCATTTGCGCGCAAATAATAAATATACACGTTTTTTTTTTTTAATCTTTCGTCGTAATTTAACAGTAAAAAACAATCGAGAAAATTTATATATTTTTCTCCAGTAAGCGTTGATGATGTTTTATGGTTTGATTAATGTATTTCTCATACTCAAAAGTGGCATGCTTAAAAAAAATTCATTAGTTAACTTGGTATAAGCATATATATCTTTTAATAACGGAAATAAATGATATTCACGTGTATTAAATATTCATATCTTGCTAAACAAAACGACACGCGATCTGTTCTTTAAATTCATTTTTTTTTTCAATTTAAACTCCTAATAGGTTTGCACTGTTTGATTTCGAATCACCACTTCTATAAATTTAAAAATACACAATCGTACATCAGTATTTGATACATCTAACCCTAAAGGGAGCAATGGAAATGCCAATTCAGCAACAAGAAATTGATTCTAGCAGCAATTTTAAAGACTTGCCATCAAAACTTCCATTGGCCTCAACTGAAATGGAAAAAGCGGATCGTGATAACAGTAAAGGTAGCCGCAAGATGGCCCAGTNAGTTCGAAAACTCAACATAAATTGCAATGAGAGCATGAATAAAATTAATTCTAAAGATTAAATACTAACATTTATAACGGTTTGGTATTTAACATGCAGTGAGAACAAAATTTTTTAAAATCAAAATTGAATGAACTTACAGCTTAAATGCCGAAATGGAGTAAGTGAATGTTGACTTAGTAATTGAAGTACATGTATCGAAATGCAGATAATAAATCATCAAAAGTATTTATCTTTCTTTTATTTCTTACATATTTATTTAATTTTTGGGTAGACTATACTTGAGGGTGCCCCCGCCAAGTTGTGATCGCGATTGATCGCCAAGCTGGGTGATGTTGAAAACCAATCGTGATTCTGATTGGTTTAGATTTGAATCGTGATTCTGATAGGTTTAGATTTGAATCGTGATTCTGATTAGTTTAGAATTTAGCATTGCTTTTTAGATGAATTTTTAAATGTAATTCCAGAGATCCGTTAGTTCTACTTTGGATACCGGCTGGTAAGGTTATTTGCTTCTGGTACTAAAAATGAATACTGTCAATAAGATAAATCTTAAGTTTCTGTACGATTTGAATAACAAAGGGAAAAAAGCACTGATTGACTGGTGTATGAATGAAGGTTTAATTAGTAATAGATATAAGTGTCCTGTTTGTGGGTTACCACGGCGTTCCGGGCAAACAAGTATGGCGCCAAACATAAGTCGCCAAGGGGCACCCTCAAGCATATTTTCCCCTAATTTTTCATCGTATTGTTTTAAGTTGTTGTAAATGTAGAATTCTTGGTTTGGCGACAAATTTTAATTGTAAAATTTTGCTGAAGCTCAGTTTCTGGTTGATTTTATTAGATTCTAGATATTGATATTCTTTTCTTGCTGTGTCTGCTAATGACTTCAGCATCGGGTTACCACAATTTCCATTCACCGTTATGCGATTGGTTCTTAGTTTACTTTTATGTGCAATTACATAGGCATGTTTTCAAATCACCAAATATCAGAGGGGCCACCCGATTCTACACTTCAACAATGATATAGCATAATTTCAAATTTCTAGAATCATTTTAGCGTTTATTAGTATTATACTTATCCGTTACCTGCGTACAAGACGAAGCTTGGCGAAAATCGCCAAACTTTATCTGGTACCCAACTAACATTAACTAAAGATAACTCTACCTTTTTTCATACTTTAAAAACTTGGTACCAGTTTTGGTGCAAAGATTTTCATCATGCAACCAGTTAGCGGATAAGTGCCATTATACTTAGTAGAATCTAATAAAATCAAAAATTCTAGTTTTAAATGCTTTCGTTATTAAATGCATGTAACTCATTTGAATTATTTATTCGAAGCAATTACCGCACGATGTTTGGTTCATTTTTACCTCTATTTTCTTCATGAGAAATCAAAAATGTATGGAAAACTAATTACAATATTGTTAATTCATTCATAGCCCCGATATTATCAAAGTTCATTATCTACAGCTAATTACATTTTTTTTAGAAACACTGAAAGAAAGAATGAAAAGAAAAAGATAAAAAGCATAATCCACTGTAAAATTGTGAAAATGAAATTCGCATTCGTATGTAAGTACTATTCCAGTTTGGGAAACTGAAAAAAATTTATTATCACTACGCCACAGTAACTATACCAGACCTATTACCACGGTAACTATATGAGGCACCTATTTCGACAGTATAATTTATTTTTTAATACAATACCAGCAGTACCTATTTACACAAGTATTACTCGTATTAATCCTTTGAAGCAGATGAAACACCGGAGTCTTTTTTAATATATTTTTTCAGAAAGTCTATTTACAAGCAAAAAAATATTTTAGTATATTTTAATTATAAACATTATAATAGTTACTAAAAAAATCTGTTAGATTATCGAGTATTTTTCCATTTCGCCGGCGTAAGTATATGTATAAAGTTTTCTTTTTCTTTTTTTTTTGAAAGACATCACCAAAATATTTTTATAAGAGTTTAATTTACATTAACCCGGTGATTTTTAATTGGTAACTTAATCACTTCTTCCTGCGAAATGGATAAGTACCGATTATCGGAATCAAATTTGTACTAAATAAAAAATCAAAACTGAAAAAAAAATATACATTTTTTATTTACATTTAAAAATTATCAATAATTGATTTCGTAAATTAAAGAAGTTTCATTTATGAATTAATGTTTCTCTTAGATCTAAATAACTTCAAATAAGTGCAAGTTTGAAAAATTATTATTTTGAAGATTTTATCTTTAACCCACCGGTGTTTCATACTGTATTTCATAAACATAAATTATTAAAGTGCTAACTGTAACATTTTTTCGCTTATTTTGGCCTAAATTAATGCAAAATTATGTAACAAGGATGAAAAATATGTTTCATAAAAATTCTACGCCAAAGGGTTAACAATAGTTGGCAATTTTTTTACCCTGAAATGATAAAAATTATTAATGAAAAGTCTAATGAATGGTGACAATCTGGCACTAATCATCACATTTGGCGAAAAGAAAAAGTTGCTTGCTTGAAATAACAAATATAAATGAAGGAAAACAACTATGTCATATATTTTGCAAACTGAAATATATTTCATTTGACGAAAAAATAGCACATGAAATATTCTGAATGAGATAGAAAAAAACTGCAGAATAAATATTTGTTCTTCGATTGTTTTCGCTGTAGAAACCTTTATAATAATACTTAAAATAAAGCTACCTACTTAGAAATCTAGAATCATATTTCATAGTTTACGCAACTGAATGCTTGTGTATTATTCCTTCTACTATTTTCGCCAGCACCCGGCCTAAGTCATTTTGGTACCTTCTAATTTTTTTTTTCATGGTAATTGATCATAAAGAAATAGACAAAATACGAATATAATTTATTGCATGCAAAAAATGGGAAAATGTTTAAATTTGAATCTTTACCAAATTCATTTTCAGATTTAGCGAAGATGGTCGACGGGATAGCCTGCAAAACGGTCACTGCACATAAACGTTTGAATTATTTTGAAATTCATGTTTCTTCATTTTGCAAAAAATTATGATAATCGTATTTGTTTCATTCATGGTTTAGTTTGGCTTGAATGCGTTAAGCTTCATGACGTTGAAACCCCCACCGGTCAGAGAAATAAAGGGAAAAAACGTACGTGAAAGAGATGCATAAGTGAGAAGTCCATTCAAAGTTCGAAAACACAACATAAATTGCAATGAGAGCATGAATAAAATTATTTCTAAAGATTAAATACTAACATTTATAACGGTTTGGTATTTAACATAACTGTACAAAGAAAAAAAAATTGTAACGTAACTAATAACAATTTAGTTTCTTACAAAATCCATGATGCTAATAGATGTTAGATATTTATTTTTATTTCTGCCGATGAATTTCGAAAACCGTTTTTTCAAGTTCATACAAACAAGGAAAGGGAGTTTCAATGGCTAAATTAAAGTGCAAATACATTTTCACCATCTTCGTTGAAAAATTGGTACGGGCGAGGAAGCTTAGCAATTGAGTTCACTTTTCCATACATGGGAAAAAACACGAAATATGAGTGCATTTCTTTTGGCGAGATTTCTAAACTGGCAAACCATTTCGATTCTTTGGTTCGTTACAATAGAAAGCTCTTTAAGTTGGATTTTTTATTCTTTTCCACACTTCGTCAAATAAGGAATTTGTATTCATTTTTTTCCTTATCTTCATCTCTCTTTGGCTTCTATTTTCTTTGCCTTTTTGCATGAACTGCCGGAATAAACTCTACCGTTACGCTCACCACATGTCAAGTCGTAGACACTATTCGAATAGTGTCAACGACTACGATCGTAGAAAAACAAAACGTTTAATAAAAGCAAAATATATATATAAACATAATAACATACCATACGCAGAGTAGATTTTACTTGAGGTTTTTATGTTATTAAATTTTTTCATTCATAGAGTATTACGATTTTATTTTCAGGACGCGTATCACATAAACGTTGGTATACTCAATATTTTTTTAACATATTTATATTAATAATTATATGCTGTCTTTCAAATGGCCCTTTTGTGGTTGTTTTGCAATATTCAAAAGAATGTTATGTTTCTTTATCAATTGTTATTCAGCAAATAATTTTATATATGCAGTTATAATAATACTTTTTTTTTCCTAATCTCGCATGATTTTGGATAAGAATAATTTTTTCTGCCATTTTCATTGCGTTCCAAAATATTACGGACCTATAAACTTTTTCGATTTTTATTTACAAAAACATTTGCAAGTAGGTTTTTTTTTTTGCAAATTTCTCATTAATTTCACAACAATTATTCTTAACATAAAAAAATATTATTCCAAATTTGAGATTTGAAAGTAAAAAGACTTACCATATGTCAACTTTTTCGGAGCAGGGATCATGTCGAATAACTTCTGGCGCCATCCATGCAACCGTGCCAGCAAACGACATCTTGGTGCTGATGTCGTTTAACTGGCGACACGTCCCGAAATCGGATATTTTCAGAACTTCGTTCATACTAATCAGGACGCTATGGAACAATACCAAAACATTAATATTAATTGTGAACTAACATTAAAAACAATCAAGATATAAGTGCAAATCGAAAGGAAACGACAATTTTGTATTCAAGTAATAAGCAAATAAAGAAAGATTGTCTTTTTTTGAGTTTTAATCCCGTTTATGTTTGTAGTGATGAGGAAATTGGTATAGTTTCTCACAGACGCATTCATGGACACGTCATTCAACGAATGTATTAACAAGACAAATCATGATTGTGCACTTCTGTTGTAGTAAGAGGAAGTCAAATCAGCATATTCAACCATACAACGTTGATTGAGTTACGGTGCCTACTTCTTACAAGGCAGGCATTGTTGTTTTTTTCCCCATTTACCTTTACCCTTGCAATAGAAAGCACTCCATAGCATGCTGTTTTTCTTATAGTTCATTTGCATATGTATACAAGAAATAACTTAGGCACGCGTGATACAAAATTTGATTGTTTATAAAACACTGCAAAAAAAAAACATTCAAGTAAATATTTAAGCATTAGTATTTGTAAGATATTTAAATTTTTCAAAGTAACCAGCTTTTAATAAATCGAAATAACATGAATGCAGTACAAATAAAAGCACAAAAATTAGCAAACTATAGTTTCAGTTCCATAAAACTAAACTTCTTTGGCGACTAAATACAAAATGATAGGGGAAAGTAAAAACTAAGACAAATAAACATTGGCGACTATCTTTGTCCTTTAGGCAAAGTCATGATGCGTCGCGCAATTTTCTGCAATTGGATACTTCAGGAATTTAATCTTGACATGGTAATGTGTTGTAAATTTTATCACATTGCCTCTAAGGTATGAAAAAATGGGAATATTTTTTTTCAAATGTGGCTATTCTAGTGCTGTAAGAAAGTCAGAAAAATGTGCCTTGCCCCATTCTTGATTGCCTTTAGCTGGGTGTGTTGAAGCAGCTCGTGTTAGAAGGTCCATTTCTGATTTCCAAAAAATTTTGTGTTGTTGTTGCCATTCCCAATGTCCATCATGCGCTAGACTAAGTAAATGAAGCCAAACACCCCCAGGAAGTCCAATAGTAAAGTAAAAAGAATTCATGGATGTGGAAATGGGCAGCTTCTATTGTTTAACCACTAGAGCGCCTGGGGTGGAAAGCTGCTCTACTTCATTGCCAACAGACCTTAGCTAAGCATAATGGAATGGTCTTAAGGCCTAGGGTGATCCTACCATGAGCAAGCTCCTACGTAAATCGCCCATTACACCCAGGAACACCCCCTCGACGCTTTGAGGGGGAAAAATTTTGTTACTAAGGAAACTTTCAAAAATGAATTTACAATATGTTGGGATAAAAATAATTGGTTTTAAACTTTATCCAAGTTATTTCTTATCATCCTATATATTGGTAAGTGTATTTGTGTTGAATTCTTAGTTCCATTTAGCTCGGTTGAATGAAATAATGATAGATACTTTAACTTCCATGTCACTGTAATTAGGTCCGAAACGACGACGGAATATACTCAGTTTTAGTCTATTCTTGCGAAAATACAATTTTGATTCTCTCTCTTACATTTTGTCTAATGAACAAACGTTTAAAATTAGTTCAAATGGATGCAAATAAATAAATAAATATAATTTTAAAAAATAAAAAGTAAATGCGAAATTTATGTACCTTTGACAGCATGCAATGATTTTCAAGCATCCTAGAAAATAATAAATAAGAACAAAATAATAACTGCATAAATGCATCTAAACTAAAAATACATGCAAAATTACAAAGAGAAAATTTTAACAACAGTAATAAATGCAATTAAATATCTCGATTTCAAATAAAAGGCGTAAAAGCAAAACAAAAAAAGTAGGATAATTCTGAAATGCTGAAAGGGAGGGGATAGAAAAAGAAATTGAGAAATAATAATTTTATAAAGAAACATAAGGTTCGAAATTACAAAAGGAATCAAGGAATAAAAAGATAAGAATAACCAATATATATATATATTCCAAATATTTTATCCTTTTAGGTTTTTTCCGAATCTCAACGTGTACACACTTTAATTTCAGTTTTTTTTTAAAGAAAGTTCCAATTAGCACTCTTTATACAGTAGTTTACTCTATCACACCTTCTATCATTACCAAGTTTCATCAAAACAGTATTTAGCAGTTTTTAAATTTGATTCACTCATATAGCTAACCATTTCGATGGATTACCAACTTAAAAAAATGACTCTCACTTGCTGATGAAATTATTTCATAAAAATTAAAAAATATTGCATCAGCTTTTGTAAAAATTCGTTCGAAGTTCAACTTTGTGGTCCATTCAAGGTTTGAACGATATTCTGGCGTCAATGTATTCAAAATCATCCAACAATTCTATTATATTTTGAGAATAAGTGAATCCACACAGCATTAAGCTAGATATTTACAAGTATAAATTATGCAAGAAACATGAACTGATTGTTTACTTTGGGGATTTCAAATCCCTGTGAACGATTCTGTTTTGATGTAGATATTCCATTCCGGACACGATTTGACGGCACCAATCGATTGTCTTTTCCGGTGGTACGTCTCGATCACTTCTCAGCATTTCGTATAGTTGGCCGTAAGGGCAAAATTCCATGATGATGCAATAGCAAGGAGACTGTGTGCACACACCCCTGAAATAGAATTAGAAAAGTTTAGAAACCAAATACTCGAATTTATTTTACTATACCTAGTTAAAAATCACAACAGTTTTACTATATACAGGGTCTAATATAGGGGATATTCCCTTTATATCCATCACGATAAATATATTTGATCATCACAAGCCATGAATTTTAATCTAATCTTTTAAAAATATAGGGTAGCGTCCATTATTTAAAGTACTTACCGGGATCATCCTCAGAAATCACCGCTCTGCAGTCATATTTCTTATAATTCATACACTCTAACCTTTACGATAATTTGTTACGATATCTTGTCGCTTACTACGTCGTGAAAAGTATTCAAAATCATGCGAAACCTTTAAAATGTCAACTTATCATGCAGTACAAGTTATTCATAGCTAAAGGTACTCTGTTTAGACTGATAGTGTTTGTTATGGTGAAGACATGCCGATAAAATATAGTATATACACTATATGGATCATGGTAAAAAGAAATCAACTATATGAAATTGTTAAATGATTAGCCCGTAAACGGAACTTTTCGTACATAAAAAGACAGTTTGGAATGGTTTAAAAAGTCACAAATCATTACCGTCAAATGATTTTGCATCATGCGATTACTAAATTTGAGAAAACCGATAAGTTACGAGAGCGCTAAACGGAAAAAAACACAGGAGGCTCTGAAAAAAAGTGAAAGCAAGCATAACACGTGATGCTGTTGCGGTGAAACTTGCAATAGCGTGTTTTAAGTATGAGTGTGACGAAAATTCAATACAAATTGAAAATAAAGTTTTATTATGAACAGGGACTGATATAAGGGATATTCCTTATCTGTAATGTGTCTACGACTACAAAAATACAATTCCAGTTCACTAGTATATAAAACATGTTAAGTCGATTCTACGGAGGAGTACCTTTTCATAGATGAAGGTTGACATTGTCTATAACTACTATCCCTATATTGGTGACCTGGACGTGATCATATCACGCCTACTTCGATGGATGGTCCACATTGAATAGTTGACTTGCTAATTGTGACTGCGTCATCGTCATCGTCACGTTGTTGCTTTTCAGTCTCATCTACACAAAACTGGTTTCTGCACACACTCGACTGCTAATAGCAACACAGGAGTGACCACACGTATAACCATGATCTTAATACAGCTCTCCGGCTTCTCACAAAAAAGCAATTCATCAACTAGTGGTATCCGTTCATCGAATTCTATCACAGCTATAATTCTGGTGGGGGAGTTCTGTAGTGTGTCTACCACTATAAAAATACAATTCCAATTCACTAATATATAAAACATGTTAAGTCGATTCTATGGCGGCGTACCTTTTCATAGATGAAGGTTGACATTGTCTATAACTACTATCCCTACAATATCTATTTATGAGAGCCCATTTCTTATCTGGTGGTTCAAATCTGTATTAAATTTTTTCCTGTGGTCCATATAATGTATATACACCAATTTTTGTCAACCATAATTGGTTCTAGGCTGATATAAATAAAGCAAATTTAATTTTAGCCACTCTATGGGTCTCAGCACAAAAACAAGTTACTGCAACAAAAGGGTCTATAGGTTTATGTACTTTTTCTCCACACTATTTATCATGTAGTTGAGGTCCCGCAGTGGACTGATCGTTAAGACACGGTTCCCAGCAGATCACGGAAGTCAAACATCACTGGCGGCGGTCAGTGTGCAGGTGGGTGACCACTTGGATTAGTTTGAGTAGGGATCGAGGGTGTGCGGTATTGGTCCTCGTTAAACTGTTCTACCATAAAGTGCTCGACTTCGCGTGCAGGTCGTCAGGGTACTGAAGCGGGAGTGTCATCCCCTCTGCAGAGGATCAAAATTGTGATGGCATGTCTTCGGATCATCCTCAGGGATGTCTCCCAAACCGTCGCTAATACCTCATTGTGCAGGTCTAGTGCGACGTAAATGAACTATAACAAACATATAGTTGAGAACTGATGTAAGGGTAGATTCACAGTGAGCGCCAACATCTCAACTTAGCATATTGGCGAAATTGCTCTCAACTAGATTGCAACAGATACGGGGCGTTGAAGTTAGTGAGCACACTGTGAACCCAATCTTAAAGTCGTGTTCGACTCTTGATGCAGCAGCAATATTGGCCACAGTTAAAAAAAAAATGTTTTTTTTTTTTGTTGTTGATAAATTTCGACTAGTCTGGATCCTTTACCAATCCTCTAAATTAGCGAATTTTAAGGTAAGCATAAGCAAATTATTTTTAACTTTAGTAGTTTAATGCAATAAACGTAATGTTTCATAACTAATCCCACATTTTTAAAGATTGGTAAGCCTTAATATTCCAAATTTTTTTTGAAATTTATGAAATTTTTCAATCAGAATGTCTTCATGCAGTAAATGATGATCATTTAATGACAAAAAATTCGCGTTTAATATCAGTGGGAATTTTTTTAAAATTTCATTATGGCTCGTAAATCAAATAATCAAGATGGCGATATAAAGGAGAGGCTTGAAAATGCCGTTTCCGACTCGGAACGAAGGAGAATCATTCGAAAGTGGGTTTTTCAGGCAGTTCAAGAATACGAGGAGAGAAAGGAACGTTTGAAGAAAAGCGAAAATAGGAAGNTTTTCTCTCTTACATTTTGTCTAATGAACAAACGTTTAAAATTAGTTCAAATGGATGCAAATAAATAAATAAATATAATTTTAAAAAATAAAAAGTAAATGCGAAATTTATGTACCTTTGACAGCATGCAATGATTTTCAAGCATCCTAGAAAATAATAAATAAGAACAAAATAATAACTGCATAAATGCATCTAAACTAAAAATACATGCAAAATTACAAAGAGAAAATTTTAACAACAGTAATAAATGCAATTAAATATCTCGATTTCAAATAAAAGGCGTAAAAGCAAAACAAAAAAAGTAGGATAATTCTGAAATGCTGAAAGGGAGGGGATAGAAAAAGAAATTGAGAAATAATAATTTTATAAAGAAACATAAGGTTCGAAATTACAAAAGGAATCAAGGAATAAAAAGATAAGAATAACCAATATATATATTATATATTCTAAATATTTTATCCCTTTAGGTTTTTTCCGAATCTCAACGTGTACACACTTTAATTTCAGTTTCTTTTTAAAGAAAATTCCAATTAGCACTCTTTATACAGTAGTTTACTCTATCACACCTTCTATCATTACCAAGTTTTATCAAAACAGTATTTAGCAGTTTTTAAATTTGATTCACTCATATAGCTAACCATTTCGATGGATTACCAACTTAAAAAAATGACTCTCACTTGCTGATGAAATTATTTCATAAAAATTAAAAAATATTGCATCAGCTTTTGTAAAAATTCGTTCGAAGTTCAACTTTGTGGTCCATTCAAGATTTGAACGATATTCTGGCGTCAATGTATTCAAAATCATCCAACAATTCTATTATATTTTGAGAATAAGTGAATCCACACAGCATTAAGCTAGATATTTACAAGTATAAATTATGCAAGAAACATGAACTGATTGTTTACTTTGGGGATTTCAAATCCCTGTGAACGATTCTGTTTTGATGTAGATATTCCATTCCGGACACGATTTGACGGCACCAATCGATTGTCTTTTCCGGTGGTACGTCTCGATCACTTCTCAGCATTTCATACAGTTGACCATAAGGGCAAAATTCCATGATGATACAATAGCAAGGAGACTGTGTACACACACCCCTGAAATAGAATTAAAAAAGTTTAAGAACCAAATACTCGAATTTACTTTATTATTATTAAAATTTTTCAACAGCTATATATATACAGGTATAGGACAAAATAATAGGAACACCTGTGAAAGAATGGAGTCGTTCTCGACCGTCCAATAAGCGGCGGGCACGTGTCACAAGAATGTGCCACCTAGTGGTGATGAAAGGCAAGGTATCTGTCTAGCATTTGGCTGTGTGAGATATGCATGAGAAAAATCTGTTTCTAGCAAAACGTGATTATGTCCGATCTCTCTGACCTTAAAAGAGGCATGATAATCGGAGCTCGCCTGGCTGGAGCGTCCGTGTCCAGAACAGTGAACCTTGTAGGTGTTTCAAGGACCACTGTATCAAGGACTCTGACGGCATACACAAAGTTGGGTAAGGTGTCTTCGGCGAGGCGCAACAGCGGCAGGAAGTCGAAGTTGTCAGACAGTGATAGACGGGTGTTGAAGAGGATAATCGCTCGAAAACGCAATTGCCGGTGATAACATCCGAGATGAATACCCACCTTCAGAACCCTGTATCCATGAAAACTATTCAACGGGAGTTGCATGCTGCTAACATTCATGGCAGAGTAGCTATTCCAAAACCATTAGTTTCAGCGCGGAATGCTTTGAAGAGACTACAGTGGTGCCAAGACCACCTAAAATGGACACAACTGCAATGGGAACAAGTCATCTGGTCTGATGAATCCTCTTTTACACTATTCCAGACCACTGGACGTGTGTTCGTGGGGCGAACGCCGGCAGAAGCATTTCATGTTGATTGCCTGGCTCCAACCGTGAAACATGGAGGTGTTTCTGTGATGGTGTGGGGAGGTATATCTGCCCGTGGATTGGGGCCTCTTGTGGTCTTGAGGGGGGTAGTCAAAGGGGACCATTACCGAAGCATTCTTGCAGATCATTTTCACCCTATGCTTCATACTCTCTTTCCGGGAGAACGTCCTGTGTTCCAAGGTGACAACGCCCCTGTTCACACGTCTCACTGTGTTCAAACGTGGTTAAATGAGCATAATAATGAAGTGGACCATCTAACGTGGTGTCCTCGGTCCCCTGATCTCAATATCATTGAGCCTTTGTCGGACTTTTTGGAGAAAAAAGTCCGTGCCGGGTTTCCTCCTCCACGCGCACTCTCTGTACTCGAGACAGCCCTGCAAGAGGAATGGCTGTAAATTTCAATGAACTTTGTTCAAGACCTTTATTTGTCAATCCCACGTCGAATGCAAGCTGTCATTCAGGCCAAAGGTAGCCCAACTCCTTACTAATAAAATATTTTAATTTTTTTCACAGGTGTTCCTATTATTTTGTCCTGTATCTGGAAATCACAACAGTTTTACTATATACAGGGACTAATATAGGGGATATTCCCTTTATATCTATCACAAACCATGAATTTTAATCTAATCTTTTAAAAATATAGGTAGCATCAATTATTTAAACTACTTACCCAGAAATCACCGCTCTGCAGTCATATTTCTTATAATTCATACACTCTAACTCTTACGATAATTTGTTACGATATCTTGTCGCTTACTACGTCGTGAAAAGTATTCAAAATCATGTAAAGTCTTTACGATGCCAACTTATCATCCAGTACAAGTTATTCATAGCTAAAGGTAGTCTGTTTAGACTGATAGTGTTGCAATAGCGTGTTTTAAGTATGTGTATGACGAAAATTCAATACAAATTGAAAATAAAGTTTTATTATGAACAGGGACTGATATAAGAGATATTGTGGCGTCTACCACTACAAATATTAAGTACCAAATCACTAGTATATAAGACATGTTAACTCGATTCTATCTTATTCTATCTTAATAATGGGGACCATCCATTGACATAATATTCCTTTTATATCTATTTATGAGAGCACATTTCTTATCTGGTGGTTGACATCTGTATTAAATTTTTCCTGTGGTCCATATAATGTCTATACACCAATTTTTGTCAACCATAATTGGTTCTAGGCTGATATAAATAATGCAAGTTTAATTTTAGCCACTCAATGGGACTCAGCACAAAAACAAGTTAGTGTCTGTTCAAAAATTGTTCCTTGGAGCCAAATAAATTTTTAAAAAAAAGGGTCTATAGGTTTATGTAGTTTTTATTCACACTATTTATCATTTAGTAGGGAACTGATGAAAGGGTAGATTCACAGTAAGCGCCAGCATCTCAACTCAGCTTATTGGCGCATGCGCTCTCAACTAGATTTCAACATATTACGTAATACCAGACGTTGAAGAAGTCAGTGAGCGCACTGTGAACCCAATCAAAAGTTGTTTTCGGATTTTGTTTAGCAGCAATATTGGCCACAGTAAAAAAAATAGCTGTTTTTTGTTGACAAATTTCGACTAATCTAGTTCCTTTACTAATCCTCTAAAGCAGTGAATTTTAAGGTAAACATAAGCAAATTATTTTTAACTTTAGTAGTTTAATGCAATAGACGTAATGTTTCATAACTAATCCCACATTTTTAAAGATTGGTAAGCCTTAATATTCTAAATTTTTTAAAATTTATGAAAATTTTCAATCAGAATGTCTTCATGCAGTAAATGATGATCATTTAATGAAAAAAAATTCGTGTGTAATATCAGTGGAAATTTTTTTATTTCATTATGGCTCGTAAATCAAAAAATCAAGATAACGATATAAAGGAGAGGCTTGAAAATGCCGTTACCGATTCGGAGCGGAGGAGAATCATTCGAAAGTGGGTATTTCAGGCAGTTCAAGAATACGAGGAGAAAAAGGAACGTTTGAAGAAAAGCGAAAATAGGAGAAAATCGCAGAAAAGAGTGGGATCGAAAACTCAAAAGAAAAGTACAAATAAACGTAAAAAACGTCAAACCTCAAGTCAAGATGAAAGTAAGAAAAAAAAAGGGTAAAAACGACCAGAAAAAAAGACGATGAGTATTTTGAGAAAAAGAGCCGAATGAGGCACGAAGAATTCATACTTTTTCAGTGGGAAGAAAAAACTAATTATATTTCGAGGCTGAATTATCCTGAAAAATCACCAAAATTCTCCAAAAGACTACAATAATGTAGCATTTTTGAACTATTTTTTGTGTCTAAATTAATATATAAATAAATATATAAATATATAATTTTAAATATATTTTTAATACTTTCTTAAATTATTTATTATTTTATTTATTTTTAACTTGCTGAAAAATAAATAAAATAAGGCAAATAAATGAAATAAACGCATCACAGTTAAGCCACCTGAATCAATTTTGATGCCAACGAATTCTAAATCACTAAGAACGAAGCTTTGTATTACTGTTTTTTCTTTGCTTTCTTTCTTTTTTTTTTGTAACTTAGTTGATAATGAAACAAAATAAAAATTCTTGATTCATTACATCAAATTTTTATCGTACTTAAAATTTAATTTAACCACTTGAAAAAAATTTCATTTTAATGGATGCACTAGCAGTGGTATTGTGGTACTTAACCTTAAAATAACATCAATATAAGAAATATCAGGCAACTAATCTTAAGAAAAGTATAGAGCAGGAAATACCGGGAAAGTGCATACGGTGCAGTGGCACTGGTTCTTAAAGTGCATCAGAGTAGGGAATACCGGGCAAACCTTACTTAATCAGTAAAAAAAAGTATTTTAAGGAATACTGATCAGATATATACCAGGAAATGGCTCTATATCTTAAAAAATCATTACTGTAGGGAAATTCTTGGAAAGTGTAAAACGGACAAACATCTTTACCTAGTTATTATTTCGATAATACCGATTATAATTAATTTCAAACTGCTATTGATAATGGACACTGGTTATTTTCAACTAAATTTAAAAAAAAAATACAATAAGGAACTCAATTGAATCATTCAGCATCTCTTAACTGGTTGTGAAGACTTTGATCGCAATTGCGCGTGCGTTAATTTCCGTGAAAATACACTGTGCGTTTATTTAATTTTGTCGAACTAAGCATTACATTTAATAAATAAAATAGCAACAGTATCAAATATCTTTAAAATGTCCCTTAAAAATTTTATTTCGACTAAAACCCAAAATTTAAACATTTAAAACACTTACTTAAATGTAACTATGTTGGGATGTCGCAGATGTCTCAAGTGTTTGATGTCGGTTTCTTCCTTTTCTCGAACTTTTTTCACAGCAACCAATTCTCCTTCAAGTTCTCCCAGAAACACAGCACCTTGCGCACCACTTCCCACCCACTGCAAATCTTGAATATTTTCAAATGGAATCTCCCATTCATCTGAAAGTAAAATAGAATCCATAATATTATATATATTCATTTCATTTAGTACTGTAGAGTATCCACCACTACAAAAATACAATTCCAATTCACTAGTATATAATGCATGTTAACCTGATTCTATGTTGGGGTACCTCTTCATAGATGAAGGTTAACATGGTCGATAACATCTCTCCCCACATTGGAGACCCTTGAACGTGATGTGAACATGCCTACTATGACAGAAAATCCCACTTCAGTATGAACATGCCTATCTTGACAGTAACGCCCACTTCAATCTGAACACGCTTACTTTGATGAATCATCCACATTGAACAGTTGACTTGTGACTGTGACATTATCCACCTCCTCTTGCTGTTGCTACTCAGTCTCAATCACACACCTCGGCCTGCATACACTCGACTCCTAATGGCAGCACAAGTGCGACCACGTCCGTCAACTTAATACAGCTCAGCTCTCACGATCAAAAGTACGGTGATCTTAATACAGCTCTCTCGGCTTCTCACAAAACAGGTATGAATCAACTAGTGGCACCCATTCATCGAAATCTATCACAGATAAAATTCTGGCGTGGGAGTACTGTAGTGTATCTACCACTACAAATATACGATTCCAATTCACTAGTATGTAAGACATCTCAACTCGATTCTATATTAGGGTACCTCTTCATAGATGAAGGTTAACGGTGTCGATAACATTTCTTCTCACAGTATGTTTGCCATCAAGCAGGAGAGGATTGAACTAAATTGGGCCTCAGAACGTTTAACTAAACTACTGGTAATGTTTATCAGTATGCTAGTTGTTCACGATCACCAAATTATTCAGAGATGAATAAATACAGTCTATGCTATTTGTATGATGAAGCCAATGTTTTGAAAAAAGTTTATTGGAAAAGTTCTGAATTTTACACCACCGATTTTTACTCGGTAGTTTTTAATTGTTGACGATTTAGTTACGATAAGTTCAAGATCTGATAGCACTGTTTTTAGCTGTTACTTTAATGTATAAAAAAGGTTTATTAAAGTGTATAGATTATTATTGTTTTAAGGGATTAATTGTGGTCAGTCTCTTTTTTTGTGAAATGAAGTTAGAGAATAAATCTGGGACTTGTCGAACAAAATCGGTTAGTATAGAAAGCTATAAGCTACGGACTATACAGTAAAAAATTCAGGATCAAATTATGGTAAAAAGTACCACCACTCGGGTGCCAGTGCTTTTTTATCATGAAATCCACTTTTACTGGAACAAGTTACGAAACTAAAAATCCTATGTACAGTAAGTTTTACAGAAAAATACTATTTAAATAGATTCTATTAAGCTTGAGTGAATTAATCATTGACTTTTCCATAGGTAAGATTGCATACATTTTATATTAGGTTTACTACTCTGAAAATGGAAATAAATTAACAGCTTAATTGAATTAAAAGCATTCCTATGGATGCAAGATAAGGTACAATAATGTTTTGCACTTATATTTACACAAAAAAAATGACCTGATTTGTTGACTCAAAACTAGTGTCTGCTTTAAACCAGATACTTTGACACACATAAAATGATTTGTCAGAAATAAAGGCATGAGTTGGAGAGTTAACATTAAAATAACAAAAGTATTTTAATGTTAACTCGCTAGCTATTGACCGTATTTATTTATAGTACTATACACTAGACAATATAATTAATACTTTGTAAGTTATTTAATAAATTTTCTAGGAAACAGCCCATATTAGGCAGTGGTTAATAATCGGCAAGTAACCTCTTAAAGAAAAATTCAAAAACATACAACTAAACAACTAGTTAAATCTTATTGATTGAGGTAAACATCACAAAACTTTACCAGCATCAGATGGTTCACTTCCTGCTGCTTTTCCCAGAATTCCCCATACAGGGCGGAGGCATACTAGTAGTCCATCCAACCATCCATTTTTTGTCCTAACATTCCTCATGAAGCTCGAAGCTTGAGCACCCATAGGAGATCTTACTGTTGTCAGGGCGGCAGGACTACTGGTTGAACTGGTGATTGCTGATGGACCAGGAGGTACTGTTGTGACAACAGGCGTGCTGCTGGATCTTGCTGGTGGATAAGTTATTATTGGATTCTCCGGAGATGTGGTGGATGATTTTGATGATGTCTCCTCTCTCAGGCACAGCAAACTAAAGGGGAGTGGGGATAAAAACATGAATCAGTGATAAGTTGAAATAAATTTTCTGTTAGAATGTGTATTGAAGGGGTTGGCAACTTGTTATTTTGAATTCAATCAAGGGGAAAAATTGGCAAACATTAGGCTCAAATATCTCAAAAAGTTATGGGTTTCGAAGCTTATCCGTCAAGGAAAAGAAAATTACTCTTGAGGCAAAAGTATTTTTCATCTAATTTTATTTTATAACAGTTGTTGAACTGGCGACCCAAATTTTGAATTTAAGGCTACGAATGTTCAACTTCATAGCCTTGTAATTTAGAACCCAATCCAGAAGATAAGGGGACTCCTGGTTCAAATACTGGGTGAAATTAGCCTTCGTGGAAGAGTTTTTGTTGGAACTAACCCACAGTTGCGTTACATGGAGAAGAAAACCACAAAACCTCCCTTGGTTAGCCTGACACCAAGAGGACTCTAACCGATGATCCTTCTACTGCTGAGGATATTTTTACGTCAGCACTCTGGTTGGTGCTTCTGAGTGCAGGATTCGTATCGATCAGCCATCGATGGGATTCGAACCCGGTTCACGTCATTGGGAGCCGAGCGCTCTGTCTCTTGAGCTACCACGTTTCTTACTTACTGTGTTGCCGTAACGAAAGAACTATGTGGGCTTTAAAACGGACAAATAATTCAAATATTTTAAAAAATACGAAATTTCTTTTTTTTTTAAAAATCGTCAATTTGGCGATATTTTTACACCTAGTTAAAAAAAAAATATCAAAATCAATTGAATAATTTTCGATTTTTGCTCATTTTTATTAGCCCAAATAATACAGCGTTAGAGTAACTTTTCGAATTTTAAAAAATCAGATCACAATCTCTCTTAATTTTCACATTACTGTTGGCTTTTTTCCTTTTCAGAATCGCCATAGAGGCCGATGACTTAAAATAGGCTAAACTTGACATAACAATCATGAATTAGAGTAAAAACTCATAGTTATGAAAATAACATACTATTCGCTAAGAAAAGGTTTCTTCATGCATCGACAGTGCCTACAAAAAACAGCTGTTATAATTCTTTTTTCCGTGTGAGAAATTTTTTTAAAGATTTTTTTATAAGACTTTATTTTATAAAGTGTGTGACTCCTAATTTCACCCCCGGTGGTGAAATTGGAGGGGTCTTGAGTAAGAAGGTTTTCCAAAGCTCTTTCGCCCATGAAAATAAACAATGCACAATTTAAGTGCCTTACACTTAAAGTGAAACTGCAATTTTAAACTGTATTGATATAAAGAATCTAAGTTATCAAGCATCTTGTGATAAAGAATTATAAGGGTTACAGAACGGACAAATAATATAAATATTTTAAAAGTTATTACATTTTTTTTTTTGAAAATCGCCAATTTGGTGAAATTTTTCCACCAAGAAGAAAATATCAAAATCACTGCTTTATTCTCATTTTTTTAAAGTTTTTATGCCCTCAGATAATGCAGCATTTGAGTCAGCTTCAAAATATTAAAAAATTTGACCACAAACACTTTTTAATTTCATAAGACTATGGTTTTTCTTCATATTGACTTTTTGCGCCATTATCAGAATAAACATATAGGACACTGGCCTATATGTTAGGGCTCTCCATCTTTAGATAGGCTAAACTTGACCTAACGGTTATCAGTAACTGTTGCAAATTCACTTAGTCATAAAAATAGCATATTATTCTCAAAAAATTACACTTCATGCGACTACAGAGTCTTCAAAAAACAACCTTAATGTCATTGAATAAAAATATTTCACAGGTGTATTTCTTATATTTTCGATTTGATCCCCATTTCTCGAGATATTTGAACCATTTCCATTAATTTTTAACACTCTTTTATAGAACAAAAGCTTTGGAAACTTCGAATTACATTAAAAACTTCCTACCAAAAATGAAAGATAAGCATTTTTAAGCGAGGAGCGAAAAATGATACCTTTTTTGAAAATCTTCTCTTTCGCTGCTGCTGTTCATGATTCCAAACGATCCAGGAGAGGTAAGGCTGCTCTCCAAGGAGCTAGGAATCTCTGACGGTGGTATTGTTGCTGACATCTTTTATTCCATCTGATTTAACGGAGGAGTTATCTATTTTTTAAATTAAAAATAGATAATGAAATTAATTGAATAAAGATTATTGAGTAATTTTAAATACAAAGAAATATTTATTCAGGGTTAGGGTAAAATTGACTGATTAAAATTCATGCATCATTTTAGACATAAATGAATGATCCCAAGAAACTAAAGTGGCAAGATATTACCTGATAAGTTCATCCACTTCAAAAATAAATAGGAAATAACAGTCGACGTCTTTAAAGAGCGTCAGAAACAGGCACCCATTTTCAGGACTTACCAGACGTAACAAGAATACGAGAAACTATCAATCGCTGCATATTGTAGGAATCTTGGGTATAAATTCGATTTCGACCATAGAGAGTGAATATTCACCTGTTATGAACTTTTCAGCTACTATGGCTTCTCTTCTTCTGTTTTTCCTCCTTTTTCCCTCTCGGTTACTGTGATTTTTCTAGTTTTGTTTCTCACCTTTATTTTTCCATTTTTCGTTGGAAACTTTTCGTTTTTATAACAATGCACTTTTGTTTCTTGCCATTCACGTCAGATAAGTCTATAAAATGGATGCCTGTTTTTGAGCGCTTGAAACATGTTGGTTTTTTTTATCCTATTTTTATATTTTTTGAAGAGAATAAAATTTTTAATCAAGTAATTAATGATCGATATTAAATAATTAGACTCATTATAATAAATCAATTCGTAAAATTTTAACTCTTATCTGCAATTAGAAAAAAAAATTATTAAATACATATCATGTAAAAATTAGAATGAAGTTAGACTAAATAAAAATTATGTACAGTTTAAACCATCTTTACAGGAGAAGGAGTTCATTTAATTTATTAAGTAATAATAAATGAAATTAAGAGAAAATATCATGCATAATTATAAACACTATTACATAGCTTGAATAAATGTAATATTTACTTCAAACATAGCTTGTATTTATAGCTATGATTAAAGTAAATATTGCGTAGCTAATAACTCCATAAGTATAAGTAAATTCCCAAAACCTTTACTTTTATATGTTTTTATTTTCACAAAAATCAGCATGTGTAAAGGATAATATCTTTACAATAATAATAATTATTATTATTTGTTTTGAAAGTACTAAAATGTGCAATCATTTCTAAAAAGATAAGAAAAACTAACCGTATGTATTTGAAATATAAAACTTATTTCGTTATTTCCAAAGAAAAAAGTTCCTTTTAAATTTTTTTATCATAATATATAAACTTCAATTCAGCAGATACGGACATGGAACTAGAGATAAAAAGTTATATAGCAATAAATTTTTTTAAAAAATAAAATGAAATTTGCTATCGCTAAAAAAAGTCCATATCGAGTACTTTATCAATCTTATAAGGATAAAACATATCCATTTAGATAATTACATATCCCATAATTCTTATTGTACCATTTTAAAAAATTCATATAGAGTACTTTATCGAACTTATAAGGGTAAAACTTATCCATTTAGATAATTACATATTCCATAATTCTTATTGTATAATTTTAAAAAGTCCATATCGAGTACTTTATCGAACTTATAAGGGTAAAACTAATCCATTTAGAAAATTACATATTTTATAATTCTTATTGTACCATTTTAAAAAATCCATATCGAGTACTTTATCGAACTTAAAAGGGTAAAACTTACCCATTTAGATGATTCCATATCCCATAATTCTTATTGTACCATTTTAAAAAGTCCATATAGAGTACTTTATCGAACTTATAAGAAACTCATCCATTTAGATAATTACATATTCCATAATTCTTATTGTATAATTTTAAGAAGTTCATATCGAGTACTTTATCGAACTTATAAGGGTAAAACTTATTCATTTAGATAATTACATATTCCATAATTCTTATTGTATAATTTTAAAAAGTCCATATCGAGTACTTTATCGAACTTATAATAGTAAAACTTATCCATTTAGATAATTACATATCCCATAATTCTTATTGTACCATTTAATACATTTTGCATTCCGGAGTCATGCCAAAACACAAAGTTTGGCATACAAAAAGTTAGAGAGGAGCGTGACTCACTCTCGCCCACTATGCCAAATACTCCGGAAAACGGGAGCAAAAGAACGGAAGAATTTCTCAAAGTCGCACAAGTGAAAACGATCTGGAATTCCAGGAAAAGCATCGAATAGATCGATTCTCGGGAAATTGTGAAGTTCAAGGTCAGTTGTATTCCAGTGAAGTACTTACGTTGATTGACAGTAGTATTCATATAATATTGATAGCGCAATAGAAAATGGAAAAGTAGGAAAAGAAATTTATGAAAAATGTCATGAGGGGATATTTCCCCCACTTCTAATAAATCATGATTATTGAAAGATTATTGTAGATTTGGAAGAATAATTGTTTTCCACGTTTTCTTTTTGAAATAACGTAAGTGTTTTAACATATTTCTTTTATATTTTATTGCCTTTATCTTTAGAATTTTATATAAAGAAGGAAAGTGCTGTTTTGAGATTTGTTTACATTATTGTCATTATTTCATTAAAAATGCAGATTTGGACGAATAACTTCATTCTCCCGTTTTCTTTTAGAAATTGTAATCTGATTTAGATTTTTTTTTTATTATTTAATTGACGGAACACACATTTTGAAATTTTATATGACAAAATAAAGATCAATTTTGAAATTGTATGCTTATTTACATTTTTTAGTTTAATGATAGTCGGCACACTTTTAAATTTTAGATGAAATGCGAAATTACAGCTATGAAATTGTATGCTTACTTTCACTTTTTTAGTGTCATAACACTTAAAAAATGTTAGACCCACATTTAAATTTTTGATGAAATCCGAAATTACAGTTATGAAATTGTATGCTTGGTTACATTTTTTTTAAATCTCATAGCACTTAATTTTATACACACTTTTAAATTTTGGATGAAATATGAAATTACAGTTATGAAATTGTATGCTTGCTTACATTTTTTTTAAATCTCATAACACTTAATTTTATACACACTTTTAAATTTTGGATGAAATACAAAATAACAATTATGAAATTGTATGCTTCTTTACATTTTTTTTTAATTTCATAACACTTAATTTTAGACACACTTTTAAATTTTAGATGAAATACGAAATTACACTTATGAATTGTATGCCAGAGAAGACATATACTTATTCCCCCCTCTGATCCTCGATTTCCTTAGGGTCAACGATCTGATGGACCTTGTCTGACTTCGTCAGACAATTGGAGGATAAGCCTCAACAACAACAATATTCGCTATTTAAATTCAATAAACAACGTTACGTGATAGCACGCGTCGTCTACGTCATCGAAATTATACTTCTAAAGCTCTAAAGTTGTCTGATACCAGTAATTCGTTAAGGAGAAACGTAAAAAAACACTTAATTATTACTGATCATATTATTATTGATGCTTAATTAATTTAGATAATATATTCATATTGAACTAAAAGAAATAAGCTATGCACTAGAGAGAAGCTTAATTAATTTGGATAATAGATTCATATTGAAATAAAAGAAATAAGCTATGTACTGGAGAGAAAAAGAAATGGAGTAAGGATATTTATTTGTCTAGAACAGTGGCTTCCAACTGGCGGCCCGCCATTTTTTGTGGCCGGAGAACTAAAATATATTAGTTGTAATTTTTTTGCGGACAATTTTCGTACAAAATCTATATGGGTTTAAAATGTTTTTCTCGTTAATAAAAATCTAATTTCTTCCTTTCTATGAAATTTATCATACCAACGGTGCAAAAAAAATTATTTCTCAGGTTTCGCATCCAAGAAAATATTTATTCAAGTACAAAAATAATTATGTATGTTTCTCTTTTCTATTTCACTTTTTTGTATTTTGTGAATATAATTTAGCATATGTGTATCAGAAATTTTCTCGAAGAAATTCTCCGATTTAACTTTTTGAAACCAATCATTTTGGACGAAAATATTTGCACACGCATTTGTAAATTTTAAATTTAAAATGTAAATATCTATTCTCTGGTGGTTGCAGCAGACAGACCTCAATTTTGTCATTGAACATTTTGTGTGCTACTATGTAAGTTTTAATACCAACCTTTTTAAAGTTTTATATCTTAACAATTAGATATCTGTTGCACATTAATTGTTTAATAAATGGATGCACATTAATTGTTTAATACACGGGTGCACATTATTTGTTTAATACATGGGTGCACATTAAAGTTATTGTAGCCCGAATTTTTTAAATATGCAATTAAATATTTTTTAAAATCTACTTCTTATTTTAATTTGTAATTCAATATTTTTGTTTTGTACAACTTGGAAAAAATCTGACAGTAATATTTGATGTTCCTTCAAACATAACAGAGTCCTATATAAGTTGCGGCCCGCCATTTGATTTGTGCTTTTAATTGTGGCCCCCGGCCACATGTAAGTTGGAAACCCCTGGTCTAGAAGAACCGAAAAAATCGTGATACAACCATTGACGACAATGATGCTTAAATATTGTTGGAGTAATGGAGAATTAAAAAAAAAATAATGGAAAGAAGATATTTTTTTTTATTTAAGAGAGCCGTAAAAATCGCCATATTATTATTGGCACTAATGTTTTATTAATAATGATAATACGTATTAAGTGAAATAAAATAAAATGAGCTATGTGATAAAAAATTATTAAAAGGAGAAAAGGCTTATAGGAAATTCGTTTAGGGAAACCGTAGAAAATCGCAGATGACGCTTAATTATTGTGTACTACTGATGATAATATGTACTACAGATATTATGGTAAGAGCTGCAATTTTGATAAAAATTCTACAACGGGTTTTCCGCAGTTTCAGAAAATATTTTTTCCATTGATAAATCGAAGATAATGTGTTAATATTTTAATGAATTAGAATTAAAGGAATTTCCTCCGCTACTCATAAATATTTTAACTGTAAAATAAAGGCCAGATAGAGAAATGATCATGCTCCAAAATCCTTATCAAGTACTTATAAGAATTCTATTTTTTTTTATATCGACTTTAGTTCACTGTTACTGACAAATGTATTTTTTACAAAACTCAAATGTTGAAGAGTTAATATAATAAGTACCAAATATTCTAATACAAGTATAGAATATAATATTGATACATTAAGTGATTATTAAAACAGCACCAATACTAAGCACTTTAATACTGATACTTCGAAAATAAGTATGTATCTTTCGAAAGGGATATGTACCTGAGAAAATTACTTGATAGTGGTAAATTTATGAGTTGGCCGCGAGCAATAACATCATGACAAGTGATGTTAAATACATTTTATCTTTATTCTAAGGGATAAACTACAAAAAACGAGTTTTGCTAACTTCAGTAACGTAAAGTCACCTATAAGGACAGCTTATAATATTAAATAAAAAAATTTAAATTATTTTAGCTATATGAATTGAAAAACTTAGTGGAAGAACCAGTTAAGTGACATTTTCAGAAAGAAAAAAAATCATTGTATCCGAACTACTTCCTTACCGATTTGTTAAAAGGCTGTACTAATAATTATTTGCTTTATTTTATTTGCCACTGTTAGAATAAGGAATAAAAATCCTGCAGGCATACTAAAAACCGATATGATTAGTTAGGTTAAGATTAAAGTGAACGCAAAAATAGGATCTGTTACATTAAACATATCCATATTGATGCAACCATTTTTTTTTTTGTTATTTTCCCAGATTCATTTAATTCTCCTAAAAATTTCACTTACCTGGTTCTTCCACCAAGCTCTTTAATTGTGTCGGTATATGCGTTTCAGTTCTGAGCATGATTTTGTAATGTTTTTCTGTACTGATTTGTATATTCTTTACTTATTTTTTATTCACCCCGTGCAAAAAACGGATTTTCAGCTAACCGTATTATAAATTTCTCTTTTATCAAATTGATTGATTGACCCATTTAATCAAATTGATCATAACTTGTAATACACTGGACCTGATTATTTATATTTTCAGCTAGTCGCCAGTGGCCGGTACACTCTACCAACTTAGTCGCCACTTTTTGTTCGAACCTAATGAGCCGGTGAACGATATTGATAGGTCCTTTTCATTTAATTTTTTGCTTCAATGAAATTATGTATAAATTTTTAAAAAAAAATCGTATAATATGTAATTTACGGCTATAAAAAGTTAATTCAACAATAAAAAGTAATGCAAATATGCGACAAAATTTAGTTTAACATACTGACTTTAAAGAACTTTATTTAAAAGTATTTGGCGAAGCAAAATACATTTAATGTATGCACTGTAACTATGAAATATTTAAATTGTTAAAGATGACATGATAAACAGGACTTCCGCATGAATCTTTGCACTACAAATTGATAGATTCTGGAGGATCAAAATTTGAATGGAGACATTGGACATTTTAATGAAAATTCTGTTTTTCAGAAACTTTCTGCAAAACAGAATTCCTCTTATGCACTTTTTACTTAACAAAAAAAAGAAAAGGAAAAAAAAGGGCGGGAAAAAGTGTAACAAGTTGGTTATTTAATTTAAATCGCCACTTTTTTCATTGACTCGCCATGTGGCGAGTAGTAATTTTCATGTCTATAATACTCTCATATATGAATTTTAACAAAAATGAATCGAGTAAATTTTTTTTCTTCTATCGCTTCCATGTTAATGGTTAAGAAAATGTTCTTTCAAGTCTAAAGAAATTGAGTATCATTTTGTAGGCCATCATTTAACTCCAGAAGGAATCGATCACGACTCCATAAATGATGCGAGTTCTTCACGCTCGAAAGAATGACCACTTCTCAGTAAACGGTTCATTTGCTATCGAAGATGTTATTAACAAAAATCAATGTACAAGAAACTTATGAAAAAGAACAAAGAATTTTCAAAGACTCAAGATCTTATTTATCGCTTGCAATTTTAAATGTTATACTTTTTTCGGAAATGAAGCTTTTCATTAAGACAATGTATTTTTTCTCTTCAAAAAAATATTTTTTAAAGTTTCAAAAATTATTCACAGATAACTTATTTGCTAAAATTAAGAATTGTAAAGCTAGGGGAAATATGATTATAAACCACATTTTGAAATAACGAAGAAGAATGCTACAATTTGCATTTAGGAACGACCAAGAACAAATGTGAATGAGACTTTTTTAGCAACTAAATATTAAAAAAAAAATTCGAAATAAAAAGAAAAATCCTAACAAATTGTAGTCCGAACTTCGAAGGTGCCAAGCCTAAATTATGATAAAATAACCGGAATCAGTTATATGCTCAAATATATTGTTACTGACAAAAAAAACTCTTTTTTTTTTAATTTTACTACTTTTTTGCTGCTATTTTGGATAAATAAAATAATTTTACATACACAATCGAAATATTAAATAAATTATAACTTATTCAGTACATATAAATGTAATTATTACAGGCTTGAAAAACTCCTAATTTTCAGAATCACTGTTAATCCTTTCACGAAAAGTTGTGGTTCCGCAAAACGCAGTTCGGGAATCACTGATTCAGATATATATAAATAATTAAGTAAACAAAATCATTACTCAAAAGAATAATGTGACAACTATTTAAAGTATAACTTATCACATTTGAATGTTTTTTAGTTTACATTTGATTAAACCTTTAAAAATCGAATATTTAAAAAGAAATCAGAATTCAACAAAACAGAACGATTTAAAAAGCAGAAAAATTTCTAAACTTTCGAAAAATTTATATTAAAGGAATAATTAATAAGTTTTCTTTTGATTCATAAATTCTTAAATTAAGTTTATTCAGATATAAGCTGAGAAGTCAATTATAAAGGCATGGAAAAGAATTTTCAATGCATTATTTGTAATATTTTTTTAATTCATAAATATTCAGAAAAGAATCTTCTTACAATAAGATGTATATCCTCTTCGCTACTGAAGTATAAAGGAATATAGCAAACAGTAGTTTACAGTTTCGAATTTCCATTTTACTGCCATAAGTCATTAAAAAAATATGGATTATTCTGACAGGGGGCTAATAATTTTAGGTACTCATACGTGCACCTCAGCTTTTATCTAAATAAAAGAATCTAAATATTTCAAATGTTAAATTGCACTTAGAGCAGGAACAAATATGCATATTGTTATATTATGATTTATTTAAATACAATGATGATTAGATTTATTAATTGTTCAGAAAGAAATGAATATAAAAAAATAAGAAGTTTTATCTAAGTAAAATGACATAGTGGCATTAAATCTCAGTTGCAAAGCTATTTTAAATAGGCAAACCACGCAAAATTAATAATTATTAAAAAGAATCTAACATTAATTATAAAAAAAATATTTAATTCTTGGGGGTAATATTTCAAAACTATGAAGGAAAAAAAAACGCAAAAATATAATTATAAATGTATACACTTAATATAAAACAATTAATTAAAATATACATAAAAATATTACTAAAAAAATATAAAATTAAATACTCATAATACTACTTGATTTCACTAGACTACTGCACTGTTATACATTTCGCCATACATACAAAGGTACACATGCGTGGACCTGCATGTTCTTGACTGTATTATTTTTAAATTTTAAGTTAATAGAAATTTAAAAGCTTCTTGCTGATTAACTTATAATTAACTTTTACTTTATAATTACTAATACAGACATTTACTAATAATACTTTTCTGGAACAATTTTTTATCGTCGAACTTTAAGAAAAGTCCGCAGTCGGATATTTGATAACTTAAAATAATCAAAGAAAAGAAAATATTTTAAATTACTATTTTTTCTCGTATTCCTAAGAATAATAATAAAAAAAACATTACAAAATTAAAGCATTAAAATAATGGTAAAGCGACTTAGTGATACTACAAATAATGATGTGTACCAAGATTAAATGAAAATATTAGGAGATCACATTATAGATTTCAAGTTAGATAAGGAATCCGCAAACCAAAATAAACCTGTCGTAAACAAAAGGGCAGTCGTATCATGTGACACCTTGTTTCCATGGCTACAGATGAGATTCGCAAGCAACACAAGACTCCAATTGGAAAAGTAAGGATTAGTTACCACGATCGCTTGAAATGGTTGAAAAATGATTCTCTGTTCTAACTTAATGGGTTAGGGGAATTAAATTTGTTTTAAGCTTAGTGCGAAAGAGTTCTTTTGAATAAATTGAAGATTTTACTGGAAAGAGATTCTAAGTGACTTTAGGAAAAAATTATGAATACTTAGAGAAACATCTTATTTAAATCTTATTTACCTACACAATAGCTATTTATTTTATCAAATCATTAAATTTTCAGTGAATGATGGATTAAGTGATAGTTCGGTGTGGGGTCTGTTCATCGACCATGTCAACCTTCATCTATCAGACGGTACCCCCTGATGGATGTGCATAACCTTTCAATTTCGTCACGCTTTTGCTCACAAAGAGTACAGCGCGTCCGTTAATTCATATTTATATTTATTTTTTTTTAAGTTGTGGAAGGAAATAATATTTTACACACAAAATTTTGAAATATTTTAAGCTGTATGTAAAATGACTTGGAGCAACTTTATTGTGTTATATTAATAAGTGTTTACACTGCGATTATGTTACAACCGCAGAAAGAAAAAAAAAACACACTTCTGCTGTAATGCAATGCTGGGTTAAAAAGGAAATGAAAAATTAAGCCATAAGTTTCACAAATTTATTTTAATATTTAATTTCTTAAACTCAAGAATAAAATGCTATTGTTACTTATATTTATAATAAATACACAAAATGATTAGGAGCGGACCAAAGCATTAAAGTTCTGTAAAAATGTATCTACTATTCAAAATCATAGAAAGAGCGTTCTTTAAATTAAATAAACAGGGTGATATTGTTCACAATTTTTATTTCACTATAGAAAGAGAACGAGAGAAAATTAAATCAGAAAATTTATTAAGTTTAATGCTTAATTTACTAAATTACAATTCTTAATCTACTCTCCAGACAAAATAGTGTTTTTCTTTTTTTTTTAAACTTTAAAAAAAATAATCCCAATAATAGCTTTACAAAATAATTTCGCGTGTATTAAGACTATTTAAATGCGTTAACATTTTTATTACTCTACAATTGAAGGAAAAAAATAACAGGGATTTTGCTAAATATTATAATTTTGAATGCTATTGTTCCCTAAGTTGAGGGAAAAAAATAACAGCCCTTTTACAAATATTACAATTTTCAATTCCATTGTTACTTAAGTGTATTAATGATTTGAAAACACACGTAAATTAATTTTAATATTTCTTTCACAAAACTCCAACGATAAAATTGTATCTTTACTTATTTATATTTTATATTTCCCGTTAGNACTAGTTGATAAGACATGTTAACTCGACTCTATGTCGGGGTACCTTTTCATAGATGACGGTTGACATGGTCTGTAACTACTCTCTCCACATTGGTGACCTTCGGACGTGATGTGAACACGCCTACCTTGGCAAAAACGCCCACTTCGATATGAGCACGCCTACCTTGGCAAAAAAACGCCTACTTTGATCTGGATACGCCTACATCGACAGTAACGCTTACTTCGATGAATGATCCACATTGAACAGTTGACTTGCTACTTGTGACTGCGACATNAATCAGAAATTTTTATAAATTCATTTCATTATTTACTTCTCTAATTTAGCAAAAAAATTGTATTTTTCCTGATTTAAAACATATTACTTGTGTTAAATAAAGAATTAAGTGCTTCATAGAATGATTTGAAGTGATTAAATGATTGCGGTTCTTTAAAAGAGTGAACATTGCTGTGACACTACACCTTAAAGAAAATCATATAGCGAATATTCTGTTAATTTTATAATCCAATTGTTATTGTTCACTAAGTGTATTACAGGTTGAAGTAAATTTTTATTAATTAATTTTAATATTCATCTCCCTATAAATATTCGTCAATTGAATGGCAGCTTTCCCTATTTAAAACAAATCGTCGGTAGGTTATGGATATTTGGGTTCAGATTGAAATGTGTGTTTACGAAAATAAACACAGATCAAAATTCCAGTTTCAGAAAATAGACACAGCTTGATATTATGTTTAATAAAATGAAGGAAAGCTATTTAAGAAAATTGATATTTGATTCCGTTTTTCAAAACTTCATCTATGAGTATAGTTATTTTTTTTAAATAATAAACTAATGAAATTAAATAAATTCGTAATGTGATATTGTTTATTTTCATAGAAACTTAATATATTTAATTAAATATGACTTTTTCTGAAAAAACGTTAAAAGCCAACAGAAGTTCTTCAGATTTGCCCTGGATGTTACAAACATATAATAGTAGTAAAAGATATGCGTTGTAGGAATTTAGAGTTTTAAAACTCGTCGCTTACAGTTCTGAATGCAAAGAAATCGGCTTGAAGTGCAGGACTTTTCTTCTGCAAATGATTATGCTTAAATAATTTAATAAGTAAGGAAAAGTAAGCACGCAATTTCTCGTTAAGCACGCTTCGAACTGTGTCTATTTTCTTAAACACGTATTAAGGAGATTGGTATGAGCTGTATCCATTTCCTTTAACACGCATTTTCAGCTGTGGCCATCTTCTTAAACAAGGATTTTGAGCTGCGTCAATCTTCTTAAACACACATTTTAAGTTACGTCTCGCTTCTTAAACACGAATTTTGAGCTGTGTCTATCTTCTTAAAATCGCATTTTGAGCTGTGTCTCTCTTCTTAAACAAAGATTTTGAGCTGCGTCAATCTTCTTAAAAACGCATTTTGTGCTGTGTCTATTTTCTTAAACAAGGATTTTGAGCTGCATCAATCTTCTTAAACACGCATTTTAAGCTATGCCCTGCCTCTTGCTATGTCCTGCAAGCATTTTGTGCTGAGTCTATTTTCTTAAACAAGGATTTTGACCTGTGTCAATCTTTTTAAACACGCATTTTAAGCTATGTCTAGCTTATTAAATACGCATTTTGAGCTGTGTCTATCTACATATAAACGCGTTTTGAGTTGTGTCTATCTTCTTAAACAAGGATTTTGAGCTGCATCAATCTTCTTAAGCACGCATTTTAAGCTATGCCCTGCCTCTTGCTATGTCCTACAAGCATTTTGTGCTGAGTCTATTTTCTTAAACAAGGATTTTGACCTGTGTCAATCTTCTTAAATACGCATTTTGAGCTGTGCCTATCTTCTTAAACAAGTATTTTACAATATTAATTAATAGATTTTATTCAATAGTTATATTTAAAATCAGTTTACTTTTTAAAAGTTCTCTTATTTAAAGACTCGCATTAAAAATTTACGGTCACTAACAATATCAATTCTAAAGCTATAGCCAGAAAAAAATACCCAGTTGCAACATTGGATTTATTTTGGTGTCAAAATTTGGAGGGACTGTTTAGCGTTGAAGAGTGGCTATTTGAGCTATGTTCATTTTTATAAACACGCATTTCAAGTTGTGACCATCTTCGTAAACACGGATTTCTATGTCTATTTTCGTAAACACGCATTTTGAGCTTTGTCCATTTCCGTAAACACGCATTTCTAGCTGCGTCCGTTTCCGTGACCAAGCATTTTGAGTATTGTCCATTTCCGTAAATACACATTTTGAGCATTGTCCATTTCCGTAAACAAGCATTTTGAGCTATTACTATTTTCGTAAGCACATATTTCGAGTCGCATTTATTTCCGTAAACAAACATTTCGAGCTATGTCTAGATTTAAAAACTGATAGACGAAATAAACTCCACAGAAAAAGATGTGGAGCAATGGTAGAGGTTCTGTAAAAGTGTTTTTTCATCTACAACACTACATCCGCAGAAAAAATTCATAGCGGGGGTATTCTGGCAATTTTTATGATTGTTCATAAAATGTATTGCAGAATTGAAAGAAAATTAAAGCTGAAAATTCATTATCATATACATTTTCAGTAAATTCAAAAACAGAGTGGCAAATGGCAATATTTTTACTTATTTAAAAAAATATCTTAAATATATCACTAATGTAAACATTATACAAAATGAAGTGCAACAAACCAAAGTATTTAGTTTCTGTAAAAGTGTTTACTTTACAGCGATATAACACGTAAAAAAAAAAAAAATTATAAATGGTGTATTTTGCAGACGGAATAACTGAAGACATAATGAAACTGATTTTATAAAAACTATTAATTACATAATTTTATTATTTTTTTTTTAATTTTGTTTATCGCATTTGAGAAAATTTTTTAAATGCCGTACATATTATTTTTACATTCTGTCACAACAAGGACTTAATTTTGAAAAAAATCCTAATATTTAAATCGATTCTGTAAATAAATTATATTCTATTATTGTAACTTTGCTAAAAAATTAATCATAAATATAAAAATGAATCTACGACGACCAAATAAAAATTAAGAACTTAGCATGAAATCGGAAATGACTTGGACAGAGAAATATATTAACTATCTGAACTACAATTTCATTCGCTCTGCTTTGCAACATAAAAAATTTTTGAATTAAAACAGTTATGCAATCTGAAATGATGAACATTAATTATTTCCTACGCCAATAAATATTATTTAAAAGAAAATTATTTTTTTGAAATTCCATTAAAAAAATTTATGTTCCACAATTTTTTTTCTCTATAATCGGTTTCTATTTTTCATTTCATAACTCTTGTTTTTGAATTAAATTTGATGCACCAATATGTTTTTAGGTTACAAATCGTTGCATATTAATAGTTTATGACTGTGCAAAGTTCGAAAGATGGTTTTACAATTTTTTTTCCAAAGTAGAATGAAAGATAATTTAACATATTTATAAGTTATGTTTATAAGGCAAAAAAAATAGCTTTTGTGTACATCATCATTGGCAAACAACTCTTTCTATTTAAATTGATTAGACTTGATAGAGCAAATTTTGCTGCAATAAGGCTGTTAGAAAAATTTATGCAGTAAATCAGCAGCACTATCTTCTTAAATCCAAGTTTGTTAGTGACCCAATGCAGTCAGATAGAGATAATCATTGTAAAATTCAGCTTAATCTAAAATTTATGTAGCAAAGTTTTCAATTGAAAAGTACTTAAAATATTAAAATGTTAAAAATATAAGTTTTTTTTTATATACAATGATGCTTAATTAAAGACCAAATTCCTTACAGTAAAGCATTGTGATTAAATAACATAAAAACTACTTTTTCTTAAAACTCTGCTTAATAATTTTACTTAGAAACAAGTTTAGGATGCTTTAAATTGGAGTTTCAAAAAAAAAATCTTCTCTTAAAAAAAAAAAAAAAAAAAAAAAAAANAAAAAAAAAAAAAAAAAAAAAAAAAAAAAAAAAAAAAAAAAAAAAAAAAAAAAACAGAAATGAAAACTAATCTGTAGATGCTGTGAAAATTTGCAGAGTTTGCTACCTTGCGGGAGTATTTACAAATATTATCGATCTTAAATAAGTATTTTTAACCATGAATGAAAGGCAGCTGGATAAATACTATGGATGTATTTCTATAATAATCAATTAAGGACTCTCTGATGTCGTGTTCTGATAATTAGTGCTTTTTATGAATGCGAATTCGACTGCATTGGGTCAGCGATGAATTATGAAAACTCTGATTATATTTAAATCTAGCCTATAATTCATAATTTATTTAATTTTTTGGTTGTTTTTATGAAATTATTTCAAGTGAAATGCCTATGAAACAAAAATTGCATTTTTAAAAATAAAATATAATATTTCTACTATAAATATGTTGTACAAATTATGAAAGGAACAAGCATTTATAAATCATTGCATTAGTATTTCCTATCACACATTTCAATCAAAATGAAATAACGAAATTCTTTAATAAAGAATTATATTTTCCTGATAACCATTTTCAACGTTTATAGAAGTTCTTTTAAGTTTTCACTTCGAAGTAAACCATAATTCAGCTTATTTTATACATTTTCAGCTTATGTACATAAACCAAAAACAAACTAGACTAGACATAGCGCAAGGACTGCTTATTTAACTGTAGGACATAAAACCTTAAAGATTAATGTTAAAACAATGAAAAATCTTTATTCCAATTAAATATTGTAAAAATAGTCTTTTATAGGTTATAACGTTCACAATAACGTTAACAGACTTTATTTATAAAGTTGAAGATCCGCCGAAAGACGGTTGATAACTTGGATTCCATAGTCGAAAAAAATTGGGAGCCCTTGCTCTCGTCCCTTCAATGTTTAAGAGTGTTCTATTCGGGTTAATTGCCGAGATTTATGTATGTACAACAGGCGTGTGGTTTCCAACCAATCTATTTTACAAAGATGATGAACATATACCATTATTGCATTCGTAAGAATTTTTAGGAATATGAGTAATTTAATATTTTATAACTAGCACGTGCCAAGTTAAAACATATTGACATATATAAATGAAAAAGAAAACTATTTCTTTTTTCAATTCAAAATGAAGACTCAAAAATTTTATCAAACTAGCGAGGAGATATGAAATGCTTAAATAATAAGGTTTCTTTAAAAAAAAAACTACTCTGCTGTATAAATAAACTTGAAGAGATTTGGGAAAATACAAATTAAGATACATTTTTGCGATGTGATTTTGATTAAATGCAGCTTCATAATGTGAGAAAAAAAATTTAGAAAATTTAGTAAAAGTTTCTTTTTTTTTTTTTAAATTTAGATATAAAATAGCATGTGGTAAATATATTTCCAAAAATAAAAGTCATAAATATTTTGTTAAACCCAAACGCACAAGCATTTGTGAATATCATAAGGATCTTTTTAACATATGTATTATTTAATCCTTTTATTAATTTTAATGCATTATCATAAATGCTTACTCAATTTTTTCGCTCAAACTTTCCCCTTGTATCTAGATCACATGACTACATTCGTTCTTACTGTACCACTAATTAAATAAAATAATTTACACAATAACTAATATTTTTTTTATTTCCATGTATGTATAAAAAATAAAATTATATTTTTTATTCATGATCCATTTCATTCGGTGCTTCGTAAAACATTTCGTTTGCCAAAATATTATTTTTCGTTCGTCACTTTCAGTGAATAAACTAATAAAGATGTAAAGAAAACTCGCTTATGCTTAAGAAATGAACTTACTTAAACATTTATTTTCGTACATATTTTTCACAATTTATTTAATAAGTCATACTAAGCGAGCGTTTTGTGATTTAAACTCTTGCAATTCATTTTCATATAAAGCTACATGATCAATACAAATTTACTACTCAACATTGCTTTCTTATCTGCGTAAAATGTATTTTCAATACAGAACAGTTTCAAAAATGTTCCCGTACCTTATAAACGCAACAAAATGTAATGAAAAGAGAAACTTACAGTGTGAATGCTTCTCGAATATCACTCCATATATCAAGAGAACACCTAGTAATGCTATTCGCTATGATCGATTCACAATGATCAATATTTCATTTGTTAATGACATTCCCATAATCATTTGAATTAGAAATCAATAAACTATTTTTAATAGTTGTTGAATGTATATTACTATACTGAATAAAAGATGCGGGATGATTTCTCTTATTAGCGTAAAGTTGGTTTCCCTGCGACGCTTGGCATTTGAGATATAGTAGCGGAAACACAAGCAGAGTAATAGGGTTGCTTCTTTTTATACACTACGCCTGTATCGCCAAATAACTAGCCAAAGAAACAAATTCTAATCAAAATAGGATTTCAGGCCAATGTCTTTTACGTTAAAATGTAAAGCAAATCTGACATATACTTTTTCAACAAAAAAAAGGCTTAAAGTACAACTTAGAAGTTATTGCGATAAAATTGTTTCCCATAAAGAATTTTATTGTAAACTAATATTTCGAAGCACATGTTTTGTTCGTTAAGATGGCATGGATTAAGAGAAAACGATTTCGGATAGTAAAGTTTCTAAAATCGCTTGTTCAAAAATAATTCCACAGCAATTGTAAAATATAAGCAAATCTGACAAATACATTTTTCACAAAAAAAAGGCTAAAAATTTAACACACAACTTATAAGTTATTGCAATAAAATTATTTCATATAAAGAATTATATTATAAACTAATACTTTGATTCTCATGCTTCTTTGCTCCTTAAGATTAGAGTTGGTATGGATTAAGTGAAAACGATTTCGGATAGTACAGTATCTAAAATCGTTTTCTCAAAAGTAAATAAAAATTTAAAAGTTTATTGTAGCATACTTCTTAATGAGAATGTAAGTTTTCACTTAACATTCCTCTTATATACTTCGGCTTAGAGTATTTGTAGACAAACATTTAATTTAAGAAATCAACAAAATTATCATTTAGCGATATATATCGTAAAATAATTGTTAATCAGATGGTTTAAAACTTTGATTAAAAGAACTAGATAAAATGCGACTCAATTTATTGAAAGAGTTTGAAAGAAGAAATGATTTGTGTTCTTTTAAATTCCTTGATAATAATATCATCTGTGTAATTTTATGCTATATTTATAATGTTTGCTATTAAGTGTTAAAAACTGTAATTTAAGGTTGTCAAACATAAGCACATTACCATTTATTATTGTAAATATTTTTATAATTGTTTTAAATATTATTGGAATTATAAATTTTATATTATTATATATAAATATAATTTAAATATTAATATAATTGAAATATTAATAAATATTATTAAAATATTAATAAATATTGTAACAACATTTTAAATAAATGATGTTTAAAAGGCAAGCATTTTAGAAAAAGCATACTTAAAAAATAATATATTTGAGAGAAAATGTAAATGTGAGTTATATAATAAATAAATGTGAGTTATGCAGATTTTGGCCATCCAGCCATTACTTGAAGGAATTTATATCTTAATTATTGAATTCTTCCTCCATTTGAGAGTCAGATTTATTTTCGACTCTACTTTGTCTAAATTCCCTTCCAAAGCAGCTTTTTTTTTAATCACATATTTCAAAAATAATGATAATTTTATAGAATCAGTGGTTATTCTAAAATGGTGATCATTGTTGAGTTAGAATAATGCAAATGTAACAAAATAAGCTATCCTATTTAAATTGTTTGTTATTTATTGTGATTCTAAGCTTTCCATTGATACTTAAATCCTCTTTGTGCCTTTATTTTATCAATTGCAAAAATTGTTAATTCATATATGGTACAAATTCATGTTACATATGTTACAATTATAAAAGGTGATAATTCATATATATCAACTTTTCTGATAAATTAGGCAATTGCAAGTTTTGAAATGGCTTAAACAATTTAATTAAAAATTTAATTTTTATTCACATGATATAAATTTAATTTTTTCAAACTCACATAAAAATATTCTTTAATTTAGAATGTGCTCTTCCTTTAACTTAATGATCGGTGCTTATAAAATAACTGGTGAATATAATTTGATCAAAGAGTTTCAAAAAAGGCTGCTTGGCTGTTCGTTAAATAACAATAATAATTACAAAATAATACTTTATTTTATAATTATCATTTCGATCGTTAATATCGTTTCGATCGTTCGGTAGAAATTTATTTCGATCGTTAATAAGAAGAAAATAAAATTATTTGGTTACAAAATCTAACCCTTTTACATCATAAACTAAATTAATCAGATTTTCTTAAATATAAAAAAAAATAATGATGAATGCAGCGTGAGCAGCCTTGAAAATATAGCCCCTTAACATTTAATGCTAAGACTTAAATTAATAAAAAGAAATTTTTTTTGGGTCCGGATACCCTGGTTGGTAGGGCATTGGGCCCATGTTCAAGAGGTCACGAGTTCTATCCCAGTCGGCCGAAAACACTAAATCCTCTATGTTCCCATAACAAATCATACACCTGGGGGTACTGATTTGGAGATCGATCATTCGCTGGTTCAAGTCAAAATTATGATCTGTGGATGTATGAATGGATCCGCCCTATAAACAGGCTGTGACGAGTGTGTGGCTGAAGTCGTATTCTTGACCATAGATGGTGCAACTGCAAAACAAGAAACGCACCCTCTGTCTTACAATTCACTTGCTTTCCCCAAACAGGCTTGCTGGTATTTGGCAAGTGGCATTAGAAACAACAAGAACAATTACTTTTTAAGAACAGGTATTTATAAAAAACGGTTCTTTTTTTAAATAAAAAAAGATGCACAGAAGGAGAAAAAATAATTTAGTTGGAAAACATAAAATATTGGTTCAACTTCTTCGATTCTAAACATTTATTCATAGCACATCGTTTTCATAGTCAACATTTTTTTATATTTATCCCTTTGTGCATTGCATTTTAAACATTTTCTACATCATTTATTTGCGAGATGTGTCGCCAAATGTAAACGATTTTGGAATAGGTACGGATTTGTGAAGCAGATTGTAGGAAGAGCACGTGATCTGGGAAAACCCTCCGACGTCACGTGACGTCGAACAATCGATGGGGCTCCCTCTCCTCAATATCCAAAATATCAACAATTCATTCGGCAATTCCACCCCCCCCCCTTACATTCCCATAACGTTCCAAAGCAATTTGAAGGGAATAAAAATGAGGAAACTCTCCTCCTAGTTTTGTCACCTTTTCCTCCCCGCAAATACGGAATCAATTTAGAGAATAATTGCAACAAAGCTAACATCTGCCATTCACTTCAGAATTTTTATGAAAATATAACAGACGAAATTCAAAGAATGTAATATTTTAATAAAACACGTTGCTAATTAATGAATGAAAACTTAAGGTGAGATTTAAGAGACTACACTCTGATATCTTTTCCCGCATTCGAATAAAACTCATAGAAGGGGAGATACGAATTCTCATAATTTAATACAACACATTATTAACTAATTAATTTTTAAAAAAATTTGCTTGGAAGATATTCTCAACACACAACTGTTAGTATCCAAAGAATGCAAATTAACTCATAGTACCGAATTCACAACACACAACTGTTAGTATCCAAAGAATGCACAGTTTAACTCATAGTACCGAATTCACAACTGTTAGTATCCAAAGAATGCACAGATTAACTCATAGTACCGAATTCACAACTGTTAGTATCCAAAGAATGCAGATTAACTCATAGTACCGAATTCACAACTGTTAATATCCAAAGAATGCAGATTAACTCATAGTACCGAAATGAATGCTTATCTTTGCTGATTAAATTTATTTTGCTAGTATGAGCTGAGTTCCGCGGTTTATAAATGTCAATGTCCAGAATCGCCAAGCATAAGCATTTATTCAATATTTTCACACAGCGAAACTAAATTAGTTACTTTTCTGTAAACTAACATTAAACCTTTTATTAGGAATGATGATTCAAAAAACAATTTAAAAAAAAACCTAATTTATATGAAAACTGGATTTTAGTCTAGAGCAGTGGTTCTCAATTTTTTCCGGCTACAGAACCCTGAATGATCGAGTCTCTCAATCTAGAAATAAACCCGAACTTGCCTTTCTTTAAAATCGAATTTAAAGATTTTTGTAATAGTTTTCTTGTTGCGAGAAAACAATAGAAAATTCTAGATTTCAGATTTTTACATTATTTTTTAATTACAATATTATGAAAAAAAATCAACATATATTTTAAGTTTCAAACTTTATAAAACAATGCAAAATTTGTTTTTTACTTAATTTGTAGTCATAAACCACTATTAATTTAATTGCAGTATGTATTATCATATAGGATTTTGACGAATTCGTGAAAGATTTTCAATTATTGATTTAAAGTATGTAAAAAAAATTATTAAATTTTGATGCTAAATCTGAAATTTATTTAAAACACATTTTTCTTTTTTTAAATTTTATCACTTAAAATGGTTTAAAAGCAGTGAAGTCTTACATTAGATTTGAAACATAGCAATTTCTAAAATTTATTATTCAACCAATTTTCTAGAGAGTGAAAATCTAGAGACTTTAAGCAAAGTAGTTTAAATTTTTTTTGCAGCCAATCTATATATTTAATAATGTATTATAGTATTATATACGATATCACTAAATATTTTTTTAAAAAATGATGAACTAAAATGTGGCTATGGCAACTGCTTCTATGAATGTATTCTTGATGTTGAGAGTACTAATAAGCGATATTGAAATTTTAAAATCGATTACATANCAACTGTTAGTATCCAAAGAATGCAGATTAACTCATAGTACCGAATTCACAACACACAACTGTTAGTATCCAAAGAATGCAGATTAACTCATAGTACCGAATTCACAACACACAACTGTTAGTATCCAAAGAATGCAGATTAACTCATAGTACCGAATTCACAACACACAACTGTTAGTATCCAAAGAATGCAGATTAACTCATAGTACCGAATTCACAACACACAACTGTTAGTATCCAAAGAATGCAGATTAACTCATAGTACCGAATTCACAACACACAACTGTTAGTATCCAAAGAATGCAGATTAACTCATAGTACCGAATTCACAACACACAACTGTTAGTATCCAAAGAATGCAGATTAACTCATAGTACCGAATTCACAACACACAACTGTTAGTATCCAAAGAATGCAGATTAACTCATAGTACCGAATTCACAACACACAACTGTTAGTATCCAAAGAATGCAGATTAACTCATTGTACCGAAATGAATGCTTATCTTTGCGGATTAAATTTATTTTGCTAGTATGAGCTGAGTTATGCGGTTTATAAATGTCAATGTCCAGAATCGCCAAGCATAAGCATTTATTCAATATTTTCACACAGACATACTAAATTAGTTACTTTTCTGTAAACTAACATTAAACCTTTTATTAGGAATGATGATTTAAAAAACAATTTTAAAAAAAACCTAATTTATATGAAAACTGGATTACAGTCTAGAACAGTGGTTCTCAATTTTTTCCGGCTATAGAACCCTGAATGATCGAACTTGAAATAAACCCGAACTTGCCTTTCTTTAAAATCCAATTTAAAGATAAGAATTTTAGTAATAGTTTTTCTGCTGCGAGAAAACAATAGAAAATTCTAGATTTCAGATTTTTACATTATTTCTTTAATAGGAATATTATGAAGAAAAAAATACACATATATTTTATATTTACATTTCAAACTTTATAAAACAATGTATATTTCGGTGTTTTTTTTACTTAATTTATAGTTATAAATCACTATTAATTTAATTGCAACAGGATTAGGATTTATAGGATTTTGACGAATTCGTGAAAGATTTTCTATTATTAATTTAAAATATGTATAAAAAAAATAAACTTCGATGTTAAATATTAAATTTATTTAAAATACATTTTTTTAAAATTTTCTAGCACTTAAAAATAGTGAAGAACATTAGCTTCGAAACATAGAAATTTCTATAATTTATTATTCAACCAATTTTCTAGGGAGTGAAAATCTAGACTTTAAGCAAACTAAATTAAATTTTTTTTTTTTTTTTGCTACCCTAAATATACTAAATATTTTTACTACACTAAATATACTAATATTTGCTACACTAAATATTTTTTTAACATGTTGAACTAATTTATTTAAATGGTTTTGTTCATATTATTATAGATTCGCGTCGTTATGGTAACTGCTTCTATGAATGTTTTCTTGATGTTGGAAGTACTGATAGGAGACATTGGAATTTCAAAATCGATTACATTAAATTGGTTAGTGGTTAATTTCAATGTATCGCGAATCTTTGTAATTTAACTGATTTACATTGACCAATATTTTCATTGCCTTTTGGCATTCACTATAATATCACAAACATGAAATATCGTTTACGATAACTATCTTAACATTATCTGTGTTAGTAATTATCGTATAATCGACATTTATTGTTAAGATATGGAATATATCGCGAGAAAAGTTTTCATTTTATTTTACAACCGTCGTTGAACAGCTGACCCAATTTTTTGGGTTTACGACTACTAATGTTCAACTCCGTAGCCTTGTAATTTTGAGCCCAATACCAAAAGAAAAGAGAACTCCTGGATCAAGTATTGAGAGAAATTTGTCTTCGTGGAGGACTTTTTGATGGAACTAACCCGCATTTGCGTTACATAAAGGGGAAAACCACGAAAACCTCCTACGGTTAGCCTGACGGCAAGGGGACTCTAACCCATGATACGTCTGTCCCTGAGGATATTTTTTGCCTCAGCACTGTGATCGGTGCAACCCGGAGGCGGAATTCGTATCGACCAATCGTTGCTAAGATTCGAACCCGGTTCACCTCAATGGAAGGCGAACGCTCTATCCCCTGAGCCCTCACGGCTCCGTGAGAAAAGTTGTACATATCGTGGAATGCTTTTTAAAATACATATAGGGAAAATGTTTTTTAAAATATTAAGATTTTCCGACAGATCGCTCAGCTTTTGTAGCAAGTAAATAAAATAAAGAAAGCTAATAGGAGATCTAGCATATAATTGAATGGGCGAACCAGTTAAAATAAATTAACAGTTTAAACAAAAGTCGATGGCCATAATTATTATTTTATTTGCTATCTTTTTTGCCTGTACAACTTGCATCAATTTCAAAGATATTATTACTCAGAAATTGAAGAATAATTTTGTTTATTTTGTGAAGTAATTTTCTTGACAAATCAAATAAATATACTTAAAACATATTGTAAATCCAATTAATCATACCCCCCACCCCCTCCCTACCTACAGCATCTAGTTTCGTTGTGAAACCTTACACATGCTCTTTGATTAAACAATATATAAGTTTCTAACTTAAACAAATGGGGGGGGGGATACGAAAGGGTCGCGAAGATGGCTCCACAGGGTCTCGGCAGGTAAGGCGAAACAACCAGGTAGAACCGAAGGTGCCCGACTGTCCGCCGCCTCAGTGGGCTACTTTCTCCTTGTTTTAGTAGCCTTATCTCCTTCAAAATACAATCCTGTGCCTCCCCCTAAATTTCCCTGATTGAGGACAGAACGTTACATTGCGTGTTTAACATCATTACTATGATATTTGAAATATTCGAAATTTTCAGGGAATTTGAGATATGTTTATTTGTATAAATTTGAAAGAAAATAAAGTTTTGGTTTAAAATGTTTTCTAGTTCCTGTTTAGCATAATAAGTGATGATTGTAGGGGGAAAAGTTCTTAATGTTCAAGTCCGTAATGTTGCTTAGAGTTTAATTCTGATTCAACCCATTGTTGCCTTCCTTTAGAAGTTTTTTTTGCAAAACTTTTATTTATCTTTCAAAACGGAAATAACCTCTCGGTAGCAATTTTTAATTAATTTTATTGGTGCTTATTTTTCCTTAAACAAAGGATTATTTTCATTAATCAACAATAATTGTACCCAAATAAAATATTAAACAGGCCACATCTTTGAAAACATATAAAAACTGTCTCATATTATAAATGTAAGAAATTGCTTGCAGTATTTTGGGATTTCATTAAGTTCACAAGCGAACAATTTTAACTAGCGAAGGTATGTGATTTCTCAATAACTTTAAGACGATTCGAAACATTTTCACACTTAAAAGAATTTAAAAAATGATTTTATGGATTAACGATTCAAGTAAAGTCCATTCAAAAATTTACTAAGGTTGTAAGAGCTAACATTAAGTTGTTTAAAAATTAATTCATCGATAATTCTAATAATTACGTATCATTAAAGACGTTTCAAAACGTTTTCACTTTCAAAATAATTTTATGGATTAACGATTCAAATACAATAAAAAGTATTCTATATGTCTATTTAAATAGCTATTAATGTCGTAAGAGTCATTAACATGAAGTTTTTTAAAAATAGAATGCGTTTTCACAACGAGCGACCCAAGCCGTAACACTTAGACGCAATTTGATTACTAATAGGGCGATGACAACTCTTTTGCGTTTGAAACAAGTTGTCCTTTTCGCTTCATTTAGTGCATACTTACATTTTTTGATACTATTAAAATATATAGATGTCAAAACCAGGGACTAATATATCTATGGACAAAACTATGACAATCGGTACTGATTTCAGCAATAATTAAAGAAGAAAAAGTTAGAAAGTTGATAATAAATTCACTGAACAGTGAGCAAAATATAAACGGACCATTCTGAATAACTTTTGATTTAATAATTGGATCCTCACGTTCTGGGACTCAATCTTAATGGTTCAAGCGGGTGACCGCAAATATGCTAATTAATTGGTGCGACCCATATTTTATGTTACGAAAGCAGACATAAAGAGGTACTCTGTCATCAACAATATGGGGGTAGTCGGAATTTGGGAAGTGTGGNACTTTTAGGTGGTTAGACAGGTTTAAAAAGCGGAATAACAGAAATTCAGGAAAAATTATCTGAGAGTCGGGAAGTGTTTCCATATCTGATGTTGAGGATTGCTCATAAGCTAAAGATTAATAATTTTTATTTATACGCAAGACGAAGAGTGATGAAAAATAACACATTTTTTGCTACTACATATTATTTTTTAGTCATTTATAAGAATATAATGTAATAAAAGGGAGGAGTTAAGGAACCATTAGTGAAATTGCCTGCGTAACGGATATAATGAACTCCCGGTTATAGTGAACCGAAACTTCGGTCCCTTGAAGGTTCACTATAGCGGGATTTGACTGCATTAATGTCGTAAGAGTCAATAACAACGAGCGACCCAAGCCGTAACACTTTGACGCAATTTGATTACTAAGAGGGCGATGACAAATCTTTTGCGTTTGAAACAAGTTGTCCTTTTCGCTTCATTTAGTGCATACTTACATTTTTTGATACTATTAAAATATATAGATGTCAAAACCAGGGACTAATATATCTATGGGCAAAACTATGACAATTGGTACTGATTTCAACAATAATTAAAAAAGAAAAAGTTATAAAGTTCCAAAAATTCAATTTTTTTTATTTAAATGCCTAAAAAAGTAAAAATAGAGTGCAAACATGAGATTCTATCAAATTCCTAAAAATAAAAAACTGCCTCATTTGTCTAGATAGCAATATTTTACTTCCTCTAAAGCATGAAACTTTTAACCACGTACTAGTGCTTAACAGTTTTTCAATACGTAACTTTTTTTACTTAATGCCAAAATTTGACGACTTTTAAACTAGCTTAGTTGCACTATAAGAAAAGAGACCACTCTTAGAGCAGAAAAAAAGCAGGGACAAAATGGGCAAAAATAAAAAAAAGCTAACATTGTTACTGTACCAATTCTAATTGTTTAGCCCATGCAAATAAAATAGGGAGGCGTCAAAAATTTAAAATTGTAGCAGTAAAAATACAAGAACAAGTTGGGAAACACTGAACTGATGTGATAATAAATTTATTGAACAGTGCGCAAAAAATAAACGGACCACTCTGAATAACTTTTGATTTAATAATTGGATCCTCACGTTCTGGGACTCAATCTTAATGGTTCAAGCGGGTGACCGCAAATATGCTAATTAATTGGTGCGACCCATATTTTATGTTACGAAAGCAGACATAAAAAAGTACTCTGTCATCAACAATATGGGGGTAGTCGGAATTTGGGAAGTGTGGTTCCAATAGTTTGGTCAAGAGAGGTCCAAAGTTGAATGTAATGTAAGACCCCTTAATTAATTTTATTTTTTTTGCATTTTACCAATCTCAAGATTTTTAAGCGAATTAAAAAAATTTGCATCCAATTATAAAATTCGTTTAGCCAAAGATAATTCCATGCAAAACATAACTTTTAGTGAGTATTTACTATTTTCTTTATTTAATAGTCGGTGATTGTGAGCCCAATTAAAAAATCCTGAAAATTTCCTGAGTAAAATCATTAATGACGCATTTCAAAAAATTAATGTCTTTATAAATTTAAATCATTGATATCTTCACAACGTGAAATTCTATATAAATTATATGCAGCATAATTTAAATTAATACTTATGTATTTAGTTTACTTTTATCTCTAATCACATTTATTATTCTACCAAAAACAATATTTACAAATGAAAGAGATGCCAAGTATAAATTCTAGTTCTAATATTTTTAAATAAAATATACAAGAATTTTTATACATAAATGTGATCGATGACTTCTGTAAACTTTTGTGGACTGTGGATTTCCGGATCGCAGTTAGCGAAAAATCTGGCAATCTGGATTTCTTCCAGAGCACAATAATCTCTGATCTTATTTTTCCATTTTTTTACGCCACATCTCTAGAGCTAAGGTTAAACCTTAGTCCGAAACAGGGTAGATAAAATTCTTTAAATAAAAATAAATTTAAAAAAATCAGATTTGCAGGGATGAAAGTACCAGATAGCAAAAAAAGCTGAATTCTACACAAACGCAATCAAACATTATGAAATTAATAAATGTATGGAGCTTAAAAAGCTGAATTCAGAGTAAAAGCTGAAAACGTTCATGCCTGGATTTGATTTAAATTGGATTATTTTATTTATTGTATATGTATTTTGAGTGCTGGGCAATGAAGAGATAAGAAGAAAATAGATTACTTATATTTGAATGAAATATCTCGAGAATATTTGGTGCAGCAAAGGAGAATAAGATAAGACTTTGAATTATACAACAAATTCAGAGAACCAAAATAGTGAAGTTTATTAAAATTCGACAGATGAGATGGCTTGCTCATATCTATAGATATGACAACCAAACTCGGTAATGAAAAAAAACTTTTAACAAACAAGGAAAGAGAGTTAGACCACATACAAGGTCAGATAATGTAGAAAAGTGTCTAAGCCGTGTGGGAGTCAATAGATAGAGAATAGTGACGCTGTCCGATATATCAAAATGGATAAAGCTGCTTGAGACAGCCATGGCTGAAAATCGACTATTGTGCCGGTTGAAGAATAAATTTTATTAATTCTATTTTATTTAATAACACTAGAACTTAAATAATTATTATTTACAATTAAAATGGTTAATGTTATTACAAACAAATCACTACATGAAATTTATTCAAGTTTAACTTCCTTAAGAATTATAAAAAGTCAGAGATGCTATAAGTAAGTGAGTTAGATATATAATGAAGAGATCAATTAATGTAGATTAAACACACTTGTATTTAAATAAATAACTAATTCAGGGTGCATAGCCAAATCTTTGAATCAAAAATAAGCACTTTTTAAAAACTTTTCAAGCACTTTACAAAAATTTTCAAGCACTCAAAAAATTCATATTCAATCAGTGATACCGTTGAAAAACAAAAACTTTGTATAAACAGTTTTAGCGTTAAAAAAAACCCAAAAAGAAACAGACGTAAATCGAAACAATCAGTACTTTCCCACATCATCGAGTGAATTCAACTTGACCCTGAACTCAGAACAAAAGTACCCGTACCCCCTACGTCAAAAAAGTGTTAGAAGTAAAATAAAATAAACAATAATAAAATTAAAATAAATTAAAAAGAAAAACATTTCATAAGGATCTCATATTTTCCATCCGAATTGGAGCACTCGGGTTTTGGTTTTAAGTGTGCGTGCATGCGCAAGTCACAACGTGGGTACGACATGAAGTCCGCGTGAATGATTACGTAGCAAACTCCCCATTTTTCGTGAAATGCATGGGATCCACCAGATATCACTGAAGGGGGAAAAAAATTATTCAGGAAAAAAAAAATAATAATTTCGGAAAAAAAAGCACTTTTTAAAAACGCCAGTTGAAAAATGCACCTTTAAAAGCTTTTAAAAACGAAATCCCCAAAAAAGCAACTTCAAGTACTTTTTACAAACGCTACGCACCCTGTAATTATAGTTGGAAAGTTACAATAAATCTCAATCAAACCTGTGATTTTGATTAAAAGCTTCTATGATTTAAATCAGGAGGACTTTGGCAAGAGATTCTAGTATCAAGAGGTTCAAATAATTTCAATCCAGCTCTGCAACTAATAGCTTGAACTGAAACTTTATCACCATTCTAAAAATCTGTTGTCCATTCTAATATAAAAAGCTTACCACCACAGTGCTATTTTATCTACCTATATATATATATATATAATAAGTAATCAGACAGACATTTCTACTTCCAATTAATTTAGGATTGCATAACATGGAGCCACACGAAGTCCACATTTTGAAAGTGGGACATCCCCATACACTTAAAAAAAATTATAAAAACATTTTCACAAATCAAAAAATCATTATAAAGCTAGAAAGATGCCACAAAAAATATAAACAACTTGTTTATATCCTGAAGAAGAAAAAAAAATTAGAATAAATGCTTTGTGTTGGTGCAATATTTCAGGAACATTGCAAGACCAGCAATTTTAAGTTAGCAACCTAGACAGCTGTAGTGTTTGCTTTCATAAATTCATAGCTAGGTAGTAATTTCTTTTCTTCATACATATTTGCCTTGTTGAAATATAAACAATACATAAGCCCATTATATAAAAAGTTTACAGCAATCAATCTTGAATTATATCATTATTATGTACTACATATTATCATGCATATTTGCTACAATTTAAATTCGATGTTAGTTAAACTTTTGGATTCAAATTGAATCTTAGTTTTGTATAATAAAGTTCTAGAAAAATTAGTACAGTTACTCATATTATTGAACATGCACAATATTACATACCTGCCAACCCATATTTCCTTTAAATGCAGAAGATTCATTATAAAAAAGCAGATGAAATTACTTAAAATACAGAAGATTCAAACGGCTTTAAATTTTTATTCCTTATTCAAAGAATCAAACGCACAGTTATAGGAACGTAGAGCTTTAAGACAACTCAAATAAATCCAAAATACAAGAAAAGTATCCCTTTTTATGTACAATCAGATGTTTAATATCTTATATTTTGCATTGAATAATGACCTGCAACATTGATCAGGCTGAAGGACAGCAAAGACTCAAGGTGTCATTGCCTGAGCAAGGCACGAGAACCCATCCTATCAAATGTAAATATTCTAATTGCGTAATTAAGTATTCTCTGCAAAATTTTAATGCATATTATCAAAATGTAGAACTCAATGATGAAGTAATTCGAAATTATCAAAAAGTAATACTGAAGTGACAGTACAAGAAATCATCCAGGAAGAGTTCAAGAACAAATTTTCTCATATTGATGAAATAGTTGATTTTTTTCACGCACTTCATTCAGCATTGTTCTGAGGTAATACTCCAAATCTATAAATATATATTGATTGAAAATAGCTTTTTAAGTTAAGAACTAAGCAAAAAGTATAGAATATGTTTAATAAAAAAAGTTATAGAATAGGTTAATTATGTCTAAATAAATAAAAAGAATGATGTTTGAAAAATCCAGTGCTCTACATTTGAAAATAATTGAACTTAAATTTAATACTATTATTGCTAATTTTACATGCATACCAATTAATATGAAAAATTTAATTGTGACTTTAAAAAGAAAAAATATTCTTTTAATAGTAACATTTTTCAGAAATAGAAGATGAATCCCGTGATAAACTCTGATCTTAAAGGATAATGTAACAAGTACAATTTGGGGGAAAAAACAATAAAAATCCTTGTATATTCTGCAAACTTTTAATATGAAAAATGCACTAAAAAGGATTTTTGAAATTTGATCCACCACCTACAGTGACCAAAGCAGAGTTATATAAATCTGCAGCACATATTAATCTAATTTTAATTTTCCATGAAATCATAAGTTTCCAGTCAAGTTGAATACCTTAGAAATAAGAAAAACAATTTTAATTTAGTTTCTATGAAACCATTATTGAATTCTTTATGGATAGGATCTTTTTTTTTATACTCTTACTTTATGCATTTTTAAATCTTTTACAATATTCAAAAAAAAAATCTTTACTCCCCTTAAAAAAAATTACTTATAGACCTTTTTATTGAAACATTTTTTTAACTTATAATTTTGATTAAACTGCATGCAATTGGTTGTAATAATTTTTTCTCTCTCCAAGTTTTCATCAAAACATTTATTGGTAATCAATCTACTTACTGCAACATCTCATAATTGAAAAGTTTACTTTTTACCATAACTCATTGCAGAAAACAAGTTAAAGAACAAAACTTCCATTATGACAAACCATATTTGAATAAGTTTTAGAATTAATAAGTCAAGAACTGATTTGAATAAATTTTAAGCAAACTTTTGGCAAGCACTTTTATAACTAAATAATTTAAGACTAGGTTTATTACTTTCAGAAATTTACACAAAAAATAATTTACAAAAAATGAAATTTATTAACTTTTGTTATGATTGATCCATAGATGACTGATTCTAATAAGTTTTTCTTTCTTTCGAACATATAGTCTTTCAAGATCCGTTACAAAAATCAATATTTGATTTACACAATCACCTAATTACATGATTTCTATTGTGGTAATTGCAACAAAGTTCCTTGTCCACTGGGCAAATAAACCACATTCCGCGCTTTTGACATTTGATAGGCAATATCTTCAGCAGCTTCTAGACGTCTCAACTCGACTAAAGCTTCTCCAGATTCTCCAAAAGCTTTTGCTAAAAGGGAAGCAGCCTGTGTGTCACCTTCAGCTGTGATAACAGTTGCTTTTTTATGTTGTTCAGCCTATAATAATAAATAGCAAGTATTAAAAACAAAAATTTATGTGTTTTTTACATTTTTACTTATGAGACACCTTAATGTTGAACTAATTAAAAATGAAAAATTAAATAGTTAGGTAAAATTTATTAAAAATTTTACACATTTATTTATTTAAAAAAAAAGAAAAGGTTTTTAGACATTAATTAAATAAAAAAAAATTTTTTAAAAAGAAATTTTTTTATATCACTAAACAATCCAATGGGCAGCAAATAAAAACATTTTTAATTCACAAACTTATAATATTATGAGCAAACACATTATAGTAGAGATGTAGCACGTTTGTTAATTAAAAAGGTAAAAATAACAGAACATTATTATTTAACTAAATGAACTTTTTGAATGTAAAATATATGAAGATTTAAATAAAATAATTTATTTCCTTTGTTAGTGTACTAAAATTTAATTAGATTTAAATGATTCTTATTTTTTTTCAATCAAAACTTTGCCTCAGGCGGGTTAGCTAAACAGAATATATTTTTGTTAACAAAGGTTTGAAAGGTGACTAGTGCTTAGTTAATAAATCAAATTAAAACAAAAAAAATACTGAAATAGCATGGTAACAAACTTTTTCAGCTTATTTTAAGATATTAAGGAATTTGTATATTTTTTCTCGCTTTTGAAGAAAATAAAGTTATTTCCTCAAAAATTACAATATTTTGTAAAATCATGCACACACTGCTATAATTTTTCTATATCTTTAATCAAGTGATATAAGTAAAAACAAATTTTAAATAAAGAACAAAAAATATTAAAAATAAGAGTTTAATATAACTGAAATGTTATATTAAACTCTTATTTATTAAGATTATTATTTAAGACTTCTGTTTATGAACTTAATAATTTCAAATTAGGAGTGCACTGTGCAACACAAAAAATTATCCCCCTCTTTTATTATAATAGCTATTTAAACATTTAAGAAATATATAATTTTTCGCTTTATAGATGCATAAAATACATCAACTACATCAACTTTTTAATAGATCACTTAAAACTTCATAACTAATCAACTAACATAGAAATTCTCATCTAATCAAACACTTTTTGTTGTATATAGGAATTTTGTAATTGCACCTTCAGTTTTTGATTTTATCAAATATTAAACAATGACTTTTATGGCATTTTTATGTAATTTTGCAAATAATGAACATATGATACATCACTGCAATTTAAGCTTTTAAATTTCGTAATAAATCAGAAAAAAACGCATGATGCTATCAAGTCAGCAGTTTTTAGATATCCTAAGAGATTACATTATACATTACACAGGCAATCCCTGCATAATTTGTTTTAATCAAGTATTTTAAATTTAATTCATAACTCTTAGAATAATGTAAAAATAAATATAGATGTTTAGGATTCCAAAAATTCACTGAGGAAATTGAGGTGCCCTCCCTTAAAAGCTAAAAAACAGCACATTGCAACACAGCTTAGTCACCTGCATTTTAGAAGCAAATTTAATCATTATCTGTGCATAAGAACTAAATTCTATCACAGATACAATACATACTTTTTCTACTAAGAATCTTGCACGTTCTGCTTCTTGCTGTGCAACTTGCTTCATCTCAACAGCCATGGTGAATTCTTTACTAAATGTCAAATGAGTCTAAAAAATAATAATATAGCAAATTAAAGCATATTTCAATGGCATTTAATCAGGAAATAAGTGACCTAATTATGAAAAACTTACAATTGAAATGTCGTCAAGTATGAGACCGAATTGAGAGCCTCTATCTGTCAGCTCTTCAGACACTTTTTGTGATACCAACTCTCTCTGAGTTATCATTTCACTAGCATCAAACTGAGCCTTAAAAAAAAAAATAAAAAAATACTATTATATCAAAGAAAATTTATAAAGATTAGAATTTAAATATGCTGTTGAAGTAAAGGTGTTGAAATACAGGAATTTTTTAAAATTGGTTTCCAATTTTGCATAACTTACATGAACTACCTACAAAATCTCTTTTTTTTTCTTCTTAAGGATTGTTTGCTTAAAATATTGCCTTCCTCAATATTAAAGGCAGTTTAGTAAAAGACAGGTTACTCAATAAAGATATTTTAGATTTAAAAAAAAAGAAAAGAAAAGACATGACTAATTTCCGAACCACTTGATTTTCATTAGAAGACATCATTTATTTAAAGTTTTCATCTACTAGAATCTGCATAGAATTTGACTATGATGAAACATATACTAATTTGTACACAGGAGCTATTCTTATCCAAATCGGTAAAAAAAAGTGTTTCCAAGATGAATCAAACTTAATTTTAAGAAAAAAGCATTGCACAAGAGAAACATTGAATAACTCAAAAAGGGAAAAACATCTATTGTTTAGCAACCATTAGAACTGGGTGATACATGGATGCATTGGAAAATATTGATGTTGTGCAATTATCGCCTATCGCTTGGATTATTGTTTTTTTTTTGTTCACAAGCATATAATTGCCTGAATCAATCAAGCTTTCAGAAAGTGCAAGAATTCAAAGTCACCCAATATCAAATGCAAAACATTAACATAACGAAACAGCGCGAGGCTAGAGTGACAATACATTGCGATGCAAAAATCTTAACAGCGCCATTGCATTTGTTTTCAAAAAAAAACTTCTGTAGAATGGATTCTCTTACTGTTATATATTGCTAGTAACTGAACAAAGGTTAATTTTGATTAAATATGAAAATAAGAGCAAAAGTTAATGTAAAAAAAAGTTAAAAGTCAGTTAAGATTTTTTATTATATAATTTTGAATCTTTATTCTGATTAAAATATTAAAAAAAAAAAAAAAANAAAAAAAAAAAAAAAAAACATATTGGCCGAAATTTTGACTCGATATCAGTCATTCATCCAAATTGACGCCCACAGTATTACTGGTGTACATTTTACAAAACATTCCATTTTATTGAACATACAACAAACCCTATAAATGACATAAACATCAAAACAGATATAAATATTATTAAATTACTTACAACTACAGCTTTCAAAACTTCATTAGTGATAGACGGTAAAACTCTTTCATCATAATCATTACCAAGGGTCATATAAATTTTAGGTAACTCGGTAGCAACTGGACGAAACAGAATTCTCAAGGTAATATTTACATTCTGCAGATCTGTAAGGATAACTTATGTTGATCAGAGAGTTACTAGGCTAAGTGATGGGAAAAGTACAACATTCCTTTACTATGAAATAACCTGGATAGTTTAAGTCTTAATTTTTTTTTCTTATAAATAAAATTTTTAAAAATGGAAAGAAAAAAAAACATTTAATTACAATAGATCAATAAATAAATAAAGAGTTTTAATCTTACTTTATCTATTGACCCAACAAATTATGCAATTCATGTGACTTTTTACTATAAAAATAATAAATATATCTAAGTTATGAAAGATTAGAAAAAAATCTTGCGTTTTGAGATTTTTGTTAGAGCATAGTTTATTATGTTAATTTTTTGGTTACGCACAAGCATGAGATAGCAATAAGAAAATCACGTTTAAAACTGTTTTGCTGGCAGCATATAGAAAATATAAGATATAATACTAACTTAATGTCACCAATAAGGAAATTCAGATAACAGATCAATAGGCTAAAAATATAGCAATTAAAAATTACCAAACAATCATGGTATGAGGAAATGTTAACAACATTAAAGTTTCTTTTGCATAAGACATTACGAGATAAACCAATTAATATAAATGTGAAAGATGTACATGGCAAAACTTAACAAATAGAAACCTCAGATTGACCTTTTAAAATATTATTTAGAAATTTTGAAAATTCCAAATGGCCGACATTTGACCTCAATTACCTTTAATTTGAAGATTTATAGTTTATTTTTAATGGTTGTGCACATTTTAAGAAGTGTACGAGAAAATGTTTTTCGTCAGTATTTTGTTTTTATTTTTTTTGTTACCATTCGCAGAAATATCAGATAATAGTGAAAAATAAATAGGTAAAAAGAAAAATTATTTTTTATTAATTGAAAAATAGCTGTACATAATTTATGTCCTTTAATCATTTTTTTTATCTAATTCATAAGATTTCAAATTAAGAGTCCAGTTACACACAAAAAGAAAATTAATTTTCCTTGAAGTACAGTTCTTTTTAAAGCACAATCAATAAACTGATTAAATGTTTTCACAGATGTTTTAAATGGTTATTTTAAAACACAAAGTTTACTAATTTAGGAAATCATAAATCTGAAAACCGGTTTACCAATCTATCATTTACACAACATTTAAAAATATGCATACATTTTAACCAAGTGCAATTAGCATCCAATAACCAATACTAATAAAACGAACCAAGGCAAATCTGTCGCAAAAGAATCTAATTTATTCCCAGCCTAGTTTGTCAATAACAGTTATATGCCATTCAATATCGTCCACCATTCTCACTTGGGATTTCCAAAAATCTAAATCTCTGACATGACCCTTACAAAGTTTCTAACAATCTTTTTAAAAAATTCCCATTTACTAATATGTGCGATTAATATTCTATTTCGTTCAAAAAATAATTTTCATGCACAAGAAAGTGCAGATTTTTGCAAGAGTCAACGATAACTTAAAGTTTAAATGAACCATAAAAACATGAAAAGCCTGGTACAAATATTGCGAATAAGTTTCAACAAAGAAATTTTTTATCCTGTGAATCGCCTAAGTGGCATATTCTTAATTTTAGCATGATACCAAAGACATCTTAATACAATACAGAATCTTTTAAATGGTATCCAAAAACATACAAAAAATTTTGCCCAGCATTTTGAACTAGAATGATTGAGGCAATATGTAGAAATTCCAATCATGCTTGAAGTTGAGTAGAATGAATTTTTTTCACCCCATGTGTTGAGAGAAAACTTATATTTCTTTTTTAATAAGATCTTCAGAAGATTTCCTTAAAGCTCCTTCGAGATTTTTCGTTTTGATTTATGAGGGTCAACATGAGATATCAAAGACAGTAGGGAAATTATAAGAAAAAATCACTGCTATGCTTAGTTATAAAAATAAAATAAAGAGAGTGAAGTTAAAATACAAATTTCTTATTAGAATTCTAAAACAGATGAAATACAGATATTTTTCAATTAAATATTAAAGTAGTAATATAAATAAGCTGTAACGAATCATTTTTAAGCAATCCAGGAAATTTAGACATCCAGGATAGCAATGGTCCCCAGAATTCTGGATAATAGGTTATCTACTGTATAATAGCTTTTTTTTAAATGTTGTATAATAGCTTTTCAATTAGCTTATTTTTATTAATAATAGTGTTAATATTTTCATGCTGCTACTTACACTGCACTTTCAGAAGTGCATGTTTTAATTTTTGCAGTTGTGTTACAGTTTTAAAACAATTTCCTTTGTACAGTACATAGAAAAGGATCTACAAATATGTAAACTTTTTACGAACTGGGAGTTTTTATTTTTATCTCAAATTTAACTAAATATTGGGCACTAACAATGAGTTTTTAAGCAACCGTGGTAACTGGAATTTAAAAGCTCGGTTTAAAAATATATCAGTGAGTTTTAAATGTTTTTATTAAATGTACTAATAATATTCTTACTAATAGTACTCTGGCAGTTATGTCTTTTAGGGAAGTTTCAGCACATCGATTTTAAAAATCTTTTGAAATCAATCACTACATTTTATTGTATTCACTATTTTTTTAGTATAATTTTACACACTATGTCAAAAGTATATTAGACAACTCAATTTGGTCTCTTTTTTCTCTTGATGCAGTGTTTTCNGATTTTAAAAATCTTTTGAAATCAATCACTACATTTTATTGTATTCACTATTTTTTTAGTATAATTTTACACACTATGTCAAAAGTATATTAGACAACTCAATTTGGTCTCTTTTTCTCTTGATGTAATTGAAAATTATATTTAGCAGAAATAAAATTCTGCAAAATAAGTTCATTCTTTTATAAATGTCTTTAATATTACACCTTAGAAACAAATAGAAAATATAAAAACAAAATGTCATCAAATGAAATATGCATAAAAGTCTGCAACATAAAAAAAAAAAAAACAATTTCACCAAATATAAAAATAATAACTATAATCAAGTAAAGAATAATATTCATTCAGATTTTTTCTAAAAAAAGCACACACCTTTGCTACCAGTAATAACAGGAATATTCCGAGGTCTGGATCGAATATCAAAAATAATAGGTCTCTGAACCCATGGAATGAGAAAATGGGTACCTTCTCCAATAACATTAGGTTTGACTCCAGCAAATCTATCAAATATAACTGCACGATGACCACCATCCACTGTTGAAATAAATATAACTTGTCAATATAATAAAAAAATCAAATCAACGGACATCAAAAATTTAGAGTTGAAACATATATAATGCTTTTACAGAACTATAATATTTACAATTCAATATTTCCTTTGGGACATACAGCTTTTTAATACCAAATTGGTGTCTTTTAACTGAAATATATTTCACATAACTGAATTTAGTGAGTATTCAGGAATTTAGGTAATATAGCAAGAGCAAACATTTCCAGCTAAAAATTCACTTGGATGGTGCAAAATTCATAGAAAATTTACGTTTTTCAGCTGTAAATAAAAAATTGCTAGTGAGAATTTCTAGTTTGAAAATTAAGAACATAAAAATTAAATTATGACATTTTGATATTCAACTCTATATGTACCTATATCAGGGATGGCGAACCAATGGCACGCGACACAATATTTTGGGCACGCCGCCGATCACAATTGTTATTGCACTATGAAATGTTATTACACAAATGTTATTACGCTATGAAGCACATGTAACAATTAAATTAAAATTCACAAAACACAAACAAATTAATAAACAATTATTAATAAAAAAATTAACAATTAATGCTAAAAAAAACAATTAATAACCATAAAAAACAAGCTGACTATAAATAACTAGCAAAAAAAGAAATCAACAGTCCTGCTTAAACTAATATCTTACAACCTACAGGGTAACAAAAAAGTATAAGGATCACTTTTGTGGCTATCTACCACTAAAGTTTTAAAACCTTTTTACATATATAGCTTACTGATCTACAGCTCTGCTATTAGACTTTCAATTCCAATACTATTTCATAAAATCACAAAAATGCCTTTGAAGAAATTTGACAAAAAGCTAATTGGTCAAGTACAAGCATTTTTAGAACTTCGCTGGAGCTACAGGATTATACAAACCCATTTTAAAAAGAAAGATATTGCGATTTCACTCAGCCATATCAGTCGCATCAAGAATTCAAAACTCGGATCCATGCAAAATACTGCAAAACCAAAAAGAAGTGGACGGAAAAGCAAATTGAAGAAATCAGATTTGCAGAAGCTTGATAAGATGACATCAAAACCGGATCCACCAACACAGGCAAGCATGGCTAAAGCTCTTAACGTGAGTCAGCAAGTTGTAAGCTTTCAACTAAAACAAAAGTTGAAGAAAAAATGCCATAAAAAACCTAAATGTCATCATTTAAGTGAGAGATCGGTGCAGATTAGGAGACGACGTTCATGGCCCTTCTACAAGCTCCTCCGTAAGGAAAGATGGCGAAAGTTCATTATAACTGATGGCGCTTGGATCTATCTATCTGATACCAATGCTAAAATGAAGTTCAATATTTTAGTCGCGGGCAGAACAGGCGAGACTTGACACCATCAACCACGGTGCCTCATCCCAAAGGCGTAATGGTTTGGATGGGCATATCCGCCCATGGCGTGACCGAACCTCGGTTTGTGAAACCTGGGGCCAAAATAAATTCTGAGTATTGTATGCAGAAGATATTAAAGCCATTTCTTAAGGATGATTACTGCAGATTGTACCCTAATGGTGATGCTGTGCTCCATCGGGACTCTGCCCCATCGCATGCATCTAAGGTCACCCAGAAATTCCTAACAGATCAGCAAGTGCAATTCCTGAGACCAGAACAATGGATTCCAAACAGTCCTGATGCTGCACCATCGCATGCATCTAAGGTCACCCAGAAATTCCTAACAGATCAGCAAGTGCAATTCCTGAGACCAGAACAATGGATTCCAAATAGTCCTGATGCTGCACCATGCGACTATGTCCTGTGGGGACATCTGAAAAACAAACTGAATAAGCGAAGAATTTCTACATTGAGAGGCCTTCAAAGAGCTATTAGAGAAGAGGTGAAGAAAATCCCCCAGTAAATCATTTTGCGGGCTTTAAAATCCTGGCCGAAGCGTTGTAGACAAATCTATTACGCCGGAGGTCGACATATTGAGAAGCATCGCTGAATTCATGTAATAAATTTTGGAAATATAAACATTCAAAAATGATCCCTATATTTTTTTGTTACCCTGTAATATAAGTTATTTGTCATCTAATCTGCAACAACAGAAGTCCCACTGATGTTGCTTTAAGTTGAATTACGCCTATAACTGAGACATTGCAAAATGTGTTTTTTTTTCAATGTAAATAAAGAGTTTTGAGTTGATAGTATTTAGTGTTACTATTTTCCCAATAATCATTAAGTCAAAATTATTTGACGGCACGTTTGTGACTTCCTTAAACAATTTTTTAGAAAAAATGGCACGTTGGTGTAATAAAGGTTCGCCACCCCTGACCTATATAAAGCAAATGATCTATTACTAATATATTGTCCTTTTAAAACAACAATATTTTAATATCAATGATAACTCTTAAATTACTATATATACTATAATATAAATTACTATATATACTATATGCATACTATATTAACTACTATAATACACCTTATTAATATACAGATAAACCATCTTAATGACAAAAGTAAAAAAGATTATAAAAAAAAATATAAGCAATTTTAACCCATTTTTGACCAAAAGTGCATAAATGCACAATTTCATGAAATTTTTTTTTTTTTATTAAAATTGTGATGTATATTTTTCTACTAGTTTCATGTCTTAAGAAGACATTTCTAAGATATTAATATTGCTATAGGAGCAAAGAGCTTCTAGAGAAATTTTCAAAGTATGCTAATTTTTAAATTTATTGTATTTAAGTTAAAAAGATTATTGACAATTTTGAATTTTTAGAAATGTAAAATTATTCCACTTGAAATTGATCATGTTTTTATGATTGTTTAAGGTTGAAAGTTCTGTTGTTGTTCAATTACGTCGCACTAGAGCTGTACAATAGGCTGTTGGCAACAGTCTGGGAAACATCCCTGAGGATGATCCAAAGACATGCCATCACAATTTTGATCCTCTGCAGAAGGGATGGCACCCTCGCTTCGGTAGCCCGACGGCCTGCAAGCGAAGTCGAGAACTTTACAATAGAACAGTTTAACGAGGACCAATACCGCACACCCTCAGTCCCTACGCAGACTAATCCAAGTGGCCACCCACCCGCACACTGACCGCAGCCAGTGATGCTCGACTTCGGTGAACAGCTGGGAACCGTGTCTTAACGATCAGTCCACTGCGGGACATGAAAGTTCTGTAAATAAAGTAAAAAATAAAACAAATGTCATAATGTGTAAAATTAATTGATTTGTATTTTGATTCAGTCAATGACACATACAGACACAAAATTTTATTTGCTAAATAAAGTATTATATTTAATGCAAATATTTTTTTTTTGTCTCAATGAATGTAATTTAAGGGTATTTAAATATAAACATCACATTTTTATGAAATTTCTATATAAGGACTAAAATGTATTAAATAATGGTAAAATTTAAAATTCATGTATTGTATTCATATTTACCAGTATAGAGTGCTGAATTTACAACACCTCCAGCAATAGCTAGTCCCAATCCCAACCTTCCAATATTATTGAATAACTGAGCAGCCATCTTGCAAATCTAAAGAAATTAAGTTGCATGATAAACAAAATTAATGAGGGAAAAAATTCCGTTCTGAGTATGTACACCAAGTATTTTAACAGTAAAATCTGATACTTCTAAATTTCTACGTAGCTTCAAATATCAAAACCTCATCATCATATTTGGCAGATATATATAAAATACACGAATGCAATCTATGGAAAATGTATCACCAAAACCGAAAATTTTTTCTAATAAAGAAAAAAAAAACTGTCCTAATTCCTATATTAGGGGTGATTGTGAGTCCAAGTCAAAATTCCGGAAAATTTCTTGAGTTANTTAAAAAAAAAAAAAAAACAGTTTAAATTTAAAAAAAATTTAAACAAGATTTTTTTTACTTTTTCTCAATATTTCTAATCTTAAACTAAACTAAACTCAGTGGTGCGACAACCCATAGAGGGCCAAGGCCTACTGTGCCCATCTCAGTTTTCATGACCTTGGGCTTCGGGGTGCAGGAGCAAATGTTCCGGTTAGGTGGTCAGCCGAGCGCGGATCTGTAATCAATTTTCTTTTTCCGGAGCACAATCAGCCCTGCTATATACTAGGGGTGCACAACCTGCTGCCCGAGGACCATATACGGCCCGTCAACTGTTGATGTGTGGCTCGCGAGAGCTTCTAAATGCAATTAAAAAAGTTTATTTTGATTTGATTTTTATTTAAACATCATAAATTTTCTTTAATTAAAACATTTAATTCAAATTTATATAACTCTATAATATATGTATATCTTTTGCATATCTTTTCAGAATTTATATCATCCCCAATATTTATTTATTTATGTATATACAGTAGGGAACTGATTATCCGGAATGATTGGGACCATCGCTATTCCGGATAACTGATTTTTCCGGTTTTCTGAATCACCACAAAAAGCCGTTTTTCATTGTTAAACCCAACAAAAAAAAATTTTTTTTTTGGAAATAATCTTAAAAAGAAGAAAAAACAATGAAGGAATACACTAATGATTATTTCCAAAATGATGGTAAGGTAAACATCTTTCAAAAAAGGAAGAAAAATCCTAAAATCTTATGAGGAAAATTTTTTTTTTAAAATGGCGGGAAAATTTATCGAATTTTTTTCTGGCTTTTTGGTTTTCCGATTTCCGGATAACGGTTATGTACTGTATATATATTTGGTTAATTAAACATTGTGAAAAATTGAAAATGTTTTTTTTTTTTTTTTAATTAAGTTCAAATAATTCGAAGTATATAATTTTCTGCAAATATGTTAAGTTGACTGATAAAAAAATTTAGAGCTTAGAACACTAATGTATATAAAAATTATCATATTTGCTGCTAACATGACTAAATATGCGTGCGGCCCTTCGTTAATCTACCCGTTGCGCAAGCGGCTCAAAAAGTTTGGGCACCGCTACTATATACTACTGCGCAGAGTCAATTTGGCAAAGATTCGTATTATAATTTTTCTCTCATCTGCGAGCAGCCACATTTTAACCAGACCAAGATTATATCACTGCATTTGACTTTCCTGCATCAGGAATTAATATTTTATGTTTTTTTTTAAACTTCATAAAAAAATCTGCTTTTCTAAAGAAAGTTTGTCTTTTTCAAATTCTTGAGAACAAAAAATAAGTTTTCATGCTTTCTCCCTATCTACACAATTCAAAATCAAATTCACACGATTAGAAATCACAAATCAAGATTCTTTCACATGATTTAAAATCATACATTGCAATTCATATCTAAGAAATTTAAAATCATGTTTCACATTTTCATTGTCTTATATGTATCAAATATTGATTTCCCTATTCGTGTGATTTGAAAACCAATATTATGATTCTTGTTCAAGTGACTTAGAAATTATACAACAGAATAAGTATTCACACTCTTTTAAAATCAAACATCGAGAGTCATATTTACTCAATTTAAATAAAAATCTTGACTCAATCACATTCTGTGGATAAATGCTTCAGACATACACTTTTCTCTTTCTCCAATTTTTAGTATTTTTTCAAACATTTAAAAAAATTTCTTGCACATAACATTTTTAAGATATCAACTTTCAGCATTTTTAGTTTTTTTTTTACCAAACTCAAACCCTTTGTTATGAATCAATATAGAGTTTTATAACGATTAAAACATTTTGAAAAAAATTTACGATTTTCACAAAAACTTCCTCAAAATGATGTCGCTAAGAGAAAATTGAAACTGGTTGCAAGAGTTAACCAATAGCTTTCAGAAAATTTTTTAATTGAGATTTTGCATTTGCAGAAAGTTTTTCATTTTATCTCAAGTCTGGTATTTGGCATGACAGCCCGAATACCAAGGCCTTCTGCAGAAGATTCCTCCAGGATAACAAATTTTTTTTTCCATCTAGATTGCCAATCTTTTATCCCTATTACTTAAAAATCACCATAAAAAAAACATGAAATACTACAGACCTAAATATTATGATCAAAATGCTGATTGATTAAGATGTAAACAGGTACTACGTAAAAAAAAAAAAACTATCCCATAGACTAATTAAAATAATAAAGTCAAATTCCATGTACTCTTAAAAGAAACAAGTTGATCCCATGGACAGACTTTCAATTAACTCTAAAGAATACAACATTTACTCAACTTTTGTCACTGCTTCATACATCTATGGAAATGAGATTCCCAGTAAATTTTAAAAATAAGTAAAATATAATCATATTAAATTAGAGATAAACAAAATAAAGTCAAATATGTATCAATTGTATATGTATCATATGTATGGTATTGGCCAGAATTATACATTTTTAACAAACATTAGATTTCAACAACTACCATCAGATGAAGTCAGAAGAGTTAAGTATACGAATTTGAATATTTTATGACAATTTTAGCTTGTAAGCAGAAATAATGTCCATAAGTTAAACCATAACAATTACTATCGCAAACAATTTTAGAAATGAACATGGTTAATGGACCTTACTAAAGATTTTTAGGTAAACAAGTATAATGGTAATAAGTATTTAAAATAACTTAGAAAGTCTTTACTTTGAAATCGGGAAGCAACTGTGAATTCTATAAAAAAAAATAATAATTTTGTAAAAATTTGGCATAACACATAAAAGAGGGGAGAAATAAAATAAAACAGTTGATTTTATGTAATTCTAGTACGAGCTCCGCCGGTATTACATAACTGCTCACAGAGCTTATTCTCCAAACAAATCTCGAAGTTTAAATTTAGCATAAAAGGTAATAAATAATGTAACGCATTATAAGAATAAAAGATTTTTATTTTGTTAAAATAAAAGATAAAATTACCAATTATATGCAACCACACTTGCCGAAATGATGAAACTGTACTGCTTTTTGTTCACTTCATTTCTTTGATGACGGCATTTTTTTTACATTATTATTTTGATTCATATTTAAATATTTAACCATTAAGGTGACTATAGCTTCTGAATTAATTAAGAAATTTTTATTTGAAGAAGTATTTCTTTTTATCGTTTCAGAAGGAAAATAAAAATATGATTAGAAAAATAACTATAACTGTCTTTCTGAAGAGGGGAGGGGGAATAAAAAGCAAAAACAAAAGTTTTAAGTGGTGTTTTGACGAACGACGAATTCATGAATTATTTTTATTTAATTTTAAAAGACAGCTTATTTAAAGATTCTAATACTGTCTCGTAAAATGTCGCTTTTTTATACAAAAGAACTTTTTACAAACTTTAATTCTTAGAGTGCTCATTTTTTATTTAAACTTTTAAAAAAAATTTTATGACTACTATGGCAGCTTCTATTTCATACTTTTCCGCTGTCTACTTTCTTGTTTTATTACCTTTCATTCGTAAGTATTAAATGTGTTTCATTAAAATTTTCGTCATATTACAATCAAATAAGGAGGAAATGTTTTTCCAAAAAATAGATTTTTTTTTCCTCGTCGTTATGAAACAAAGTTAATTATTTAATGATATTTTTTAAAATAATTTATGATTTATTCCACTTAATTTAAAATTTAGTTCACAAGTGATTTTAACCATCTTTACAGATGTAGTAATGGTAGATTTAAATCTCCAAACTAGTTCAAAATACTACCTTTGTCCTGTTAACATTTTGAATAAGAAATAAACTGATTACTCAGTCAATTTTATTTTACAAAACTGATTGACACTACGAGATTATAAAGATTTCTAATCGAGATTATAAAGTCTTCGAACTTTTGTTCTCTTTGAATTTTGATTATAGGCAACGAAAGTATTTATGTGTACAGCTGGTATGCATAATGTAAATAAAGATCAGTTGCCTGTCTACAATAATTTTTGCCTAACAGTAAAGGTTATGAAAAAGGAAAACTACATCATTTGCTAAACATCTTTTTTGAATTATAGTAAAAATATTAGTATAAATAATTTGAATTAATTTTTATTTGTAGTGACACTGGACCTGCCAACTTTCTTTTCACATTATTTTCAAACGTTTAATCTATTTTTTTTTATTTATATTATTATTCTTCAAAACACACAATGATTATAACTTTGGTCCTACATCCACTGAAATCTATAAATCTGTCTGTCAATTTAAATAAAAATTTCCTAGTAAGAAGCTAAAAGTATTGCAACTTCTGGTTATAGCTGCAAATTTTGGGATGATTTCCATATCTTGATCTGTGGTAGAATAACACAAGTTTTACCAACTCAAAGAGTATTAATGTGTAGCCATGCTCCAGCAAACCTCTACTTTTTTAAAAATTTCCTGTTTAAACTCCATTTGGCACCTTAGCATTTGTAGTTGAGGTGGTGGCTGTAGTTGAATACGAAAATATCCCCTAGATTTTCAATTAGCTCTTAAAATAAATAGTTATCATAATAAGAGAAAGTCTTGAATGTCTAAATTTTTTTTTAAGTTTGCAGCAGCCTTATTGGTTAGAAATCAAAATTTCTAATAAGATTAGAAGGTAATTAAATTGAAATATAAATGAAAATGGGACAAAATGAACATGAATGCAATGCAGAACTTAATCTGGGACCCCTGAGGCAGAATTTTTTCAGGCTTTCTGTGACATACCTCTAATAATAATCTTTCTGCAAGATACTTTTAAAAATAACAAATATACATGTGACTAAATTAAAGTAACAGAAGCATTAAAAATTCAAAAAAAAAAAATAATAAATAATAATAATTCTTTTTGGAAGAAGTAAAATAATTTTTTAATTAAATGTGCAATTTTTTTTTAATTCTAATATTATAGGTGATGTTCTCGCATTTTGTAGGGGGAAAACACACTAATTATTTCCTCTTTCGTATTTTGTAAATCATTATCACATTCAAAAAATAATTTTAAAAATCATGAAATCCGTAGCAGTAACTACCGGAGAGAAAAAGATAGACGACGATACCATTCGAATCGGATGATGAAAAGGGCTACTAAATGCGTGGTTTCATTTCAAGATTCAGTTGTTGTAATAAATAATATCGTAATAAAAATATTGGATTTTAAAAACTATGTGGAAATCAACAGTAATAATGACTGTATTAAAAAATTTCGAACGAAAATTTCTGCAGAAAAGTAAACCAAATTTTTTTACTTCATTACTCTTTATTTTTCATTATTATCAGAGGAGAATAGAAGAATCACAAGCATTTTTTTCTTTCCGATGCACGAGAAAGACATCTTTTGAATATAAGGCTGAAGAAAAGATAAAAATCATTCGAAAATTTCTGCAGAAAAAAAAAACATTTTTTTTTCCAAAAGATAAATTTTTCTGCAAGAACTCGATAACGTTCTGCGACTAAGTCGCCGTCTCACCACGATTCTGCCATGGGGTCTAGGACACCTTGCATGCATTCATATAGGTGCTTTTCTGTGAACTGTTTAACACAACATGAGTGTTATTTGTGTCTTGCAGCCCCATTTAAAAATAAAATATGTAAATACAAGATCTAAAATCAGTTTTAATACATGAAAAGTTAGATTTTTGAAATTGTTTTTTTGCCAGATTTTTATTTAAGAGTTAATTCTTTTCTGTGTGCAAAACACCCACGCAATTCTAGGGGTTATTGTAATAAACCCAAACAAATTCAATTTTAGTTATTCACAAATTGCTTAATTAGCCTAAAGGTATAATTACTGATTGTAGTAAGTCTAATAAATATTGAACTCATTAATTACTAAAAGACTTTTCCAATCACCCTGATGCATTGCAAATTGCTGGTGACATTTGCACTGTATTAATTTTTTAATTAGTTCAAAATACTTTAATTTACAGCAATACGTATTTGACCGGGTGTTTCATTGTGTAGATATAATTTTCACTAATATAGAATTAATTTTATTTCAGCTTTCATTTTTGCTGATTTTTATTGTATCTCTTATATTTATTAATAATGTACTCAAAATTTTGCAGATGCCACTATAACTTCAAAAAATTCCAGTCGCTATTCATGTTATAGTTGTGATGAAGATTGTGAAAAGGTTTCAACTTGTGATAATGCTATTATGGTAAGTCTAAAAATAAGGTATTTTATTCATAATATCTTACTATTAATGAAAACCTAATGCCATTATCAGACACAGCCAATGAGAAAACATCTTATGGGATTAGCTAAACTGATAAGCTAGAACATTTCTCTATGTTGAAACACGAAATGATTTTGTGAATCTGAGCAAAATTTTTGTTTGTAGAGCTGTGGCTAAATAATGTCCATTTTTATTCTATTATATGTGTTTTATTCGGGTGATTTACTATTAGTGAAAATGTAACAGGAATGATAATTGAGTTTTTTCACTAAGTTTTTTCACTTTGGTTCATCAGCATAAAATAAATATAAGTTTTAACCATATTTTCCTATGACATGTTTTTTTTATCCTTAATTTATATTTATCCTTAATTTTTGATTATTATTTCAAATTAGACTTAAACAACTTACAAGTTAAACTTACTTACATTTATTAAACTTTGGTTTATAAAAAAAATCTAGTGAAGATATGTAAACAAAACAAACCAGTGAAAATGTTTATGGATTAATAATATAATATCCTATAGTTACTGGTTCTGTTATTAATTTTTTTTATATCTATCCCTGTTTTAATTTAGAGATTAGTTTTTGTTAGATCTGTAACCAGCATTTTTAATTTAAATTTCTTCTAGATTGACATTAATTTTTGTTATGCTTTTCCGTGTTTCTTTTTAACATAAAAATAATCTTTCTGTTCAATTTCTCTAATTTGTTTGAAATATATATAAAATAAATACAAAAATATGCATTTTTTGAACTGAGAATTGAAGAAGTAAATGATTAGTTACTGTAATTAATAATTTATTATAAGAGGTTTTCAAATATATTGCATTCTTAATAATTTTTTAAAATCATGTGAGAAATTGACTTAATAATATACTGAGAAAATAACTGTTATTCTTTCTGTTCTATTCTTCAATAACTGTTATTGTNAAGATATGTAAACAAAACAAACCATTGAAAATGTTTATGGATTAATAATATAATATCCTATAGTTACTGGTTCTGTTATAAAAAATTTTTATTTCTATCCCTGTTTTAAGTTAAATTTCTTCTAGATTGACATTAATTTTTGTTATGCTTTTCCGTGTTTCTTTTTAACAAAAAAATAGTCTTTCTGTTCAATTTCTCTAATTTGTTTGAAATATGGATAAAATAAATAAAAAAATATGCATTTTTTAAACTGAGAATTGAAGAGGTAAATGATTAGTTACTCTAATTAATAATTTATTATAAGAGGTTTTCAAATATATTGCAATCATGTGGGAAAAATCATGTGGGAAATTGACTTAATAATATACTGAGAAAATGCCTGTTATTCTTTCTGTTCTATTCTTCAATAACTGTTATTGTAATCCCTTCTTAAATAAAAGTGTATTTATATGTATATATATTTATGACAGTTGTTTGTATAGTGACGAAAGTGATAATTTAAAAAAAAAAAATTATAATTTTCTTACAGTGCTTTAGTTTTTCTGTGGGAGATATTAATGGTTATCGAGGTTTGCAGAAAGGCTGCCTGGATTCCAAAGATGCTATGTATTTTATTTGTAAAACAACAGAGTTTACCTCTAACAAACCCAATAAGGCTCAGTACAGTGGACTTTGCTGTCAGGGAGACTTTTGCAATAATGGATCTTTTCCTGTCTTAATGCCATTAATGCCCTCTTGTGAGTCATTTTTTGTGATTATTTTTCAACATTTTGTCTATACATGAATTTTAATTGTAGAATTAATTATTTTGATTCTTTTCCATTTTGTAGAAGCAAGTGAATTCAACTATTTTATTTATTTATTATTTTTCAGAATATTGTCACTTAAAAATAATAAAAAGTGCTGTTGAATTCTTTGCACCAAAGACTGTGGCATTGGCAAAAATTATCCATATATATGTATTTATAAATTGAATTAAAATTTGGAAGAAAATGATAATGTTAATATTTTGTGCCGTTAGACGTTTATTTTCATTGTGGGAAAGAAAGAAATAAGATTACATTTATGCTTTTAAAAAAAATTATTGAAGAATTTTAGTTTAAAAATTTTTGTGTATGAAAATGTATCCTTGGAAAGAAATTCCTCTGCTGCATTTCAAAATGAAATGGTCATACAATTTGGCTCTTTTAATTTTTTTAACTAATAAAAGATGTGTCACTTTCAAAGTATTAAAATTTTTCATATTTTTTTTTAGAAAGATATATCTGTCTTTTAAAAATCTAACTTAGTGAAAATACTTCGGTTCTATTTCTTTTAAGTAATCAATAACCATTATGACATGTTTTCATTCTTTTGTTGTTTACTTTGTTTTTGTTTTTTTTTTAATTTTTACTGTCATTTTGTCTTTATAATTTCTCAATTTTTTTTTTACAGCTTCTGAAGAAGAGTCCAATCCAATTGTTACTATCTTAGTATCCATTGTGGGTGGTGTAATTGCATTATGTATGGTTATGTGGGGCATAATAATCATTTTAAGACATTGTGGCAAGAGACGAATGATATCCCTTGTTAATCATAATGATATAGAGTCCTTTTATCATGATGACCTGAGAGCAACTGCAGCTGGGGACAATACACTCAAGGTAAGCATTCAAATTTTTCGAATTGAAACTTATTGCTCTTATAAATTCAATGATATATTTTAAAATAATATTAAAGAAATTTTTTTTTTGGCTTCTTTAATTTCATTTGTTGATGGTCTTTTTGTGAGAAAATTTTTTTTTTTACTTTCCCTATACCAGCAGAATTTGCAAGATGAAATATTTAATTTTTACGATTTTAGTTAATTCAATAATTAAGCCCATTTTTCGTAAATTCAATGTTTGGCATATTAAATACATAATTTAGATTTATGAACTACTTCTTTGAATCTCATATTTTTATCTACTAAAGACATCTTTATCTATCTAAATACACAGAGTTTTGTTAGCATATTATGAAAAGTTTTCCTTTTCAGGAAATTTTTGAGCACTCAGTTTCTTCTGGTAGTGGATCTGGTTTACCATTACTCATCCAGCGTACTTTGGCTCGTCAAATTACGCTTGCTGAATGTATTGGTAGGTGAATCTTTTGTTTAATGTTTTCAATGTGCATGCTTTTCCTTTTTATTTGAAATACTAACTAAATACCCATACTTCATATGGAGTAAAAGCTCTAATCACTCACTGAAATTTTTATAATCACTAATACAAAATCTTGCTAAATTCTCAAAGGCTTATACTAACACAGTAAAAAAAAGCTAATTAAATTAATTAATTAAGCTAATTAAAATCTAATTCTATTATTTACCCATCCTGGTGTCTTACTTTACCTAAATTACCTTAATAGAAGGGCAAGTATGCCCGTTCGCCAAATGCTCAGCAAATGGCACTAAAATCATACACATGGGCGACAAATTTTTGGCCATGAAGTATGTTTAGAATTTTCAAAATCGTTACAAAAAATGGGATCAGATTTTCCAGTTTTTCTATTTGGAAAAACAACTTTTAAATGGAAAAATGAAAAAAGGTGTGTTTATTTGTAGATCATTTAAAATGAATTTTTATTTTGCTAAACTCCTATGACGAAACTAAGTAAGTTTATCTAAATAAATTACAATTTTTTATATTCATTTCTTTAGTTTCAAAAATTTTTAAACGGAATAACTGAAAGAGTTTGGTACAAAAAATTTTACATTTAAATGCTGGAATTTCAAATTTCCATGTTGTACTGTACTTGGCATTCATGTACTAGCAGTATAATTGTTCATCAATAAAATAATATTATTTTTTGTTCTTTTGGAATTAACTTTATTTAGAATCGTATAGTTTTTAGATTCTAAATTTTTTTATGTAATATTCTGTTTGTTCTTTCTTTCGCATTTTTCCTCATTTATTTATTTATTCAGTGTCAGCATTTTAATTTATGTTAAATCCAGGGCTTGAAAAACTACCCGTCCTCGGCGGTCAAAAATTCCCCGTGGGCAACAAATTTCTCGGATCCGACGTCCGCGCGGACGACCATTTTTCGTGATACATTTTCAATTTTTGTTTTCTTACAAGAGTCTATCACCTCACTTCTAAAATGACCCTCTAATCTAGAAAACCCGTTAATTCTTTTATTACTGAATATTGTAATCCTAGTAACTACTAATTCATTGTGCAATTATGTAAATGTTTGTAATAAATAAGAGAAAATTATATTTTTATTTATTTAAAAACTATGGGTTAGTTACGGGTTAGGACAGGTACATTGTTGGACAAGCTGTCCTAGGGGACGGGTAAAATTTCTGAGTTTTTTCGAGCCCTGGTTAAATCTATTTACTAATATTTTAGATTTTTTTTAAAACTTAATTTTAATTAATACTAATCTTCAATGATTGTGAAGTAATGAGCCTAATTTGTTTTAGGGTGTTATAGATAGCAATTAAAAATTTTTGATGTGTACCATTACATGAAATATGTAATTGTAAAGTTTGATTTTTTCTCTAGTCTGTGTACCATATTAAAATTTTGAACCTCTGAATGAATACCTAGGTGCTCCTATAAAAAGAACTATGAGGTGCTTCTATAAGATTATGAGATTAAACAAAACTTGTTTTTTAAAGTTTTACTCATTAAAATAAAGATTAACTAAATTTGTTATCATTTGGCATGACATTATTGCTTGCAGCTAACTCATCATTCAACTTGCCATAACTGCTCAAACTTTACCCCAATCAAAAAAAAAATGTCTGCTACTTAAACCTGTTCAGCTGGTCTGTAAAAACCGTTTTACTAAAATATGCATATTACATATCTAACTTATTATAGATGATATGTATTAAAAAAGCAAATGTCACAATACCAATAATACAACTTATCAAAATTTAGCATCATTGATCTCAATAATAGTATTGCAATTTTTTATGGTCTCTTAAAATCTTTTTTCCATTACTTTTTCTTTTTAGTTCATAACTCATATTTTAATTTCAGATTTTAAATTGTTTCATTTCAATTGTTTGTCCCATTTTCAAATTGTTCTGGAAAGCATTTATAGCAAAAGACACCCAAATTTTTATTTTAGTTATAAGATATTCATGTATATTATAATTTATCTAGTAGAAGCTCTGGAAATTTTTCCAATACCTATCTATAAACAATATTAAAGAACTTTTTGTTATAAAGTTGTGTCTTATTGCTATAATCCCTTCATATTTGCAAATTGTAATTCTTTATGAAATTGCTTTAGAATTTCTTTATAATTTTCTTTCTTATTCAGTGTCTTTTCTGTTATTAAATTTCAGGTAAAGGCCGTTATGGTGAAGTTTGGCGTGGGATTTGGCACGGTGAAAGTGTTGCGGTGAAGATATTCTTTTCACGCGACGAAGCCTCTTGGGCCAGGGAAACTGAAATCTACAGTACCATGATGTTGCATCATGAGAATATTTTGGAATATATGGGATCAGATGTGACATCTATTAATTCTTGCACTCAGTTGTGGCTGATCACTCATTATCATGAATTTGGATCTCTATATGATTATCTCAATACTAGAACATTGACTCCTCAGCAAATGATGATTATTGTAATATCTGCTGCTTCTGGCATTGTTCACCTTCATACTGAAATAAGTAGTGGGCAAGATGAAAAACCAGCCATTGCTCATCGTGATTTAAAAGTAACTCATTTTCTTAGATTTTGTGTGTTTCAACCCTTTGGTATGAGTGAGACACCAATCTGCCTTTTATATGTATTTTTTCTGACGCTCTAACTATAAATAATCACTCATATATATTGGTATTTTTTTATTGAGAAAAAAATAGAATAGATACTTTACAAAAACTGTTAGATTATATTGGCACTGAATTATATTGGTACTAAAATATAAAATTCAAAAAATTAGTTTGACTTTTTTTTCATTCATATTCAAAACTTTATCAATTATTGATTTTATAAATCAAAGAAATTTCAATGATGAATTAAGGTTTCTCTTAGATCCAGGGATGAGATTTTTCAGCTGATTTCCGCTTTTTTCACTTTTATCTCTTGAATTTCAGCTTTTTTATCAAAAATTCAGATTTTTCTAAAAATTTCACTTTTTTTTTATAAGTATTCCGCTTTTTCAAAAAATTCACCCATTTTCAAAGAGAAACACAAAATTCAAACTACATAGCTACCAATCCTTTCTCATTTTTACTTATTTTAGCTATTTTCTCCCCTTTTACTCGCAGCAGATAAGATTTTCCGAATTTTTTACCCACCCTCCAGATAGATCCGATTTTTGTAGTTCAAACGATGCTGTTTCTGACAAGCCTTTTAGAGGTCCCAAGCCTGGAGTCTGCCAACATCTCGATTCTTATTCACACGATTTTAATATCAAACATAGCTTTTCATATTTGCGTGTTGAGATTCTTATTCACGCGATTTGAATATTGTACGCCTTTTTAAAAACCTATGAAGCGATTCGTATTCCCGCAAGTTTAAAATTCAATGTCTTGATTTGCTCATGCTGTTTATAATATCAAACATTGATTTTCATTTATACGTGATTTTAAAATAAGGCATTGGGATTCGCATTCACGCATTCTAAAAATTATGCATCATAATTCTTATTTATGCAATCTAAAAATTACGCATCATGATTCGTATTTACGCGATCTAAAAATTATGAATCGGCATTTGTATTTACGCGTTTTAAAAATTTTATATCCCAGTTTGTATTTTCTCATTTTCAAAATCTTATCTAGTTTCATATTCATGTGATTTCAAAATCCATAATTGTTATTCACATTCACGCAATTTTAAGATCAACTCTCGCGATTCTTGTAAGAAGTAAATTTTTTTAAAAAATTAGTTGCTATAAAGGTGACTGTTTTTCTAACCACGATTATTAGTATGTATATGTAAGTGTTACAACATCAGAGAAACTGGAAGGGAATATATTCAAAACTTACAGGCAAAGATTACAAAGAAGAAAAAATAGGATTTGTCACAAAATGTTTGAAAATGGACTAACGACTAAATATAGCAAACATAAAAGATATAGGAAACAAAAGCAATAACTTAAAAAGGGATTCAATTTAATTTTTTTTTGTTGGAAAAAGAGTTAATTAACTCATCATCAAAATTTTATTTATAATTGCTGTTATTTATGCTATAAAATGCAAAATTCTTATCAAATAAAAAACAATTATCTAAACAGTTGCTGATTGTCATGTAATTTTTCAAACTAAAATAGCAATTTTTGTATGTTAAGGAGTTACTATATATTTCTACTTCACTGTTATTGATATGTTTCAAAGGGCTGTAGTTAGATTAGACTATAACATGAACATAATGATTTGGTTCATTGTTAAAGTTTTTTTTTTCCAATATAATTTAAAAAGTAATATTACTGATATATTTGCTATAAATCACATAACAGTATTTATTAAAAGAAATGAAATATTAATGTATATTCTCAGTAGTTTTAATTTGCTAAACCAAGTAGTTTTTCAAGTAATAATTGTCTCCTATGTAAACTGAGGAAAAATATAATTTCCAGCTTTATTTTTTCAATTGGTAATTTTTATTTTCACTAAATGTTAAGTATCAATGTAGTCATTTTTATAATAATAGATTAGTACGCAATTGTATGTCAACACATTATTTATTACCTTAAACTGTCTGGAATTTATTATTAAAGGGCTGCACTTGCCTAAAATTTACTATCGTGGAAATTCAGCTTTTTTGCCTTTTGGCTAATCTCATCCCTGTAGATCTAAATAAGTGCAAATTTGAAAAATTATTGATTTGAAGAAGCCATGTTTGGAAGATTTCACCTTTAATGTAAAAAAAGACTTTGTTGTCCAATGCTGTATTTCATAACCAAAAATTATTAAAATGCTAAATGTATATCACTTATTAATACAAAAAAAATCTAAAAATATGTTTAAGGAAAATTCTGCATCAAACAGTTAATGTTATGCAATCAAACTGAACAAATTTTAAATGAAAGCAAGTAAGCTTTGTATTGGAATAAATAAAACTCAAAGGAAAGTAAAATAAATATTTTAGTGAGTTTCAGTTCTTATGTTGCTACTGAACTTTAAACTAGCTTAATTTTCAATGGCAAAAAAGGATTGTTTGTTAGATTCCAAAAAAGGATTATGGATATTTAAAATTTTGAAATTGTTCTTGGTATTATAATTTTATATCCTACAAAATATAAAATTTGAACAAAATCTGTGCAGTGGTCCTGAGAAAATGTACACCTTCTTTACAATTTAATATCTCAGTAACTATTCTACTGATTTTGTTCCAAGTTTTGTATTTTGTCTCGTAAAATAGCATTCTTTAAAATGATATAAAATTTTTTACACTTTATAATTCAAAATTTTAACAACTATTGTTAAATAAAATAATTAAAAATTATTTTTTGTATAGAATTATTTTTGGATAACTGAATTTTATTATTGGGTGCTAAGATTTTTCGATTTGCTTAAGACATTCTCAAGATAGGGCCAAGTATGCAAAAAAGGAAATTAAAATTAAAGGGGCCAATATTTGAATCTTTCACCTGCCCAAATCGGTAAAACAATACTTTCCTGGTTCTGGCTACCCCGTATATTTCGAGGGTTAGAAATTCAAATCTGTCGAAAGAAAGATATGTTTATACAGAAAATATAATCTGCACTAGTTAATGAACATGTTTGAGATAACTTCTTCGAACCATTAAGATTGAGTCCTGGTACCTAAAAATCTGATCATTTAATCAACTTTAGACAAGCTAATTAGTGCCAGACAAATTTTTAAAGTCCAAAATAAAGTACTAAGACTTGCTTTCTCTACTTTTTTTCTTATTTATATTCTTGATTTCGACCATGAGAATAAGAGATTGCAATAAACTGAGAAAAAAGTTTTTGATAGTATTATTTGCAAAGCAGTGTTGAGTCCCTTTAGTGTTATTCTTCTCTTATCTTTATAAGTAATGACACAATTTTTAAAAAAAATGACTGAACCATTTATTAAATTTGCTTACTTCCAAAGATCCTTTCATACAATTATTAATGTAATTTTTACAGAAAAATTTTATTTGCATATTATGCAGTGCTGTCTCTGATGCAGTTTTATAAAGACAGTGATTACAATTGTATTTGTAAGTAATCCTCAGATAACTAAAAAGTTTCAGCATGGAATTGGAGTAACTATTCAATATTTTACATACAAATAACATTGAAATTTTCCTAAAATGCCTGGAAAGGTGTAGATTTTTTATTTATTTATTTATTTTTTAAATTAGATGGTAGCACTGATAGTAAATCATTTTTATAAACTTGTTAATTATATTCTTAACTTGTTTCTTCAGCAACCTTTTGAACAGGAACATAATAAAACATTTTTATAAATTTGTAAATTATAACTTTTCTTTACAATTAATTTTATTTTAATATTTTTCAGACTAAAAACATTCTTGTGAGACGGAATGGAACTTGCGTAATAGCCGATTTTGGATTAGCCGTGACACACACCCGATCTTGTGGTACGTCTGTTGCTGAAAACTACAGAGTGGGCACTAAGCGTTATATGGCACCAGAAGTATTGGAGGAAAATCTAGATCCCAACCACTTTGGATCTTACACAAGAGCTGATATGTATGCATTTGGACTGATTTTATGGGAAGTTTGTTTACGCTGTTTAACTGGAGGTAATATTTAAATTTTCTACATTTTTAAAATGACAGATTCTTTAAACATAGTTAAAATTATTTGAACAATATTTAAAAGAGTATTTGAGGTAATGATTGATAATTCCAATAAACAAATATCTGTATCTAGTTGACTAAAATGGACAAGTTTTCTATAAAATTTAATCTTATCCAATAAAAGTTAATCTAATGCAAAGCTATCCATAATCTTGTTTGAACATGTTCCAATAGTTTCTTTAATATGATTTCTGTACTTAAGGAGCAATTATTCCAAAAATTGCTTAAAATCTGTCTCGATCTAATTTTCCTAGCTATCTTCAGACCCATTCTAAAGAAAGATCTCTTTTTAATTCTCATCTTTATACTTTATTTTCGTTCCACAAGTAGGATAATAGAAATTTTAAGTTTGTATCATTGCTAAACTGCATGTTTTAATGTCACATTTAAAAAAAATGGTTTCTTATTACAATGGTTAAAATTTATAAATTCTGAAGTAACTTATAACTTCTCTACATCTCAAATTGACAGATATTCTAAACTTAATTAAAATTCTTCGAGCAATATTTTAAGTATTGAGTGAATTAGATCTAATAATTTTATTAATGTAATTGCTGGACATAAAGGGATATTTTTCAAAATTGCTTCAAAGCCTGTCTCAGCTATGCTCCAATTCATCCTAACTATCTTCTAACATATTCAAAAAAAAAAAGGATCTTTTAATTTTGTCTATTATTGAGAACCTATGCTAAGATTTCTGAGTGAAACAGGGGGTCAGAGTGCTGTCGATCTGTGTTTTCCTAGCTTTGTGCTAGTTAAGTTTTTTTTTTTTAACCCCTTTCTTCTCGCTCCCGTGAAAATGACGGGGTGAGGTTTCGTCCTCTGTTTCTCGCTCCCGTTATATTTCCAGGCTGGAGTGTTTAGTAGTAATGTGCCAATAAGAATAAAGCAAATTTATTTCTTTTGCCCAGAAAACCTTGTATTTCTCATTTTACACACCAGATGGCAGTAGCGGGATATTTTTAAGGTAATTGTAGATAGTTAGTTTATTTTAAACTAAATGTCAGCCCTAATCAAATGCGTGATAGTAAAATAAAAATAGATACTTTTATGACTGATTTCTAGAAAATTAACTGATCATTAAGGGGTAAAACTAATAGTGTTGTGTATAATGTTGATAAAGTGGAAGTTGCTTATTTGGATATTGTTTATTCTCTAGTTCATAAAATATTCATAACACAAGGATGACCGGAAACTTAGAACAACATTACTTTATTTTTTCGGAGATCGCTTCACTCCTTGCACATAACTCTCACCTAGGCGCCATTACAGGAATGAATTTCTCCCTAGGGGGCGCTATAACACAATACTCTCTTTAACACTGAACAGATATTATGATGTTCAATTCTTAGGGAAAAAAAGACTGATATAATTTTTTTTTAATCAAGAATCTTTCAGTTTTCCAAGGGGAAAAAAAAAAACATTTTTCAAATCTCGAGGAAAGGAATAGTTACTACAGTGTAACGTCCCATATCCAGACGTCAATTTCCCGGACACTTTTTGACAATCAAAATAAACAAACATCTCTCCATCTTCCCCTTTCCTTTAAAAAAAAAAAAAGGTCTTTTGACACATTTTCTCTTTTTTTAGCTTGCACTGAACCTCTGATTTATGCATCGAACCCATAAATCACCAGAAAGGGGAAGTGAAGATCTACCAAAACCATTGAGTGACCGTTAGTGACGCTCCTCCCTTGGAATGTAGGAAAAAGAGGGAGATTTGTTTTCAAAAGACCGCAACTGAGTCTGATTCTGAGAGGCATTTCCTGGAACCTTTTTATTGAAAGAAGAAATACTGTGGAAAAGGGTAAACGGGGCAAGCGTTAAGGTGGAGTGGGAGTCAAAATGGAAAATTTGAATCGGTGTAAAAGGATACACGTCCTTGAGAAACAAAACATTCGTTCTTCCCCATACCATGTAATACTTAGGAGGTGGGGGAAAAAGGGGGTAACATTCTTTCAGTTATCGAAGAAAAAATAAAGAGAACCCAATCAGCGTGCCCCGCCTTTATGCTTGATTGATAGCCAATGATTGGAGAGAAAACAATAATTTGTTACTTCCCCACCCTCAACTTAAATGATCTCCTCTTTACACTTATTTTCTTTCACAAATAAGGAGGAAATGAATTTTTCTCCTCCAAGTACCCACTTTAATGAATGACGGGAATTTCCCTTTCTTGCTTGAANTCAGAGCTCATTCTAGGCAGGGTAAACAGGGCGCAGCACCCTGCTGCCCTTTTAGTCAAAAGAATCCACCCTGTTGCCCCTGAAGTAAATTAGTGCCCTGATGTAATAGACTCCATACCCTTTTTGCCCTTTCTTTCCTCAACCCTTTATTTTTTTCCCAAATTCTACAATGGATTTCTTAAACTTTTGTTATTTTTAACTCTTTTTATTTAGTTTGTCATTGTTGTCAATACATAGATTTATATGGGAAAGGAAAAATAGCCATCACACCCCCTTGTTGCACTCGTCTTTGAAAGTTTGCAGTTACTTCACTATCATAAAATAATAATTATTATTCATCATTTTAATTATTAAATCATAACTACAGACACTTAAAAACATACATTTACTATTTTATTAATATATGCATGCATTTTAAATAAATTACTAAGCAAATTAGCTCATTAACTCGATATATATATTAATTTATTATTAAAAATTAGTAATTAATATGATTGCTTTGCTACTTTTAGAAAAGTAAAAAAATAAAAAATTGACAATGCTTTTTAATAGAACTTGTAAAGCCCATAGAAAGAAATTATTGCCTTTTTAGAATAATAATGCCCTTTTTTTAAACTTTTGCACCCTGCCCTTTTTTCTGCCTAGAATGAGCACTGACTAATTAATTAGCATATTCGAAGTCACCCCTTCGAACCATTAAAATTAAGTCCTAAAATTTGAAGATCTGATCATTAGATCAAAAGATATTCAGTTAGTTCCCTTTTTTTTTGTGCACTGTGCAATGATAAACAAAAAATAAAGATAATCCCCCTGAACAACATTCGTCCGAAAGATTGGATTTTCATCTACTGAAAATCAAATTTAATGGCTCAAAAAGTTAACTACAAATATACTGATTTAGTAGTGCTAATTAATAAATTTAGCATGTAACACAAAAAGTACTTTTTCTGAATAGACATACCTTTTCTTGAATAGATTAGGATTCTTGACCATTATGTTATGGAGGGTCGCCGCAATCTCGAAAACAATGGTTCCAATAGTCTGGAGAGCAGTCTACCCCTTAACGTTAATTTAATTTTTTGTGCATTTGTGGTCATATGTTGAGAACTTTTTATTTGAAACCAGAAAAATTTTGCACTTAATTATAAATTTCATCTATCCAAATAAGAAGCCATTCTTAATAATTATTTATTGCTTTTTATAAGTAATAGTAACTTTAAAGCATTTTTGAATTGTAAGGCAGGGATGGCGAACCAATGGCACGCGTGCCATTTACGGCACGAGAAACACTATTTTTGGCACGCCACCGATCACAATTGTTATTACACTATGAATTGTTATTACACAAATGTTATTACACTATGAAGCATATTTAACAATTAAATTAAAATTCACAAAAAACAAACAAAATAATAAACAATTATTAATAAAGAAATTAACAATTAATGCTAAAAAAACAATAACCATAAAAAGCAAACTGACAATAAATAACTAGCAACAAAAAAAATTAACAGTTCCGCTTAAACTAACATCTTACAACCTAATATAAGTTATTTGTCATCGAATCTACAGCAACAGAAGTCACACTGATGTTACTTTAAATTGTTTTAAGACTTGGCAAAATGTATTTTTTTTCAATGTAAATAAAGAGTTTTGAGTTGATAGTATTTAGTATTATTATTTTCCCAATAATCACGAAGTGAAAATTATTTGACGGCACGTCTATGACCTCATTAAACAATTTTTTTAGAAAAAATGGCACGTTGGTGTATAAAGGTTCGCCACCCCTGTTGTAAGGTATACAAATTTTTACTCCATTTTAAATTACATAAGAAATGACAAAATACAAAACTTATCAAATCACTCTTAAGAAATAAAAAGTTAAAAATGCAACTTTTTTAACTTTAATTCAGTAACAATTAAACAGATTTTGTTAACATTTTGTATTTTATCATTTAAAGTTGCTTAGTAAAAATTGTGTTTGTCAATGAAATAAAAAAAATGTTTCTAGAGTACAGCTGTAATATATAAAGTTCTCGTACAAAATAAATTAACTAATTTAGAAATAGTTATTGAAAAACTCATTAATTTTTAAATTCAAAAGAGTTTCACACAATTTTTCTTATCAAACTTCTTAACTTATGTTTATCTCTTCAAGTCAACAAACATTATTTTTCATTCTTCTTACTTTCCTATACATCTTATGTAAACTTTAAAATTTATTAATTCAAAGTTATAATTTTTAAATTGGTTCTCAAAATTTTTTGAAAATTAAAATCTTGACTGAAATTGAAAATCTAACTATAGGTTCCTACATAATTACTGATAAGCAACTAATTAATGTATTTAATTATATGAAATATTTAAAACTTAAAATTATTTTTTTGCATTTGAGTGAAATTTTAAAACTTATATTTATTTTACAAATTATTTTAAACTTATAAAAGCTTATTATTTTTTAACTTTTTTAATTTTAACAAATAATACTTAAAGTATTTAAAACTTGTGTGCATTTTTTACATTTGAGTGAAAGTAATTAGATGTATTTATTTTTAAGGCATTGCTGAAGATTATCATCCACCTTTTTATGAATTTGTACCTAGTGATCCTAGTTTTGAAGATATGAAAAAAGTAGTATGTGTTGACCAAACAAGACCTGTGATACCCAATAGATGGTCATCAGATATGGTATTATTTTGATATAGTTAAATCAAAGCACCTAACACCTTTGTGTTTTATGTCAGTTACTACATAATTTGATTAAAATAATTCTCTTTTTTTTCTCCCCTAGACATTGTCTGCTATGACAAAACTTATGAAAGAATGTTGGCGTGACAAACCATCAGCCCGCCTCACTTCCTTAAGAGTGAAAAAGACTCTCACCAAAATAGCTGCAGCTGATCCAAAGATTAATTTGGATTACTAATCTGTGATCTTTATGGTAAGATTTTAAGTATCTGCAGTATAACCTTGAAAACCTAAACTGGAAACTTTAGAAAAGCAGAAAAATATTAGTTAAATTCTTTTTAAAACTAAAATGTTAATCTAAAGCGAAGTCTTTAGCAGTAATAGTCATGGTTTTAAAAACCGCGTGAAAATCTGTTGCTGTAACTTCGGGACAAGCCGTTCGCCCAAACCACATGCATTTGGGAGGAAATTTTCAGTATTTGAGTGTGTCAAAAAGTGCTTTATTTCAAAAGCACAATTCTAAACTCGTTGATTCATACTATCTTATTGAAAATGTTGGAATTTCAAAAATCCCCTTTATGTAGGTGAAATATTGCCAAAAAGCCATCCGAAAATCATATGGATTTATGTTGGAATCAAATGTCTTTTTTTTCCTTCTCTTTAACAATTTTTAATATTATTATTGATTTACTTAAGTAAGATTTCTAAAATTTTCAAAACATGGACTTTCAAACCTCTTAAACTGTCAAGATTTACAAGGTTATACAAACTAACAATCATTTATAAGGTTATACTGAATTTCTTATTACTGTTTTTGATATTGCAATAATGTATAGGTCTCATAACCAGTACCATTCAGATTAAAGGATACCACTGTCTGAAATATTTCACATGAGCAGTATCATTTCTCTCCTTTCTTTGCAAAGAAAAAGGAAGGGGACAGGAGAATAATTGATATTTTGTTGGAAAATAACTTAACAATATTTTTAAATGTGGAATTGGCAAACAATTAACACTGCATTTTTTTTTTTCTTAAAATTTAATCCATAAATTTTTTTTTTCAAAGTTAGAAAAATTTGTGTCCCGTTTGAAGAGAGGTAAAATATCATTTCAGGGCATAAATGACTGTTTGGGTCTGGTTACGGGAGTGTCCGTTTTGCAGAGAAGGTACATAAAGGTTTATTTATAGAAGATTAACAAGGAATTAAAAATATGTCCGTAATGAAAAACGTCCGTTTTGTAGGAGTGTCCATAACGTGAGGTTTCACTGTATTTGGAAGATAAAAAATCAATATTGTAACTATACAGTTTTATTTAACAACCTTAAAACTTAATATTTATTTTATAATTGACCCAATAATGCAAAAATCGCATTAAAAGCGGATTCTTTATATGTTGTATGTGATACAAATGTGTTAAAAAGTTTTAATCTTAAAATTTTTCTCAAATGTTATACTAGATCTCAGACCACCATTTATTGTCATTTATATCTCAAGTTTTATTCACAATTGTGATTTAAATAAATTACAGGCGAATGTCACTTGCTTGTGATTTGTATTGCAATATATTCAATTTTATTTATCAATAAAAAAACTAAATGGGCATTGGATCATTTTAATTAAATTGGATCACATTACTGAAATAGAGATACATTTCTGTATCATAATTTTATGTGCTATAGCACATCATTGTATTGTTTCTATTCATTGTTTTAAAATATTTATGGTGATTAATTGAATCATATTATGCTTCTGAATATAAAAATCATGGCACAGTCTCATTCGATCCAAAATGAAAAACATTGATATTCCATATTGTTTTTCTTTCATTCCTTTATTGCAAATAACTGTAACGTCGCTATAGTTAGACAAATTAATAAATCATCTTAATTTCGGGATAAATAACTCCCAGTTTTTTTCCCACTCATTATTGGTATAGCAAGAATAGCCAATGTTTGCTGAATTCTCTGTGTAAAAAACTCCACATGTTTTGTGAATAACTTATCTAACTGTAATATATTTAGCGGAATAACACTTTTTGAAATATCATTAAATGACTTACTGTACTTATTGAACTATTTTATAAAACTTGGCTTTTAACAATTTTATATAAATCTAGCTATATTTATTTGAAATAAAGTGTTTTTATTCTTTGTTTTTCTTTAACAGTTTACTATTTGCTAAATACTGGTATAACTCCTATGAAAATTCTGGATGTTAGCTGTATATTTTGTGCTTGTGAAATTTCATCAGGGAAAATATTATCTGCAGTTTTGAGCGCAAGATGTATATATACATATATATATATATTATCATCCACTGCCATTTATGTGAATGTATCAAAGATCGAAGTGTTTTTACTTGAGACACATGTGTTTTGCACTAGAAACAATTTGTTTTATTTTCAAGATCTTTTTTTTCTCTCTCATCTAACATTGGTCAAGATCTTTTTGGCTACATTACCCTCCAATATTTTAGATATTATATTTGTGTAATGTACCGCATCTCCCAAAAATAACCACCAGTTTGAAAAATCTGTTCTGTTTAGAAAATCAGAATTTAGAATTAGTAACAAAGTTCTTCTACAGATGCCGCTGCTGATTAGAAATTTTTTTAAAAACAATAGTTTCTGCTGTATCTCAAACTGTACCGATTGAAATATTCTCAAAATTAACAGACCAGAAGGTCTGTTAGTTTTAAAAGATGTAGGATAATTGTGCCGCCTTCTTGCAGCAGATGATGATTAGTTTCAAAAAATTGTTCTGAAGTTGTTCTCAGTTAGGAAAAACAAACTGGTTTTTTTAGCAGAATGCAGCAAATCATATATTTATCTTCTTTTTTTTTTAAATGGTTTTTCAAATTGATGGGTGTCTTAGGGATCTATGGTATTATTCATAAAATTTTATTATTATGAATTATTGCACTTATGCTGTAAAATTGCTTGTGGTACTCTTAATACATCTATAATTCATAAAAACACATTCTTCTCAAGTCTGTGATCAAAAATTGTGTTAAAATAAATCTTTATTGTGGTCAAACTTTATTTTAAAATTGAAAAGTCAATTTTTAAATTGTTAGTAGAGAAAAAATCATTAAAATTTTTATAAGCCTATTGCTGTTTTTAATAAACCTGTTTTTAACTTTAAAAATTTCAAGTTTGAAAATTTTAGATGAAATGTATCCTTTAGGCATTTTCTTAAACTAATTTCATTACATTTTCTGAACTTGAAAATCTTTCATATTTTGAGAAACTATTATAAAAATTCCAAATGCCTCATATTCAATCAATGAGAAGGATTTTGGAATTTTATTTATTCTTTTTTTCCAAAATTGTGCGGACTTTATCATAACCATTTTATGTAAGTTTTAAGATTTTTAGATGGCTTGCTTCGTTGAAATATCTAATTAAATTAATCATTAAATATGTCATTGTCATCTGTTTTATTTAAAAATGGCTGTGAACATTAAATTTTTCTGAATTAAATTCAAGGTTTTAACTGTGCTTTCTTTTATAAGGAAAAAAATTTTTTTTTACTTAGTATGTAATCCATACACATAGTTACTTCAAAGAAATTTTTTTATTAGTTTTATTCTAATAAGTTCTATTAATTGTTATTACTTTAACTAAAATTCTTAAATTATTACTTTGATGTATTTTTTTTTTTAAAGTTAGACTTTTTATATCAAAGTAAGACTGGGAGAAATTTTGCTTTGTTGAAATATTGCACACTAATTTGTTTGTATTATCATCCCAAGTATTGCAATTTTTATTATTCACTTGATATACATAATACAATAAAAATGATTGCTAAATAACTATTCCACAGCTTCATAGAAACTTTATTTATGAACTCTTTTCCAATTTTTATTGCTTGATACCAGTGTGTCTTGGACTTAAAATGTCACTTCTAAACCATATAATTACTCATTATTATAAATGAATGTTTGGAATTTAATATAATTGTATTCAAATTTTATACACAAACTATAATAATTTAAAATAAAGTTTTTTAGGAAAGAAAGCTTTTTTTTTAAAAAATTATTATATGTATTTTTATTAAAAATCAAACACTACAAACATAAATTATTTTAGTTCAATTCTAAGATAAACATTGTTGCTGCATTAAAATCTTTCTAATTGGCAATTTTAATTATCTGCCATTATTTGTTATTACTCAGTTCTTTTTTAATTTTCTTGAGAAAAAAAAGAATGATTATGCGTGTTTAATTGTAGGGAAGGAAGAAAGTTTTTTCATGTATAATTACACATACTTTTTATTTAAAAAAAACTATAACTGTTTTTATTATGTATATGTTTTAGTCATGCTTTATGTTTTCATCTATGTATATACCTATTTTCATAAATGCTGTTTTATGACTTATTGACAATTGCCTGCTGTTAATTTTTGGCAGCTGATACAAAATGCATATTATAAGAATCATGACTTTGTCTAGTTAGTTTTTAGATTCCTGATATTTAGCCTTTACTTTTTCGTTTTTTTAAAAAAAAATTTTTATCTTATGTTAACTTATGAAGTGCTACGCTAACTATAGGCAGACAATTATTATGGTTGCATACTTAGTGTGGTCGAACTAACTTGCTTAAAACGAGCTCGAAAGGACCACAGAATGTTTAGACATTGTAACCAAGTGCCCTTAAAAAATGGGTTGTGAAAAAATAATAAAGTTCTTACATGCTTACCAAATTATAAGTCTAGTACTTACTTAATTAATTTTTTTATTTATGTTCAGTATCAAAATTGTTAGTTAATTTGCTTTGAATTTTCTTATATTCTCTTTTTTGTGTTATTGTTCTTTGTTAAGATTGTTAGCCCAAAGACCATAGACATAAATAACTTTCATAAATTCAAAAAATATTAATAAGGACTTTATCGGCATGAAAATCATTAAAAAGGAATTATAAGACTGGATTAGCTCATAAAAATATGTGTTATAACTGGTGTTTGCTCGTTAAAAGTGAGCCATGTTCTAATAAACTTGCCCTTGTACCAACCAAATATTTCTAATTTCTTTGTTAAATATGGGTTCATTTTAAATTATTGGAGCTTGTTATTAGTGAGTTCGCCTCTAATTATTAATTTAAAAAAATTTATTCTGTCAGATCTTTTAAATTAAAAATACTTCAAGTATTATTTATAATAATCAGACTAAGTGGTTTATAGAATAAATTTTGAAGAATAAGTAAAACAAAAATTACTTACAAATTTTCATTAGAGCATTTGGCTTTCTCTGTTTTTGCATGTATTATCAGTGACCTTTAATTTGCCATTTTAAAAATGAACTTTTACTCCCTACTTTTTATTCAAATGCAGTGAAGAATTTGAATCACTAACTCTTGTGAATAAATTGAATTTGTTGCTTATTTGAAATTTAAAAAAATTTATATAATTAAATTTTTGCACAGACTTTTGTTATGAGTTATACTATGGGCCTGAATTGTTTAATTGCAAAAGCAATCTCCAATTAAGATATTGAAGTTTATTTTAGAATTTATTTATTCTTAGTATCAAGGAATTTATTCTTTTAATGAATGAATTTATTCTTGAAATTATATCTTATAAATTTATTTATTCTTTGGAATTCAAAATAATAAGACCAGCTAACTTTATCAACTGTTGTACTTTTTAAGAAAAATGTATTGTGCAATGTATTTTTAAACCAAGGGTTTCCTTTTTTTAAAGGTTGATTTGTAACCAATCATATTTAGACAATCTGTGAAAAATCAGCGAATATTTAAATAGTAAACGTGCGATTAATATCTTTGTTTCAGTTAATAAAAAAAAATGTAACTTTATTTTTCAACACTAAGTCTAAAATGTTAAAATATGACTCACATTATTATTTTACTCAAATAATTTTTGTTTCCTTTAGAAAATATTTTTCTAAAGGGGGAAAAAAACTGTAATAGACTGAAGAGAAATTGATTATTAATTAAATTATCAATTTCTTTGCAAACAATTATTCTATCTGCAAGTTTTGGTTTTTGTATTGATTAATATACATACAATAAATATGTATAAAAAATATACGAACGATACACTGATATATAAGTAATAATTTTATTATATAGATTAATAAGTAAATAATAGCATTCATTCTGTCCTCTGGAGTATTGTTTCTCCTTGAACATATGTACAATATATTAGATATAATTATATTGGAACATTCCACGTTATTAACTCAATTCTTTAGTTATCATTTGAAATGTTTACACATTTGTGCTATAATTTGTACTATTTTTAGAAACAAATATTAAAAAAACTTACTGATTAAATCAATTCAGTAAACTTTAAATTAGCTTTTAAGTTAAAAATTATAATTTAAGCAATGTGCATATATTGGTATGATGTGGATCTTATTATAATTCACATACTAGCAAAATATAGGACCCACTCAAGGCCAGCTATAGTAAATCATTTCATTTTTTTTCTATTTATTTAAACATAGCTAAATTAACTTATTTTTAAATATTGTGGTTTATTATTTAGTGATTAAAGCACATGTTACAAAAGGTAAAAATGTAAACAAAGTTTTTTTTCTCTTGGAATTTACTTCAGAGCCATCAATAATAATGGCAATCACTGGGAATTAAATTATATTGTATTTTCATAGTCAATTATTATTAACTTTTCCAGTTTTTATTTTATCCAATGTTTGATTTTCCAGTAATAATTTACAGCAATATTCCCTAGATCTGTTATAATATTTTTTTAAAAAAAAAATTTGTGTTATGTGTAAAATTTAATTGAAAATTTAGAAATGTGTTAAGAAACAATATTAAATCTGTGAATTACGTATGCAATAGTAAAATGAGTATTGAAAATCTATGTTCTGTCCTAGTTATAAAAAGTTTCTTATTGCTGAATAAAATGCTAAATCATCATTCTAAATTTATTAACATTAATATATTAATTTATTTTGAATTAAAAAACATTTCCTCACATAGTCCACAAAATAATTGAAAATCTTGTATGTATACTTATGCCAGGTAATACACGTTTTTTCGCAATGTTTTCTTTGTGTATATAATTTATGTATCAATTTGTTTGATGTCATTTATGAATCTCTTAATATTATTATGCTTCATATCATTTTCTTTTTTTTTTGGTGCCAAACAAATATGCATGTTTGTAGTTTAATTTTTTCATAGTAATAAAAATAGATCTGTGGAGTAATAAATGTTAAATTTTTAACTTTATTACAGGCATCTTATTAAAAAAATACTCTTTAGTGAATATTGACTAACTGTGAATAGTGAATATTCAAATGTCATAAATTAATTTTTGACGAGTTATGATTTAAATAATTGTCATAATACTCATTTGAGTAATATGAAATCCATTTAGTTAAAAAATGGAATAATTGTCTACTAAATTTTCGAAAGATCTATAACTTTTAATCTATAGGCCTAGCTTTTAATGAACCAGAGTTAGTTTCAGAACTAGCTTATAATTAACAAAAGTTGAATAAATCTTTCTCTTCTCAACTCCTGTCTTCAACTGAAGCTCCACAGCCCTGATGAAAAACCAATGTGATATATTAGAACTGATGTAAATAAATCAAACTTAATGCAACATATTTTAATTAAGTGATCAACAAAGCACATATTCTAATTAAAAAAATAATTTTGCTACATTTTAAGGAAATCTAATTTGGTAATTTATTTTTAATATTAATAACATTTAATATGTTATTATTCGAATTTGGTCTACTTAAAAAGTAACCAATCAATAAGCGTTATTTGACAATTCATTAATTGTAAAGCATTAAATAACTTTACAGTTGATCACTTCTTTATGTATTATGCTTAATTTAAATGTATTATTTGCTTTGTTCTTGTTTCATACTTCCTTTTATTTGTATTAAAAAATTATTTAATAAAAAAAATGTTAGTGTTTTATTCTGTGCTATTTCAATATTGTTAAAAAGTAGGTTAGTTAATATCATTTCATTACTTATGAAAGAAATGTTTTTTTCTGAAAGTGCCATTATTTTTTAGAGTGGAAATAAGTCCATTTGGAAAGTGGTATGAGTCTGAGGCTTTTAAGGATTAGTGTTTGAATGAATTTATAAGTATTGGCAAAAATGAATCAATTTGGGACACTAATTTGATGACGCATCAAAATGCTACAATGATTATTAAATTATGATTTTTGTCTAAAAAAATAAATAGTAAACTGCTTTTTAGCTCCAAATGAACTTTCAAAAATAACTTAATTTACGGTTTATTTATATTAAGTGTTTGAAAAAAGCGTTATAGTTATTGTTCATTTTCTGGTATCGTCAAATTAAAATAGATACTAACTGCAGAGAAGTTAAAAAGCATTTTGTTTAGTTTTAGCATGAATATTTTTTAACATTAGCCCACTTTAAAAAGCTTGTTTACTTAAAGGGTGGAGGGAATTTTTTGTTACTTAATTTTATTTATTTTAAAATTGCCTCTTGATTTGCTTTTTTTTTTTTTTTNTTTTTTTTTTGGTCGGAGCATCAAATTAAAGTACACGTTATTTGCCAAAAAAAAAAAAAGAAGAAAAATTTCAAACTTAATACTTAATAAATAACTGGAAATTTTATTGTTAAAAAAACACATCTTTCGAATTCATAAAATTTGACCATGCAATTGACTTACACTTCGATTATTGAACATATTTTCTTTATCATTATTTCTTGAAGCAGTTATAAGATTAAAAATACCATGAATGTAAAGAAGTTCCTTAAAACGTCCATTCTTAAAGAAGTAAATATATATTCGTATAGATAAAATGAACCATCTGTCCCATAAGATAGCTAATTCAATTTATTCAAAAGAAATTTTAAAAGATGACAAAACCATAAAATTTTAGCGAAACGTAAATTCAAATGAAGTAGCAAAGATAGTAAAATTAAATGGTGTAACAGTTCTTTCAAATACAGGTAACTACACATAATTTAACTTTTAAATTGCAGTTATTTTTACTAAACTTATTACAGTATTTTTTTTTTTAAATAAAGAAATTTTTAGTGGTTCCTTTCAAATTCATATTAAGGTTTAACTCTATTTAGATTTTTTTCGTAGTCATTTTTTCAGAAGAAAATTCTGTCCATGAAAGTTTAGTAAACATAAAAATTTTAGGTCACTATAAAAATTTACCTTTAATATAAAAGAAAATTAATAAAAGAGGAAACACACCAGAAATAAAGTTTTTCGCTAAAATAATTTTTTTAGGCCTGTAATAATAAAAATTTGCTTTTGTTACCTTTGAAAATCTATTATTATAAAAAGAATTTTTTTGAAATTAAGACTTATTTTTAATAAAGGTTTTAACGGACCAAGAGGAGAAATAAGCTTAGATCTATTATTAACATGGCTTTTTTTTTTAAAAAAAAAGACATTTCATAGTTGAATGTCTGGTTGATTTTGGGTTCCAGCCAAAAAAAAAAAGGTTGATAACCTCTTAAGATTTTAAAGGAAGGTTGATTGATAAAATTTTTACTTTTGTCAGTTTTAATGAAACAGAAAAAAAGTTACTGATTAGTTAATTATTAAGTAACTTCTTAATTAACTTATTTAAGAAGTTACTTATTAGTTAATTAAGCATAAAAATATAATTTTCCAGATTTAAGGAGAAAGTTTTTGTGTGTAAGTTTTTAGATTATTAAGATGGAATTACTTTACACTAGACTATGGTGTTAAGTTGTATTCCTTTTCTAAACCAAATTTTGACAGAACCACTATTGTCTATAGATCATAATTAAAAATGAATCAGTCTGTTGCTAATAGCATGTTTATGTACCTGTAGTGAGATGTTGACAATCAAATTAGCATAGTATTGATTTAACATTTTTGATTAACTATGTTCAAGCTTTTTTTTCCCAATGTCAACCCTGGAAAGGACCTTTAGTTAACACAGGCATCTGAAGGGCAGATTTGTTGGCCACTCTTTCAGGTGCACCATATTAGGTGGGTCGACGTTGCTCCCACAGTAAGGACAGAGATGAATGAAAAACGTCTATGCCTCGCCCCGGATTTGAATCCAGTACCTTTCTAATGAAAGGCCAGATCCCCGACCCCTACACAGGTTGGTCCGCCAAGCATAAATGTATAATTTTTTTCTCCTTAAAACAAATTTTTAGTTCAGGCCGGGGGTTGTATAAAAGATTTATCCCTATACTCAGGGTTTTTATTTTTGTATTATCCCTTCTGATCTAGAAACTAAGAGCAAGGCATGTGATTTTTTTCGTGGAATTCCGCGTGTCTCAAGACTATTGAATCGCAGATTTCGTCGTATCAAAACTTAGAATCCGACGAAATTTTCTCTGCAACCTGAAATTTAAATTTTGAGACCTTTACTAAATCACGTTAACTAAACGCTTTCATATACGTGACTCTTCCACCATTTTTATTTATTATATTTTTTAGTTTATCGGATTTGCATCATCTATACATAATAATAAACGCGGCTGTTTGTCTGTAATCACAATATATCGCCCCACCGCTCAGGCACGAAACTCGGCACATAATTGTGTTTTGAGTTTTGACATAATGAAGAAGTATTTTTTTTTCTTTTTCAAAAATTTGGATTAGTTTTTTAGTTATAAGTCATTTTGTAAGAAAATCTATGCTTTTTCGTTGCTTTCAAAAAATTGGCTGTTGCCAGCCAATTTTTTGAAAGTTAACTTAGAAATAACAAACCAAACGATGTTAAACAACAAACCAAACGATGTTGACAAAATGCGTAGAAAGCGCAACTAGATCGAAATTATACAAGCGCAACTAGATCAAAATTATAATACCTGAGCGCTTGACGTAACAATCGTCTTCAAAGAGCCATATTCAAAAAACTAGAACCCCTGAATTAGACAGGCCGACTCATCATCTATTTTTGCTTCAAAGAGCTAATGTATGCTAATGCGAACCTTACAATTGAAATATTAATTTTCGACAACTTAAACCAATAATATACGAAGGAATTAATAATTTAATTGTAAGGTTCGCATTAGTTTACATTTATCAAAGTGGAGAAAAGTTTAACTTTTGTCTGCAGCAGAACTGGATATGAAGACAAAATTGCAGGACAGGAACACTTTAATTGCTTAACACTAATCTTCAGATTTCCTGCTATGTTTAAAAAACTTAATTTGTGACTAGTTTTTAATATTTGAAACTATTGTAATATATCGCTAAATATATATACAATATTATGATTCATATTCCCGCGATTTTAAATATAAACCATAGATTTTCGTATTAAGTAAGTTCACATTGTGAATCGTATTCCCGCGATTTAGAAAATAGTACATCGCGATATTCGTATTCACGTAATTTAAATCTATTATCGCAATTTGTATTTACACGTTTTTGAAATCTATATCGCAATTCGGTATTACTAGAATTAAAAATCCATTGTCGCAGATTTGTATTTTCGCTTTCTCAAAATCCAACATCGCGATTCTTGTCAGAACGAAGTTTTTTCTGTAATTCGTTACTATAAAAGTATAATATTCTTCATCGATAGGTAATTTAGTTATAAAAAATATTAAATATAAATAGCATATAAATCTATCTTGTTTTTGCACACAATTTTCAGGGTTTTTCACTCATGTTCAGGCTATAAATAGATCAATTTTATTCATGGAAATATTAATTTTTTAACATAATAATCTAGCTTTTCTAACTAGATGATGGGTGATGAAGATTTAACCACTAAACGTTTTTTAAGCTTATATTAGGGGGACCAGAAAGTAATGTTTTGGTGCATTTGATATTTGTTGTTAAGATTTTATTTTTAACAGGGTGCGTAGCCAAATCTTTCAACAAAAAATAAGCACCCTTTAAGCTTTCAAAAAGTATTTTTAAGCACTACATACAGTAACAAAATAATTCCTTCTTTGATTATATTAGCGATTATAAAATGATCAAAAGACTTTTCGGTTCGATATCGGAGGCTGGAAAATTAAGCCCAAAATTGAGAATATCTTGCAGAGTTGCACATGAGAGGGCAAGAATCTCACCCAACCCAGCTCAGTAGGCGCACGTGTGGACTTGCAGGTATTTCATCAAACATGTTAAACGATTAGCACTTTCATACGCTACCGACCGACGGTACACCGAAAAAGATTGTGGTTGAATGAATTCTAAAAATGTTTAATAGGACAATGCGAAAAGCACACTTTTGCATAATACATGGCGAAAATCGACATGGTAAAGAAAAAAATCTTTTCAGGAATGGAAAATTAAGCACTTTTTAAAAACACTGAATGAAAAAAGCACCTTTAAGGACTTTTTAAATCGAAAATAGGCACTTTTTAAAAACGCTATGCACCATGTTTAAACAATAATGTATTCACCCTCGTTAGCCGGACCTCAATGCCAGATTGAGAATGAAGCAAAAAAAAAATTTATTGGTTCTTAAGACTAATGAATATTTAATGCACTGAAACGAAATTACTTTCTGGTCCCCCTAATACTTATGCTAAAATATTTTTTTAATATAAAATTGGCATTACTATAATTTTTTTTTTCCAAGACTTTTTTTTTTGTTAGAACATATGGGGTACGATTACTAGTTACTACTTGTATTTAGTTTATAGTTTCATATTTTAAGTTTTTGTTATTAACATGCTCAAAATATTGTATATTTGCTTTCTGTAAATTAAAAATTATAAGGAAAATAGATTTAAATTTTCAAAAAGTGTGTAGTTGATTCTTAAAAATTAAGAGTAATTATGTGAACAACTTACTTTTTTTCAACTTACAGATTGAAAAAAAGAATGTGAACAAGATATTAGTAATAATGCAATACATAATATTATAGTTTTATTAACTAATCATAATAAATAAACTAAATCATATTTACAAAACAGCAATGTTTATGAACAATTTCTCAATCATGTAGCCGAAATATTAAGAACTCTATCAGCTGATATATACAGCAGTTTAAATACAAAGTATTAGTCTTTAAAAAAAATTAATACTGAATTATACATAATTTTTATACAATGTACAATTTTGCTTACATACAGAAATTGCGTTTCACATTACATACATATATATACATAACTACATTTTGGCACTGATAAAAAGTACAATTTCTAATACAACTGAATTATGAATGAATAACAAACATTTTAAGATCATGACTTGATTTCTAATACTTGTCATTAGTCACAAACTCTAATTAGTTGAAGAAAAAGTTTTGAACAAAGGCAATTTGCATTGGGATGTGTTGCTGAGAAACAAGATTTATAGGAACTTGCACAAAGATTTTTTAGGTGATCAAGAAAACAATCAACCTGTCTTGCTCACAATTAAAATGACTAAAATGAAATTCACAAAAAAAAAGAAAAATGAGGTCACAGATAGTGAAAGGACACGAATTTCATTGAAGGTGAAAGTTGAAACTAGGATGAACTCTTGTTTTTTATTTTACCACTTTCTTTCAATACCTGAAATAAGAAAAATTCAATTTAAAAAAGATTTTTTTCTTACATAAGCACATAATTTTCTCCTGGTAAAATATGTTAAGACTTGCTACAAATATTGAAACTAATCATATCTAAAAGATAGCAATAAAATTTTTCAAGTGTAATACTTGGTATCTTTACACATGTTAACTGTATGGTAAAAATGGAAATTTGTGTTACAAACATCTATGAAAAGTGGGAATTGATTAATTTGATAAGCTAAGTCTTCAAAATTATGTAGTATGCAGACTTCACCAATTTTTTCATTTTGTAAGACATTGCATAGTAACACTAAAAAAATTGCATGGTCAACAACTTTGTGATATTTGTGGTGGAAAACATAACGGTCACTTGGAAGAGTTTGAAACATTTGTTTTGGATGTTCATATAAAAAATAGTGTTTTTTTAAGTTGTTTTGCATGCATCTTGACATAAAATTTATTTTTCATTGATTTTTCTAAATAAATTTTTTTTTTATTTAGTTGCCAAAGTTAGAAAAAAAATTTAGTAAATGATAAGTTTAAGAAAATATTTTTTCTTAATTCAACTTCATTTAGCAAACAACACCTCGTTAAAATCCTGAAAACAGTAAATTTCTTTTCATTTGATACAAACTTTGACATTTAACATATGAGCACGAAATTAAAAGCAGTTTTTCTTAAAAGAATCTGATGGATAAAAAGGAAAATTAAAAAAAAAAAAAGAAAGAAAGAAAGAATGTGAGTTAAAGTGTTTATTGAAATAATTATGCATGGATGACCATGTAAAGCTAAGCTAAACACAAATGGCGCTAGGGGTAAAAATTCATCATAAGACTTCCGGGTTACTCCTGATTAATTTTTAAGCCTGAACTTGAAACAGCGCACCATCCAATCTGAATATACGAATAGTGTTTACAATATAACACATTCTTTCAATTTAAATTTCAACAAATGAATTCGGAAGACTTCGCAAGCATGCTATGATGCAACCCAAAAAGTATCAAACACTGATATTTAACAGAAATATAGCCCACTAAGGGATAACACTCAAACCTTACTCTTTATTTATGTTTTCATATTAATTTTCTTAAATTTGCTTTAGGTTCACAACCTGTTAGAATCTGTAAATTGCAGGGAACTCTTATGAATAGTAAAATTACACGTAAATTTAATCACAAATTACAATAATAAAACTTCCTAGAATTATTGAGCTTGTTAACACATCGCCTCGTAAGCCGAGGAATACACCGGAAGTTTTATGAATTTCTTTAGGCTATTGTTATATGTTATTTTTTACATACAATTAATACAGTAGGGAACTGATTATCCGGAACGATCGGGACCATCGCTATTCCGGATAACTGATTTTTCCGGTTTTCTGAATCGCTACAAAAAGCCGTTTTTTTTATTGTTAAACCCAACTAAAAAAAAAATTTTTTGGAAATAATCTTAAAAAGAAGAAAAAACGATGGAGTAATACTCTAATGATTATTTCCAAAATGATGGTAAGGTAAACATCTTTCAAAAAAGAATAAAAAATCCTAAATCCTTATGAGGAAAAAAAAAGTTTTTTTTTTTTAAAAATTTCGGGAAAATTTATCGAATTTCGTTCCGGTTTTTTGGTTTTCCGGTTTTCTGATTTCCGGATAACGGGTTCTTTACTGTAATTTGAAAATTTATATTTATGAAAAAGATAAATTAGTTTTGATATAAAAAATTTTATATTCTACCAAAGAGCAAACTAACCAAGTATCTCTAGCCAGATATATATATACTTGGTAAAAAGTTTAGTCAAGTTTCAGGATGATCCAGGAAGAAGAAAAAATTGACTAACAAAATTTCTAAATACTATAATTTTTTAATTTTTATAAATATATTTACACAAAAAGTCATCTGAGTATGTATTTTATTATAAGGCAGTTTAATATTTTAAAAAAATATATTTTTCTTACATTATGCTGAAGTTTGATGCTCCAAATTAAAGTACAGTCATTACTATATTGCTTTTAATGGAAACAATCTCCTCATAATTATGTAATACATGACACATATTTTTGATAATCATTTCCTACAACCATTAGGAGCATTTTATACAATATTTGATGGAATTAATAATAAAAAAAAAAGATGGAAGAAAAAGTACTTACAGTAATCAGATTGTCTAATCCCGTTAAATATCCATCTTCTTGATTTCCGTAAGTCCACTTTGATCTATGAGTGATGCTTACACCTTCTGGTAATGAATTTGTTTTGGCAAAATCTATCATCCATGCTCCTGCTCTTTTACCATCATGAATTATAAGAATACTGCTGCCTATAACCTGAAATATTCAAAACAATAATTAGACATCATTTACACATAAAGGATTTTGAGCAATACAATGTCAAAATTTTTTTAAATATTGTTCAGGAAAGCGCTTTTGGTTAAATAGATCCCTGATTGCTAGTAGGCATGCAGATGGTCAAGTATACTGCACCGTTATCTGAAGGAAATTCCAGAAACTTGCGAAGTAACTAACCAGAAATAATACTAAAGAAGAATGATGTAAAAATTTTACTCTCAGAGAAAGTGTAGCTTTCTACATTACTCACAGCCAAATATTATAAAAATTTTTAGCATGGGTTTATTTCTTATAAAATTTTAATGTTAATTTTTTTTTACTGTAATTGGCTTTATTCATTGCACATTTTTTGTGTAATCAGCACAATTAAAAATGAAATTTATAACAAAAATTTTGTAATTTATTTTGTGCAAACCAAGTTTTTTATTATTATTACTAAGCTAATGCAGAGTTCATCGAGTAATTAAACCTTACTTAAAAGATATACATAAAATAATTGTACCATGTGGTGCTCAATTTGCAAAAATTAAAATCTTTTGTTCAACTATAATTGTAAAAATACTGTCATACTAACTTCATGTTGCCTGAAGAATGGTGACTTCTCTAGCTTTGCTCGTAAGTTTTGTAGCCTAGCAATCACTTGTAATCTTATCTTTTCACTTCCATTTAAGAACTGCCTCATTGTCTTGCAGATTTCATCTCTGGAGCGTAACAGTTTAAGATCTTTTGTTGGCTCCTGTCCATGAACCTAGAAACAATATTGAAATGTGTTACAATATTTCAGTGTGCAGAAAAAAACTATTCCTATATACTTATACTAAAACTAATGGTTTTCTTAGATGAGTTAAAACAATTCAATATATTCGTTTTGACTTAAGGGACATTCATAGAGAGGCGATGGCTCAGGGGCTAGAGCATTTGCCTTCCAACGAGGTCAGCCAGGTTCGAATCCCGGCGATGACTGGTCGATACAAATCTGCATTCGGCTTGCACCGACCACAGTGCTGACGTGAAATATCCTAAGTGGTAGATATCATGGATTAGCCTTTGCTGTCAGGCTAACCGTGGGAGGTACTCGTGGTCTTCCTCTCCATGTAACGCGAATGCGGGTTAGTTCCATCAAAAAGTCCTCAATGAAGGCAAATTTCTCCAAATACTTGATCCAGGAGTTCCTTTGACTGCTGGATTGGGTTCGAAATTACAAGGCTAAGGAATTGAACATTAGTAGTCATAAACCCAAAAATTGGATCGGCTGTTCAACGACGGCTATAAAATAAAATAAAAAAGGGACAGTCATAGAATAGTTTCTACTTCCTCTGTTGCAAACTAAGTAGAATTATATAAACTTAATACATAAAGTAACTGATTAATATCTTTGAATTTTCTTTTTTTTTTTCCAACTTTATTTCATTTTTTGAAATGCATTTTACTGAACTTAGTTCCAAAACTTTTAAGCTCAGAGTATTTTAAAACTTGAGCTATAAAGGTATTTTAAAAATACTTATAATCTTAAAATTAATATTGTGATGACTAGAGTCCAAATATACCACATTTCACTACATAAAATGAAAAAGATTTTCTGTAATATTAATTAGTTATTCAATAAGAAAACAGAATTCTGATCTGAAGGTAGCTGGTTAAATTACTGTCCCTTAAATCGTACAGAGTTTGATGAAAATTCAAGAAAATCCATAATTTATTTTCATCGATAAAAATAAAAATCTAGAATTCTATAATAACTAAGATTCTATATAAATTTTTCTGTTTTTTAAAAAAAATGTATTCTTACCTTGAAGCCCTCTATTCTAAAACCCAGTTCAGCTGAAGAGCTTAAATTTTCTCGAAACTGAAATAAAAGATTGTTTTCAGATTTAAAGAAGATAAACAAAAATACTTTGAAGTAACAAAATCAATGATAATAATTCAAAAATGATTAAGTTTAAATCATGTAGTCACAGTGAAGAAAATATTATTCCCTAACAACTTGATTAAACAAATACATGTTCGGTTTTTATTAATTTATTCAGACTAGTTTTATTTAAACTAATTACTAGAACTATAATATTTAATTCCAATTCAAAGTTTATGAACCTTAAACATAATTAATATATTCTAATGGATTTTAAACAATGTGCTGTTTTATATTAAGAGGGAAGACTTATGGTTGCTAAATGAATAAAATTGAGAAAATGGTGCAACTTATCAGAAACGGAGAATATAATTAAATTCACAATTATTAGTTCAATATTTTTAACTGATATTTAAAATTAATTTAAATTAGCAACACAACTCTAAAAAAAGTAATAATAACTTCATATGGCCATTAATATAATCATTATTTTTCTCAGTTTGATTTTTTTTTTTAAACTTTAAATGAAATACGATACATTTTATGAATAACACAAATTTCTAAACTGCCAAATCTTTGAAAGCTAAAATGAAAATATTTATTTTTTCTTAAATTTTAACAAAAAAGTAAAATAGCTTCAAGTTGGATCTTATGTAATTCTACTATAAAGTTTTATTTATGCACAAATTTTTAAGACTTTTCTAACCTGCATATATCTCAATTTAGTAATAGCCTTAGCTTCTTGCTCTTCTGGTGTGGGTGCATTTGGATCAACTTTTATCATTTTTTCATACAAATCAGTCCTAGCTTTACTGTTCTCAACTTCAGACTCTAAAAAAGTCCTAAAATAGAATAAGAGAATTAGAAAATAGAAGTTCCACATTTTAAAGAAATAGAAAAATGCTCTTTTTTTAATATTTTGGTGAATTCGCTAATAACAATTTATTAAATGTTGCCTCCTCATAAGGATTATAAATTCAAAAACTTTCATTTGAAAATAAAAATTGCAATACAAAAATTTACAAATTAGTAGATCTTATCAATAAATTTTATAACTGTTAGCGTAATAAAAGTTCAATAAGTTGAGTTTGAAACAAAATCCATTGGTGCTAGCTAGCATAAATATAAAGTGTTTTGTAATAACGATCTCTCAATTTCTGAATTTATGTTTCGAGAATACTTATCAAAAAAAAGTATGCATATTAAAGGGCATAAATACATATATTAGCAAGAAATAAATAAAACGTTATTGAAATCCGTCAAATCACTAGCGAGGAAGGCGATGAGAAAAACAATAAAACCAGTTTGATGGTTTCGTGTTGTTTGACTCTCATCTTTTAATCAATACAGAGGTTTTTTCCTTTCTTAAATATTAATTTGTGGTCTATGTGAGCAATTTTTTTTTCCATTTCATTTTTGACAAGGACTATAAAAATCTATATTAAGGGGATAATACCGAAACACCCTGTATATTAATCGCTGAACACAAATAGAAAAATACAAAAAGGTTGCAAGGAACAAATTGAAATAAAAGTAGATTTGATTTTTAACTTACCTAGTTCCCATTTTGATATCCATAACTGCAGGGTTTTTAAAATTATACAGAAGATCTTGCATTTCAATAAAATCTGAGTACTGAAGTTAAGGATAAAGATTTGTCATTTTTTCAAAAGATAAACATATATTTTTATATGAGAGACAGTAAATACATAGTTTGAAAAATAATGCATACTATTAATTGAAAGGATACATTCATTGTTATATTCTACATCTTTATAAAACTGTGGCACCATAGATTGTAGGGTATCTTTCATCAATTTTTCATAAGCTATGATTTCAATTCGGTCCTTTGAACTTTTCTTCCAGATTGTACCAGGCCCAGCAGGAGCAAATGATCCTACAAAGAAAATACAACTATAATACTCTCCAACGATTGCTATTTATCAAATTTAACCCTGAAAACATTCATTAGCTCTGAAACTAAATGGCACAAGAGTCGAAAATATAGAGTGATGTAAATGATGTGCGAGTTTAAAGGGTAAACTTTATAAGTTGTAACTTTATAACGTGAAATCATTTCATATCTGTATTTTCATAAGTGGAAAATAACTGTTCATAAATCGATTCTTGTGAAAATAAACTAGAAAAAAGAAAAAGTTCTATAGTTTTTCAATATGAAGAACTCCCCTAAACCATTCCTCGGGAGCAGTGGCTATGACTATGGTTACGAAGCTTAACTATTTTAAGTAGAGGTGTTTGGTCATTACTTAAGACAGGTTTCAGCGAGAGAAAGGGAATCAGATCAGAAAGAAGCTCCCCTCTTTGAAATGCTTCATTTCTTGTTTCCATAGCAGCAGGCTATCTTAAGACTTCGTGGCGAGGAGAGTTCTTTGTTGTTCTTTGGAGTTGTACTAAACAGTCCTGAAACCCTTTTATGCCACTCTAAATACATTTCAAGCAATTTGTAAAAATAAATCACCACTACACCATGACTGTTCAAATTCCTATATCTAGACTATAATTATTTTAATAGCACAATTTAAATAAAATTTAAGGTTTGATAATAAGCAGAATAGGGTTTTAACGGACATTTTCGTGAACGTTAGTTTTTAAATGCATTAGCAATAAGTCGTTTTGTTCATTAAAAATAAGTTGATGTAACAAGTAGGAAAAAAAATTAAGCTCTACATATGCATTTGAACAATTATACACCTTATATTTCGCACATTTTTATAATGTCCTTCGTTCATAAAATACTTCAATTTAAATAGGTTATTTTAAACCAACAGTTAATAATTTATACCTTCGTGTCCAGACAGCTGTACCCAATTGTTGAGTCTGTTTTTCAACAATACATTGCTAGCTGGAGCCGTAAGATCAAGTGCGTTCTATCAAAAGAAACAGATTCAGAATGAGAACATCTTTTTTTATACCAAAATATACTTAGTTTTTAAAAATTATATGCATTTTCTGTTTTAAAAAAAAAAAACAGGTTTTAGTATTATTTCACTTTAAAAAAAATAATACATATTATTATTATTATTTTTTGCAATATTATAATTTGAGCATTGTAAACTCTTTAGAATTTTATTATAGAATAATAAATTCCATTGAGAACAGCTTCTTTATTGAAAATGAAAACTTTAAGCCTAACTTTGAAGCATTCGAAGATTCCTTACAATTCAAAATTTTTTGCCTTATCATTAAATAAAATAAAAAAATAAATATTAACTAAAATTTATTTTTTGCATACAATTATCCTTAGATGAACAAATTTTATAATTGTGTGTAATTTTTTTAAAAATTCGTTTAAAAAGTTTACGAGATACGGCGAAATACGCAAAAATAAAATTAACATTATAAGGTTCAAACTAAAACTATTCAAGGTGGTTCGTTTCCCCCCCCCCCTTTCTTTTGTGCACTGTACATTTTTCTAAAAATAAGATGTTTTGAATTTCAACTTTGTCTAACAGTATGCACTTTTCTACTATGTTTTGAATTTCAATTCTGTCAAATAATGTGCTTTTTTCTGATAACATGACACATAAATGTTTGCCTGTTGAATTTCTATTTGAAAAATAGAGCTAATAAAAAAATTTTTTAGCTTTTTGAATGAGTTTTCTAATGTTCTGAGCAAAAACATTATTTTCTCTCATTTTAACAGTTTTAAAACGAATTAAGAGCAACATTTTTAGAAAATTCTTACATTCATTATGTAATGTTCTACATAGACGTATAGGAAAAAAAGCTTGTGTACATAAATGTTGTGATATTACAAAAAATAAAAATCCTTACAAGTTACAATTAGAAATAATACTTACAAGAGCCAATAGCTGCAGAAGGGTAAGCTGATCAGGGCAAGCCTTGTTGATATCAGGATTTTTTCCTTCATTAGATTCGGTATTGTTTGTTTTAGAAACGCTTGCTTTTGCTGAACCGAATGCATTTCTGGCAAACTGGTGGACCCTGCTACGAGACAGATTCTTTCTGGGACTTAGGTCGTTGTCTTTGTCTTTAGGACGCAGAATATTAGAAAGTTCTGCAGCCTGATTATCAGCCTTTTTAGCGGCCTAAAAAGGAAAAGGAAAAAAATTATACATAACTTTTAAAAATATCGCATTAATACATATAAAAGATATTGTATTACTGGTACAGATGATGAGTAATAGCAACTAGTTAAATATGAGATCTGCAAAGAACAAATATTTGATAGATTTCTTTTACGGAATTATCAATTATTTTTTTTACAATGCGATGTTCTCACGAAAGAGAATGCGGTTATGCTGCTTCAAACCCAAGGTTATAAAAGCACATTTAAGATGTCAAAATCGATCTACTGAAAACAATGTATGTCCGACGCAAAAAATAAAGTGGAACAAGGAATCAAACTAAAGAAAAAACATTGCTAGAGATGATGTGAATTATGAGCTTATTTTAAGACGACAATTCTCATAAGAAGCATTTTCATTGCATTGTAGTTACGTTTTTTTCTTTCATTTTCCGACTTTTGTTATTTATTTTTTAAGGACGTTTTTAACTTATCCTACATAAGATAAGTTTTTTTTTTTTTAAAAAAAGTAGTACATTAGCTTAATTTACTTCATTAGAGCCAGTTTTAAAAACTACTAAAATAAAACTAAGGAGAAAAAAACTAAATAACAACTTATCTTTAATATAATAAAAATTAAATGATTGCGGAAAACATTAAAATTTTGAGTGATTAAAACTTAACTTTGCACATTTTTCTTTAATTTCGAATTACGTTTCCCAGCAAGTGTGCTAAAATCCTCATAATATTTATCTGAACAAATAAAGCAAGTTAACAAAGCAGTAAAACTTAGCTTACTTTAAGCGCTGGAATACGGATAGGAAATAAACTTAATTAAATGGGTTGATTTAAGGCTTTTGCATGGGAATATATTCTGAATAGCATTCATTCAATCCTCACAATAACCACAGGTGAGGGAAAAATCACGATTTTTTAAATCAGACCTTTTTAATTTTTTTCACATTTTTAATGGAGAGGGTGAATTCTTCACATTTAGTGGAGCTCTGATAAAATGTATTAATGCTAAAGGTTATTTAATAACAATATTTTAACTAAAATATTTAATATATCTAACTGAAAATTGTTAAATAATTATTAGAAATACTAATCAAATGAAGAATTTAAATCAGGAAAAAAAATTTGTGTAAATTATTCTTGGCGAAGTAAGTCTTTCATTATTTACAAGCACAAACTGCATATTCAGTAAAAAAAAATTAAAAAAAAACCTTGTATTTACATAAACATTAATCAAAATAAGTAAAATTGAAATATGTTTATTAAATAGCAAACTATTTTACATACAGCAATCATTTGTTTTAGTTATTTGACTATTTTTGGACATAAAATAATACTTTACATGCATTGCCCTCTCATTAGTTAGTTGAATAAAACCTTCAATACAAACAAAACAAAACAAAAAATCAGGATTTTTTCAACTTTAAAATTAATTTTGCTTAAATTTATTTATTTATAAATTATACTGTGTAAAAATATTTACGCCTCAAATCAATTATTTTAAAAAAAATGAGTTGATTTAAATCATGATCCTCCAATCTTCACAATAACAATGATTTTATTATTTTAAGGTTCCATATTGTTTTTGTTTTTTTTTCCTTCTTTTCATTCATAATTTCCTTTATAAATAGCCGTAAATAATCATATGGTTTACTACAATAATGGCATTCGTAAATAAATACGTCTGTATTTGTTCTAAGTGTGACGCAACATTCTTTCTACATGAGAGGTTTCGGCAAATTACGTCTCTGACGTGAACAAGGAGTATTAAGAAAACGGAATGACGTTCGCTGATTTCATTTTCATCAAGCCGATGATCGGTTGAACGAGGAAGACGTAGTTTTAATTTCTTGAGAAATTGGTTGAAGAAGAAATTGCAAAATTAATCTAGATTTTAATCTGGCTATAGACGCACTTTTATTGAAATTGGTGATATTTGTTTTTTCCGTTAGATTTTTAACTTTCGAATAATTTCAACAACAGATTTATTAGAAGAAGTGAAAAATTTAAAAAAATTTGTTTCAGCAGATTTTTCTGAAATTACTCCGTTGTCCTAGTGGCAACAATAAGGCGAATATTCTAGACCTGAGATATTGTAAATATTTTATTTATTTTTGTATCTCTGAACTAAAAACCGAACATTTCTTCCATTTTTAAAGTTAACATTTTACAGTCGATGACAGGAAAAAAAAAAAGAAAAAATTATTTTAGGTTTCAGAACTTAAGTACTAGGACCCGTATTTAACGAGGATCTTGGGGAAATAAAATAAAAAAATCCTCGTTGAATTCGAAAGATTAGTACAATTTAAGGCTTAAAAATAATGAAAAATCACATGAATTTCTTCCAGATAATCTTTATTTATAAGTGAAAGTATATTTTTCTAACATTTTTTAATATTACAAAATTTCATTAAAAAGTGAAGGTATATTTTTCTAAGGTTTATTTTTTCATGTTACAAATTTTTTTTTAAAATTTAATTTTCGTTGTGTAACACTTGATGCATTAAAACGTTGATATTTTTTTTTTTTTTAATTTAAAAACTTAAAATTAAGAGTTGTTTCTTTATTATAACCTAATTTTATATTACCTTATTACACTACATTTTAAGATAAGTTTAAACATAGATTAAAATAAGTTTAACACAACTATTAAGAATACAACTATTATTTTTTGGTGTAATTTACATTCATATGCTATTATAAATTACCATGGTTCCAGCGTTGAAATGGGGGCCTCTTCGTTTGGCGACAAATTTCACTTGCACAATTTTGCTGAAACCCCGTTTCTGGTTACTATGTTGTTTCATTTTCTGGCTACTTTATTGTTTAACTTTCAAGTTGCCCAATTTTTGTTTATCGGTATAAGATTTGTTCCTTTCATTTCGCATAAGTTTTTTCTTTAAATTCTTTAGCTTTTAGTGAAACAAAAACATCTAGCTTAATGCAATTCGCTAAGATTATGTGGCTAAATTATATTACATTACAATTTTAAGTATAAACACAGAGACATGATGATGATGGTCAAATATATTTCAGTGGACTAGATTCTTGAAAATGTTGATTCGTTTTCGAATGCTTATCCTGATATTTTTTCACTTACTTTAATTAAAATTTCTTCATTAAAAATGTATATTGCATTAATTTAGGATTAGGATCATCAATTAAAAATAACGCAAATAATTCAAGCCATTGGATGGATAATATTTTTTTTTTTAAAAAATCATTCTCAGATATCTTCAAAAAGTGTGTGATGCATTAAATATTTCACATTTGCTTAAGCTAAATTGCTATTTCCTCTCACATTTTTATTTAATTATCCGACAATTTATTAAATAAATTTCTTTAGCGAAAAATCAACTTCCGTTTGATGATAAAGAAAAAAAGAGCAACTTTGAAGAAATTCTGTCCCTGAAATACAGACCTGTTCCGACAACGGCCTTCTAATGCCGAACAACTTAAAAGAGAAAAAACAAGTTCTTTAGCGCAAATACAATTATTGCCGATTGACAAACAAAGAATCTTAGGAAATAGCGGATGGTTAAAAGAATGTCGTTAAACAGAAAGTTCGCAAGCATTGTTCGAAAAACTCGTGCCTTCAGAAAAACTGAAGCTTTTCCCACGTGGTGATAAGGAAGATTTGTAATTTATTGCGTTTTTAAGAGATAAGACTAGTTTAGATAAAAATTTGAATATAGACTTATGATCCGCTTTATGAACTGGTTAATTAATAAAGTAATTAAAATGAACGTAAACCGAATAAATGCTTGATATGATTTTGATAAGATATACAATAGAATTGAAGGAAACCGATTTGAATCGGACGTCAGACAACTTAAGCGTGACAAACTTAAACGGGTAAATCAAAATATAAATAGAGGCTTCAATTTATAAACATAATTTGATATACGTCAAGTAAATACGTAGTTTACTTATCACGAGATTGTATTAAATGCTAATTATTGCATTAATAACATTTTTCTTTTTTTTGACAGACTCTGCTTTGGACCAAGAGATATTTCGAGATAAAAAGGGTTTATTACATAAACTAGCCACCTAAGGTGACCAGCTGTCCGCCACGCTGAAGGTTTTCACAAATAAAGTTTTTTAAAACATAGCAGGAAATCTGAAGATTAGTGGACAATTAAAGTGTTCCTGTCCAGCAATTTTGTCTTCATATCCAGTTTTGCTGCAAATGTATTANAAATAAATCATGACATGAAGATCTAATACATTAATAAAATTGACTGACAAACATTACCATTGAAAACAATTTTAAAGTGATATATTTTTATATTCAAATTCCTAAGTTTTCGATATGATTTGACGGCATTAATACATAAGTACAAAAAGTTCCTAATAACTCATATCGATATTCTTACATGCTAGTAACGATTAATGTACGTTTAAATAGTAAAAGTTGGAATTTAATTAATAAATTTAGGAAAGTTTTCTCTGTTTGTACGTACATTTTAAAATTTTAAAGAAAACACAAATATTCGCTTTCAAATGCAAATAGAAAATTAGTTACTGTGTGAATTTGAATAATTCATTACATTATAATGCGGATAAGAGTAACTGAAATTTTCTGCACAGGTAAATGCTAGTAAAGGAATATTTCTACTTTGGCGCTAGGTAATATTTCCTACCAAGTACAAGCAATTGAAAGTCAAATACTAATATTCTTGGCCCATTAAAAAATATTTATTATTATTTTATAATATTTAATATTTTCAAATAATCTATGTTCTAATACAGTGTTTCCCAAACTTATGACTTGTGTACCCTTTCTAAATTTTTCATAACGCTGTGTACCACTAATAAAAAAGAGAATGTATATTTTACTATTAAAAAAAATTGCTCAAAAGTTAGAAATCACAACTATCTGTTGACACCTGCAACTATTATTAACTGTTAACTCTGAAAAAATAGCCAACAGAAAAATATGTAATCGTAAATTTTCATGGCTAGCTTTGTTTTTAAATAAAATTTTTTGTAATTTTATTTCAAAATATTTCGCATACGAATGCGAACTGTTCCCGTACCCTTGGGGGTACGCGTACTACACTTTGGGAAACGCTGTTCTAATGTAACAAAAAAATGTGTATTTTTAATTTACATTTTATCGCAACTAGCAAGCCTTCACCTTATTAAACAGCGTATCTTCAAGAAAACTTTTCTCTCTAACATGTTTGAGCCTGCAATTAAAATTTCTTGTCAGTAACAATAACGAGCCGCTACGGCACAGAGGTTAACACATTGTTGACCTCTGACGAGCTAACTCGTCCAAACGTTTTAATGTTTACGAGTTAACTCGTCATTGATCCAAACGAGTTAACTCGTCATCGACTTTGCATTATCTATTTCAATTTGTGAAACCAAGGGAGATGTAGAATATTACAAAAGCTTTGCGCTCCGTGTATCAGAAATAATAGCCGGTGACATGACATAATTTCTGTATAAAATTGTCGCTCAACAAAGTCTTAAACTCTGCTATTACTGAGAAGGATCGGGATTCAATTCCAGAAGAGCCCTTGTAGCTCGCCCAGTTTTATATTGATAGGCAATAGCTCATTCGGGAAGTAAAGGCTGTCAGTGCACATTGCTAACGTTTGAAACTTCTATTTGCTTTGACCTCTTTGTCCGACAGCAGGCTGTTGAAAAACAGCTTCACTTATTTTAACAATAAAATGAAAAGCTCTAAAGTATGTGGAAGCCACTAGTCCTGGATCTAGGAAAGGTTTAATTTGAAAATTAATTAGAACTCAGCTTATGATTTATTTTTTCTCAAAGTTAAAAACAAATTAATATTTGTACCGAAATGTATAATTTTGTTCAGTAAATACCACTTAATATAACTTGGATTTGTACTGTAGGTCATGTTATTTCAGAAAACTACCACCAATCAGTTAACGTTAGCTAAATAATAGACTTAAAACTTCAGGAAAAGGAATTTTTTCAACTATATAAATATATTTCACGCATGAAACTGCAGTAGGATATTCTTATTTTCTTCGAACATGGTTAAGATAAATCAAAAGACATGCGATGCAGCAGGATATAATAAAAATATCTATTGTCAAAAAATGCGACAGAATGACAGACAGAAAGAGGACCTTGTCGCTTTATTCTAATGCGCTGGTTCACTGACCCAAGTCCACACGCAAGGTTTACGGTTTTTCTGGGTTAGGGCATTAAGATAAACAGCACGTTTGGTAAAATACCGCGTTTCCTCATCGTTAAAACGAATCAATTGAACGACCGTGAACCAAGGAGGAAATACAAATATACTATTGGCCCAATCCAACAGACAAACACTATAAGGTTCATTAACAAAATACTATTTTCATTCATAAAATGTCATACTATTAATCGTAGTCTATACTAAATCCGGGTACAGCAAAATGTTTTTTCTCTGAATAGTTGGAAATACTGGTTCTTTCCAAGCGTGATCAAGACACTAAACATTCGAATGCTCTGTCATTAAATTGCAGATATTTAATTTTGCCATACAAACAGTTTAAATGACAGTCATGCAAAGCACTGTATTCAGCCTCAAAGGATACAGCCTCTGAAATACTAAACTAGAGAGTTTGGTGGTTCAGACTAGCTTTTTTTGGTTAATTAACAATAATTTTCAATAGTTTTGGCAACATTATAATTAATGCTTTTGGTTATTTTACTGTAATTTTCAATGGTTTGGGTTAATTTAGTGTCATTTTAAATGGTTTGGGTTATTCAGAGCCTATAAGGATATCAGATTATTAGCCAGTAAATTAGCTAAATACTTTAAGTATTCGCCAATTTTTGAAAGTCTTCACCAAATGCAAATCTTAATAATTTTTTTAAGGTTTTTTTTTCCCTCATAGAAATTTGAACCAAATTCTAATTGGTTATGCGGCATATATATCGAAAATTACTATAGTCGAGTAAAAAATACTGATTCGTTTAGATTCATTTCGGCATAATTTTGAGGATCGAGTTTAATATATATTTTACTTTCCCGTGAAAAAAAAACATTCGCCACAACACAATTTTACTCGCCAAATTTACGACTGTAACGCATTTGGTGAAGTGGCGCGAATGCTTAGCGCCGCTCTGGTTATTTTGGAGAAATTTTAAATGTTTCAGGTATTTCATTTTAATTTGCAAAGGTTTGTTATTGAATGGTTATTCAGACCACAATTCGGCGAGACAGTTATAGGTTTTCATTGTTATTAATATAATTTAGTCGTTAGGAACAGCAATTTTACTTAAGAGTATTTTTTTTTTCATCCAGTACAAATCATTTATCAAACTTAGATTACAAATTTTCCCACAAATACGATTTAAATTAGGCTAAGGAAAAAAAGAAGAAAAAACACGGCCCTGATCATTTAAAGGCTACGAATTCGTATCCCATTAAATGGTATCAACACATTCAATATACGCTGCATACTATATGTTTCATCTATTCAATCTTCCAGCGACAGCTGAGCGATCCGAATTCCGCATCCGGCTTGCACCGACCACAGTGCTAAGGTAAAATATCCTCAGGGGTTAGAGTCCCCTTGCCTTCGGGCTACCCATGAGTGGTTTTCCTCTCCGTCTAACGCAAATGCGGGTTAGTTCCATCAAAAAGTCCACCACGAAGGTACTTGATTCAGAAGTTCCCTTATCTCCTGGATTGAGTTTAAATGGCTACGGAGTTGAACATTAGTAGCCGTAAACCCAAAAAATTGGGTCGGCTGTTCATCAACGGTTATAAAATAAATTATACCTTCATTCAAATGTTCACGAGATCACATAGTAAAGAATTCTGCAGAAATAAGCATTTACTCTTTTGAAAGCTTTGTTGTTTTCTTTAATACAATGCTCAACTATTTTAAGCTTCGCTACGTCCAACACAAACATAGTTGCAACAGGAAGTCCTCATCTCCAATGGTATCTAATAATAGGAAAAATAATTAGATCCGGGAGTACCTTCATAACCACGCCTTTCCCAGCTTGTAAAATGTCACCGTATGATCCTTTTTTTTATGAATCATTTAAAGCATGGAATGAATCATAACTACTTTCAATGCGTGTGTTATTATCTATGCACAGTTACACGAATTAAAGAAGGAAAAACTAGTTCTTTTTTTTTTAAAAAAAAAACTGTTATCAATTTATTAATTTCCAAAACAATTTAACTAGGAGACCACGCCTAATAGCAATTTTCTTTTTACACATGTTCGTGCAAAAATCTGAAATGGTAATATCACAAATAAAAGAAATATCGGAGAAAAACAGGCAATTTGCATAAAAATGGTTAAAATATCAATACAAAATATCAAACAATTTAGTTAAAACAATAGAGAGCCGATAAGTAAATCGATTTGGTTGATGCTGAAAAATATTTTAAACGCAAAAATATATGAAAACGCAAAATATTTTTCAAAAATATAAAAACAGACAAAGATTCTGAGTTCACGACTCTCAATGTTCAACTCCGTAGCCTAGTAAATTTCAATCCAACCCAGAAGATAACTCCTGGATCAACAAAAAATCCTGGACAAACTTGCCTGCGTGGTGGACTTCTTGATGGAACTAATATGCATTTTCGTTACATGAAGAGGAAAACCATGAAAACCTCCAACGGTCAGCCCGAAGAGGATTCAAACTCATGATCCGTTTACCACTAAGATATTTAACGTCAGCACTGTGGTCGTCGCGAGCCGGGAGCAGAATTCGTATCAACCAGCTACCGCTAGGATTCGAACCCTGGTCACCTCATTGGGAAACCTCACTGGTCACCTCATGGGGAAGTTCAATCCCCTGAGCCACCATGGCTTACTGCTAGTTTATCGGTGATGAATAAATACGATTAAAAGCGATGACCTTTGACGGTTGCGTTCGGAATCAGAGAAAGTTAGGGAACAGAATTGAGAATTTAAAAAAATGTGAAGATAAAATTATAGATTTCTACATAAAAATCAAATTCGGTTACTTATATTTATAAGCATTTAACACAGTGCAGTGTTCTCTTGTAAAATCTACAAACTTAGTTTGAGAGATTGGAAAATAAAAATTTCCTTTTCAAACCTTGTTATAATCTTTTTAAGGTTTTGATCGTACAATTTTGATTTTGCTTAAAATACAAAATTACTCTCTTGTATAGGAAAATTTTCATGTGAACCTCATCCACAATATGAAATTGAATCTTACGAAACAAAACATATCGTTAGTCTTCTAAAATAACAAGTAAGAATTCTAATTGTGACTATTTTTACAGACTAATCGAAAGAAAAAAATTATTTAACGATGAACTATGTTACGCCGTAAGCCTTTTTACAAATAGAAATTACGTTCCCAAAACGTCAGTCAGAAAAAAAAAGTAGAGGAACTAAAAGTCTGACAGTACTTTTTTTGTGACTACAAAATACATAAAAGATTTGACATAAATTTGATCAACATATCTAGAGTAAAAGCAAATGTCAGGGTTCAAACCATACAATACAATGGGCAATATCTTGTTTTTAAAGGAAGAAATATTGCAACTCTTTTGATAAGTCTTTGAAAAGTTTGATTTATCCCGGTTTCATTCATTCGAGAAGAAGTAGGCTACAGGCGAAAAATAAGGTCAAATGTGTACATTTGCGCAAATAAAGAAAATGAATTAAGAAGAATATCGTAATTTGCATAGTGTCAAATTACACATACGGTATGTTAGAAATGATTTGAATCTACTTCTTGGCAAATTTATCTAAATATACACACTGCTAAAACTTCGAAGTTGGTTGAATCGTAATTTAGTGCAAATTTTCCACAACTTTAGAAAAGTAACGGGTTAGCACTTCGTTATTGATGCTTCGTTATTGATGCATCGCACAAATTTATGGTTCAAGGTATCAATGTTGTAGTTTAACCGATTTGCTTGTACTTTAGTTAGTGGACTTCTACAAACTAAAAAATAGATAGCTTCATTTTATTACGAATTTAAGTCAATTACGCCATAGGGAAGAAGAAAAAAACACAATTTTTATAAGTAATAACAATATAAATTTCCTTAAAGTAAGATGAAAAAATCATAAGATAGGATTTTTTAAGACAGTATTGAAAAAACTAACCCCATGTAATTTGAGGTAAAGATGGAATTCGAGATTTCAGGAAAATGTGTCTAGGTGAAATTTCAAGAAAACCTGTTATAATATATCTTGAGTGATTAAATTAAAGTTTTGAACGTTAGTTTTTGAGGAACAGAGCAAAATGTAACTTGAAGTTGAACGTACAAAATAGTGACAGCGGTGATATTTTTGGAATATACTCTTTTTAATATTGTTGATGAATTGATATGGGGCAAATGAATATTGCTGTTTATCACTGCATAAAAATAGACAATAAAATAAATGGTTTTATATTCTTTTGGATTTTCAATGGTTTGGAAGAATTATTAAATATCCAAAGCATTAAATGTTTAATTAGTCGTAATTGAAAAGTTAAAATTTTGCAATTCAAAGAGCAATTAGAAAACGTTGCACTCAGTCAATTCAATTACTTCACAGTCAAGAAATTATCATTAAAATAACATTACATAAGAAACAAATGTATTGACATATTTGGTAGTTCAGTGTAAAATTTTATAATACTCTATCGATAAATTTTATAAAAATTTAATTTTCCCTTAACTTTAAAAATTGAAATAAAGGAATATTATAAAATCGAAGACAGTAAGAGGAAATTTTAATATATATAAACAAAAAGATATAAATTAATAAAATAAATAAAATATAAATTAATAAAGGAATAATTGTAAGACAAAAACTTATATATATAGGTTTAACAACAACAAATTAATAAATAACGAAAAAAGAATTTCAAATTCAAATGCCTATTCTTAAAAATATTCCCGGGGGAAACTGTACTACAATTACTGTACTTATAGCATTATGATCGTGCGAATATCTCACTATAATTCGTGATCACTAATTTTTTTTCTCTTTTTTTTCTTAAAAAGAATTTTAACAGAGGGTAATCAGAAATGCATAAAAAAATATAAGAAAAAAAAATTATAACTCTTAACACATTTAGTCCCTAGGTACTATAAGATACAGAGATAAGAAATTTAGAAAATTCGTTATTTAGAAAAACGTATTAAGCAATATGAGGTTTTTATTTATCATGAAAAATTTTAGCTGATAATAATTTAGTAAATTATAATAATTTGAAATAATAAATCCTAATTCGCTAACAATCAAACAGCTCTATTGGATATAATCTAATCACTATAATCAATATTGATAATTTAGAAGCGTCATATAATTATGCTAAAATAAACTCTTGTACAGAGTACCAAACGATTGTAACGTTGTGTTTTTTTAATTACAATTTGATAAAATAAAAAAAATACCCTTTTTTTTTAAATCAAAGAGAAAAAAATTTGACTAGCAAAAAATTAAATACTTGAGCAAATGAACTTCAGATAGCAATAATGATAATATATAATTCGAATGACGACGCATACTTGTATTCCAATTTCAAATTTAAAAAAAACAAAAAAATAGCATTAGTGAAACTCACCAGTTCCCTAGGCGTGCAGCTAAATTTCATTTTTAAATCGTTCAACTGTTTTAAGGCAATTTCAAGATCTGGACTGTCAAATATTTTCATCGAGCATTCAGACGATTTGCACATAGCTCTAAGTATAAAGTCTTGAAACTAAGAAAACCACCCTCGGCCGAGCGAAAACACTTCTATTCCTTATTTGTTTTTAAAAGTGTTTCACTATTTTATCATACGATATTAGCTTTTGAAGTTAGTGTGGCTTAGAAACTGATTGATTATCACATATGTGCACATAGTCCTTCTTGAAAACAGGATGAATTCTAGCCTAGACAACACAAAAATGATGTTTCGCTGTCTGCTAACTCGGTCAGGGATATGGATAGGCAGGGTTACTCCTTAATACTCCAAGCATAGTCAGCCAAGAACGGAAATGGTCGCCAAGTTTCGATTTATCAACTGAATCAACGCCAATTTGTTTTGATAAAAAGGCAGTGGTGTTTAATCATTAAATTGCAGCGTTTTTATTGAAAGGATAAAATTACATTTGATGAGGGTGACAGGGGGGGGAGTACTATGATTTTTTAGACACTTTTTTTAATGAATTTTAAAATCAATATCATAGGAATATTATTGATTATTTTCAAATCTTGATACAAATTGAGGATTTTTTCAATAAATATTTACTCAAAAGGAATAAAAATGCCTTTGTTTAGAAAAAGCACCTAAATAACACTTACGTTTTTGCGTTTCATGAAGCATCACAAGCAGGGTTTGTTGATTTAAATCAGCTTGATTTAAATCAAATGATTTTTTAAAGAAAATCATTGATTTAAATCAACTAATTTTATATATGTATAGATTGATTATAAAAGTTAAAAAAAAGTGTTTTAAAATATTGATACTTTTATTTTTTTTTCTTAGTTTAAAATTTATTTCAAATAAATTGCTGCATTAATTAATTTTAGTTAACGAAATTACTTCCTTTCTTGGTATGTGTTAAATTCCAACACATTTGAAATTACATTTTAAAAGTCTTTTGATTCTTGAGATTGAAAGTACAGATTATGACTAAGTGAATCGTTTTATTAAACTTTTAAAAGTTTAAAATTTCAAAAATTCAATAAAGATTTTTAACGTAATAGACAATGACAAATAAAGTTATGATATACCGAATTTTTTTTATTAAAATAAAGATTTTTCTTATAATGCATTGATATAAGTTAAAAACAAGAATTCTTTATTTTTAAACATATTTTTTTATCATATTTCTCTGTCATATAATCATTTCAGTATAGCTCCTGTTGCCTGAATTAAGACTTTGATTCAACGAGTCAGTCATTCGATTATGACGAGTCATTGATTCAATTGCTCTTCAATTGTTCACTCTTCATTTTAAAATTTTACAGAATATACACGCAATTTGGAAATCCTTTATCATTATTTACTTTTATTTGCAAGAACAGAATTGTGCATAGGAAATTTTATTCAGTACATTACTAACACGAGTAGAATTTAAGCCTGAATCTTACATTTCATAAACACTAATAAAATATTCTGGTATAATCATTTTGGTTTTGTTACAAAATTTTAGTTTTCCTTACGACTTCTGCAAAGATTATTTCCTAACAATTTCTTTGCAAAAACCTGGAACTAAAGTAAAAATTTTTTATTGTAATAATAATTTTACCAGTATTGTATTTTTCTAAATTTTTTTTATTTTAAATTTTAAAGAAGAAGTTAATAGTGATAGAACAAACACTTAAGCCCTTAAGTTCACGCAACATAAAAACGGCATCTTATCTTATAATAAAGATTAGAGAAAAATACACGACGTAAGATACATTTGCTTATGAAGAAAATTCTATTAAAAAAAAACACATTATCTAAACATAACATAATTTTAGCTATAAACTCGGGTAAGATTAACATGTATTATGTGAAATAGGTAAAATTAATCCGAACACATCTGAATATTTTTCAGTTTTTCTGAATATTTTTCAACTAAAATTATTTAAATTTTATAACTTCAGTAAGTGAAATAAATATTCCACATTAATTCTTTAACGATCATAGAGTCAAAAACTTTAGAGAAATTATTTTCAAGACATTAATAACTATAAAAAAATTGATTAAAGTGGAAGAAAAAAAACAATGATTTATTGAATCTCTTAAGACAATGATTAAACGGCAGATTTTTTAATTATTTTAGTTTTCGTGCTGTACTATTTACTTAAAATTTAATAATTTTGGGTGAATTTTATTTTTGAATCGGTTGCATTATGCTTGTTTTGTCAAAAATCTAAATTTTTTTAAATATAGTTATTAAATTTCTCAATGCATTTAGATACTATTCATAAGTGAATGAAGTTTGCGATGTACACAGCCAAAAAGCAAATAGGCATTTTATTCAAGTTTGTATTAATGAATATTTTTATATTTTTGTTTCTTTAATGAAAAATTATTCAAAGTTAATTTGTAAAAATAAAAAAAATACGATTAAATTCGTTATTTGTTAAAGTAAAATCATAGAATAAAACTACGCACTAGTCACATAGATCATTTACTGAATTAGATTACAGTTATAGATCAATTAAGGAGAAACGAAGGAGATATAATCATTAATTACGCAAATTTCAACTTTCGAATGCTTCCTTAATCTCGACGATAGCGATGATGTTAAAAACATTCGATCTATAAAATCTATTCAGAATTTCAATAAATACATAAAATATTTTCAATTGCAATTTTTAGATCGTAATTTGGTTCAGTATAAAATATTTTAGACTTACCAAGCAGAAAAATCGGCTAGCAAAGATTTGCCTAGGCATCAGGACATAAATATTTCTCCGATATCAAAAGTATCAATATTTTCTTAGTTTCATATTCATTCAGATTCTCCAACCAACAGTTTGGAGTCACTGTGTTGATTTTAACATTTGTGTGTGCGGATGGGTTCAATGTTCGGTAAGAATGTTTATTTTCCGTGCAAGACTTTCTTAATGATTTCTTTGCGCCCGCCCGGAAGTTACCGTTATGAAAAAACACCCCAGTTTATTGCGACTTAATGCGTTACTTACCCTACTTCTTTTCCCAGAAATAATTTATGTTTGGCAGTCAAAAATTATTTAATTTATTTCAATTTATATTCTGGGTTCGCGTCAAATGAACAGAGTGATGCGTTTTAAATGTTTCTTTCATTATAATGGTTGCTTTCTATCAATAACCCGCTGCAGGAAGGGAGGCGTATAGTGGCGCTCGAGTTAAGGAAAATTGTTACAAAAAGTTACACATTTATGTATAAGCGCGACAGAAAGGTACTCGGTTCGAATCCCAGACAAGACATGGATGTTCTTTCATTCTCTGTACTATCTTTCCTTACTCACCTAATATGGTGCCCCAGAAAGAGTGGCTAAGAGCATAACAGTTATTAGATGCGTACATATTTTGACGTAAGGAATGAAAAAAATATATAAAACTGTTTCATCTGCTAATTATAAGTATTTTTACTTTAGCAAAAATTTGGGATCATTTGTATTTATGCGTTTTAATTGGATTTCACATTTTGTCCTATATGACGAAGATAAGAAAATCTTATTATAATTAAATTTTCTAAAAAATAAATAATAATAAATATTTCAACATTAAAAATTAAATATTTTTCACCAGCATTAGTTGTAACAGATAGTTTCAACCATGAAATGATACATATTTACCAATTTGATTAAAACAATCCCAAAATAACTAGTGTTCCACATTAAAACATATTTGCTACTTTGGCTCTGTGAGACTTAGATTTCTAGTACAACAGGGTGATACCAAAAAACAGTTACATTCTATTTTAATGTCTTTCTGAGCTTTGTTAATGTTTATAAACATCGCTAATAATTGATTTCAACTTCATAGCTCTAGGAAATCGAAAAACAGAGGTCTTCGCAATTTGTCCTAAGCTTTATTCGTCGCTTTTCAATGGAGCTGTTTGGTGATATACTTACAAGCATTGCCGCTCAGTGAGTGAAAAGCACGCGAATTCTTTATGTTATTTATTGACAATAATATTTTGCTGTAGCAAAAGAATTATATATAAAAAGGGAGCAAAGCAACCAATTCTAATTATTTCTTTGTTCGTTATACCATAATTGAATGTCTTCTATTTGTTTTACTTTTTCTAATTAACAATTCAATCACTCAATCTGCTACATTTTAATTGGCATTATAATTTTATTTTATTTACTCATTTTTTTTCTTTCTTTTTATTTTTTAGCTTTTGATCAAATACAATTTTTACTTCATACAGAATCTTCCTAAGGTAAATTCTTTAATTTATTTTGATTTTAATCCATGAATCACTTTCCTTTTTTTGACCATATTGCAAGAAACGTGAATTTTCGGAGTCACGTTTCGTGTGCACACAAAAAATATTGCAAAAGTTATTGTTTACAATTTTTTTTTCACTTAAATCAAATTAAAATGTATTGTATGCATAATAAATGTAAGATAAATAGTGTCAAATATATTCATACAAAAAAGAAATGGGAAAAAAATGTTTCAACATTTCATTGTTTGACCTTGTTATATAGCTTATTGTAATTTGAAAATTAATATTCTATGAACATGCCCGCTACAAATACAGACTTTCACTAAAGGAAACATGGTAAAGTCCATCTCTTTCTTTTTTTCCCCTACCGTTAAGAAGTCATGTGGGTACGGGGAAATACATTTTGACACGCTTGTCTATAAGTTTTCTTTCTTTTGTATTATTTTTCTTCAAAATATTTCAATAATTAAAGTGAAAGTAATATAAATGAGCGATTAATGGTGCAATTAAAGAGATAAATATCCAAATATAAATAATGACAATCTATTTTTATACGACTTTTCATTAATCTGTTTTAAAATTGTTTCTAATTGAAACTTCTTTTTATTGAACTATTGTCATATGCAAATAATGAAATATGTTTACCGCTAAAAGAGCGAAACGTTTAATTTCAAGAATACTGAAGCAAATAATAAATTGGTAAACAAAAACGCTTATTTTTGCTTGAAAATTGAAATGGGGGAAAAGAGGACATGCTCTGAATGCTCAATGTGTAAAATAAAATACCTTAAATAACCTTTGTACAAATGATCAGATTTTTACAAATTAATGCCAATCTTAGTGGATTAAAAGGGTGACCTCAAATACGATACTTAAGTAGTGCTGACTGTTATTTAAGCTGCAGAACTAGTCACGAAAACGTACCATCTCCGAAATAAATATAATTGTTTTCAATGTTTTTTTTTTTTTTTTTTTTTTTTTTTTTTTTTTTTTTTTTTTTTTTTTNAATGTTTTTTTTTTTTTTTTTTTGACCAAATAAAAGTTAGGGGGTAGTCGCAATTTGAAAAATATGGTCCCAATAGTTTCGGGAGAAGAGAAAATTTCTGGAGACTTCATGCTAATTTTACTTTCTACGTATTTAGCTATATCTCAGTAAGTTTAAGAGCGAATTTAAACATTGTATTTAAATATTTGTATTTAAAATTCGTTTATGCAAAATTAGTTTTAATAATTATTTATCATTTTTAGAGTAGGAAACACTTAAAATTGTAAGATTTACAAATTTTTCATTTTAAATTGAAAACTTTTTTAAACGTTGTACTTTTATTTGTCAAAATATAAACGGAAAAAATTGGATGGATAGTTTTTAAACTATCAAATTTCAAAAAAGCCATATTCTTAAAAAAATTATATTTCTCAAGAACTATTCAACCAATTTGATTCAATTTTTGTTTTCATTTAAAATTACATAGTTTAAAATGTAAAAATTGGCAAAATTTAAAATTCTTTCTAACCTTACATTAGATGCTTAGAAATTTATAAAATACATAATGGAGAAAACAGAGGGGGGGGGAAGAGAAATGATAGAGAAAAAAAAAAGATAAACATCTCACTCTTCATTGTAAAAATTCCCTCAAAACGAAATAAAACTATAGGATGAACAATTTTTGAAATATTCGGTGGGACAGGTTCAAAAATAGACTTCTAGAAGATTCGACAGCCGAATGTGTTTCGTGCTATGTAATACTTTAAGTCTTTATTCTTTGTACTGGTTACTGTAGCTCCTCCAAAACTTCGAATTTAGGAAAATCAGTTTTACATATTATTTTGCACACTTTATAGCGTGCAAAATAATATGTAAAACTGATATAATATGCGACTGAATAATATGTGAAACTGAGATTTTTATAAATCTCAGAGAACAGATCACTGAAGAGAGAAATCTCAGAGAACAATTTTGGAGCCCGCTGCAAACTGCTCTGACAATATTGTTCGAAAACAAACTGAAAGTTTAATTGCTTTCTACCGTAACAGAAGAGTAGAAATATTCTTTTCTTCGCATTCAAATGCTTTCAAAAAACAGAAATTTCATTTTAATACAAAATATTTTCTAACGCTACATCGAAAGTACTTTTTTTGGGTCCATTTTTCATAAAAATGAAAATTAATATAATGCATTCATTAAAATATTATGAATTTAAAACATTTAAAGTAGTTAGTGCATTTAAAGTAAAACGATAAAACCGCATTCAGTAGGAATGTTCCTTACGTTATAACCGGTGTTATATTTTATTTTATAACAGCCGTTGAGCAGCCGACACAATTTTGAGTTTACGACTATTATATTATTTAGCTCCGTATCCTCGTAATTTTGAATCCAACTAAGAAGACAAGGAAATCCAGGAACAAGTATTGGGACAAACTAGACTTTGTGGAGGACTTTTTAATGGAACTAACCCGCATTTGCGTCACAAGGAGAAGAAAACCTTCCACTGTTAACCCGATCTCACGGGGATTCTAACCCTTGATACGTCTTCCCTTGAGGATATTTTACGCCAGCACTGTCGTCAGTGCGAGCCAGGAGCAGAATTCGTATCAACCAGCCACAGTTGTGATTCAAACCTTGGCACCGAATTGGTAGGCGAAAGTTTTATTCCCTGAGCCATCGGTGTTCGATTATTAATATTGTTTTTTTTTTTTGTTTTTTTTCAACGCAGATTTTTTTAATCATTATTTCTAACAAACCACCGATAGTTAAATAAAATGTGTCCTTAGAAAAAACACAAATTATTCAATAAAAAAAACAATTAATGCAATCAAAAACGTTTAAGTGTACTAGAAACTACATTAGTAACATACACTGGTCAATTTTTACCGAATCGAATAAAAGTTTATGAAGCTACTTAAAAATCATGATGCAAGCTTGAAATGTCTTATTCCAAGTTAAATTTTTAAAAAAAAGTTCCTAGTGCAGTTGGTTTAAGTTTTACATTATCTATAACGTAGTTATTTCTCATTTTAAATCTTACACCATATTGTAAAGGGACATACACTAATATTGTAAAACTAGGTCTCCGGGCACTGTAAGCCATAGCTACGGGCTCTGGCTAAGAAATTCTAAATCAATATTTTCATTTTATATAATTTCGTCCCAAAAATTAATTATATGTTGAGATACACACAAGGAAAACAATATTTCAATGTAGACGTAAAACATAGTTTTACGGAAGTTGATAAGAAGAACTGGATAAAGAAAAGGCACTTCCTGTAAATAATGTTTCTCTGCATTTATGTAAGAACAGTAAGAAGGCAAACATGCTGAATGTGTTTGTTTTATAAGAATGCAAAGGAAAATACGTTGATAAATATTGAATCAGAGCTATTGTTACGTGATTGCGAGGTGATTATATGCACTGCAATTTATAGCATTGTTGTCATATAAAACGAGAATGTTGTCATTAGCAATATTCTCATTTTTAATACTGATGACATTAATAAAATGATTTTAGTTTTGAGATAAAAATTATGTACAACTTATCTTGATAAATGTCTGATACCTTATATTTTATTCTCTAATTCTTAAAGGATGACGCCACCCTTGACGTTTATAAAAAAATCGATTCCATAAATAAATTGTAACGTAAAAATTCCATAAATAAATTGTAACGTGAAAATTCCATGAATATATTGTAACGTAATGTTAAATGTTATCGTATAGAAAAACATTTTCTTTAAAAAATACTAGACAGCCTTATTTCAGTTTGCCGCCCAAAATTACATTAGCTTCTCGATCCAAAGATCTATTTGGAAATAACATTGTTTAATGAAATATTCATTGAGTAAAAAACTCTACATTAATTTGTAATATCAAAATGAGAAATTCCAATGGAAAAACAAATATTTAAGTGGAGAAATACCTAGAAAATAGGAGTTGTGAATAGCAGTTGCAGATACATAGGCATTGATATGCTGTACAGGTGCTTTTATATTTTAATTGTTTTAAAAGCAATTAATGATGGACATGCATAGCTTTTTAAGTATTTGTATGAGAAAGTTTTTATGAAGAACAAAGCGGAAACATATGCCAGTTCTCATCAGAGAATAGAATAAAAAATATCGGACAGTTTTATAGGGTAATAGAATGAAAAAAAACACAACGGAAAGTTTTTATTGGGCAAAATTATATCGGATTGCAACTGAAAGAAGAATCGAGCAACATAAAAAAAAGTACCAAATTTAAACAAATTTAAAAAATACTGTTACTCCCGTTTGGTTTAAAAAAAAAATGGTAAGACTATTCTAGTTATGCCATAAAAGATCATCCGAATAATTATAAACAGTTCAATATATTTTTTTTCTGCCAGGTGTACAAACGTTCAAGAACAAAACAAATAGACTTATGATTGAAAGCCTTTTTTTTTTTTTTTAATCTTATAAGCCATTATCCTTAAGAGATGTAATAGATTAATGTAATAGATTTCCGCAAAAGAAGATAGAATATAAATCTGGAGGTAAAAAAAAGAGATACTTAAAAAAAAAAAAAAAAAAAAAAATTGAAATTAACCCAGAAGAAATTGCTAAAATGCATATGAAGTACATTTTATTATATCATTATGAGGAAACACTAGTATCACTCAAATCTTGGAAAACCACACTTTTAGGAGGATCTTTAATTATTTATTTTTTAGAACGGCTGTTACATTATCTTTTATTTGTAGATAGGAACGACTCTTTCGTGGAGATGTTAAGAGTTCAAATTCAGACACAACTTTGAGATACGAACAAATCTAAAATTTTCTATTTCAAATTGGGTGTTTATTTTCTATTGTTCTTTTATCTTTCAAATTAAGATATTTTACCAAGCAACATTCATAGTAGTATTTCCTAAATATCATCTAATAAGATTAACAGTTTTCTAGACTCGAAAAGTAATTTTTAATAACGCAATACTTAATTCGGACATTTTTAATATTACTTTTTATTTATAATCTTATAATATTTTACAGATGCAAAACAAAATATATAGTATAATATAGATGCAAAATATATATGCTTATAATATAGATGCTTATAATATAGATGCAAAACAAAAACAAGAAAAATTAGGAAATATTTATGCTTAAGTTAAAAAAAAAAAAAAAAAAAAAGAGGGGATTNATTGGCTGTTACCGCTCTGACGTCAAACGTCAGGATGTGGGTGAGATACTAACCAGGATACGGTAAAAATCGTAGAATCGCTGCAAAGTGAAGCTTGTTTTTATTTTCTTTACAACTTTTTTTCTTCTTTCCTTTCATTTTCTGAGGTAACCTACACTAGTCATGCTGAAAAAGTTTGATCTCTCGCAGCAGTGAGTCAAAAGCCCACAACTCAGATTTGTGGCACTTTGTTTACAATGCGGATTCCGAAGAGGATTTTCAGGGAAAATATTGAGGGCAGGGATGATTCCATTGAATTTGCTCTACCTTTCTGTCTATTATTGTCGGAGCTTTCCCGGAAAAGTTGTGTTTATATGACCGAAATTTACTGGAACCAAGTAATGTGTTTTGTGTTCTTGGCAAGTTAGGCTATATAACAACCGAAGAAGGCACAATAATAAAGAATACCCCCTGAGCTAATGATAGGATATGACAAATAATAGAACATTTTAGAACGAAAAAAAAATAACTTATATGGTTAATTACTTAAAAAAATATGAGGAAGCTATTTTAAAAATTTGGTACTTTTCTTATATCTTTCATTTTATTTTTCCAAACTCTAAACATAAAATGAATAAAATAAATAAAATTTAAAAATAATAATTTCCCTGCGCTCGGCTGATCGAAAAGTACAAAAATTTTTTTATATATACACAAAGTTGAATTATGAGTCAGAAAAATTGTTTCAAAGCTGAACCAAATAAATATCGGTACTTTTAATAAAATTTACACTCTATTGCACTAAAATTAAAAAGATTAAGTAGAATCACATTTTTGCTTAACACTAATCCATAATATCGGTACTTTGAATAATAATTTAGTACATATTTGCTTTTAAGTAGAGTCACATTTTGGTTCACCATTGAAGCATAATATCGGTACTTTGAATAACAATTATGCATATTTGCTTCAAAATTAATTAGGTTAAGTAGAATGACATTTCGGTTCAACGTTGGATGATAATATTTAGTCCCTTGAATAATTTAATACGCATTTGCTCTAATCCTATTAAAGCGTTGAATAGAAATATATTTCGATTAAACGTAGAATCATAGTAGCGGTATTTTGAACCATAATATAGACACATTTGCTCTAACTTTAATAAGGTGATGAATAGAATTAAATTTCGGTTCAAGTTGACCCGTTATAACATGCATTCATTTTTAACTCTGTAATACGGCACTGCTGGAAATTTTACCTTATTAGTTTAACATGATCCATTAGTTATTACATGAAGAGCATGAAAGAAAGGAACACTCATCTAACTAAAGCCTAACTAACACTCACCTAACTTTTCTCCCATCAAGGAAACCTTATTTGTTAAAACACTAAAAGGACAATTTAAAAACAAAGAAACTATAATTGGGTATTGCACTTCAAGAAGACGATCAAGGATACCCACACATGTGATCTATGACCCAGCCCCAGCTGATCGTTTCTAAGCAAAATGTCATATTTAAGTTGAGCTAAGTTTTTCCACATAAGTTAGAATGCTAATTAACGTGAAGTTTATTAAATACAGCGCCCTCTCGCACATCGAATTAGTTGAAATGCAATTCTTTTCATCTACATCTTTTACTTAACTTAAACTTATTATTTGTATATGTATTTCATTGTAACCGCGATATATTTTTGTTTTGTGTACCTGGCAACTTCGATGCACAATTAGTTTGTTTATGGCTTCATACCTGTCTATGTTAAGTAAGTAATATATAGTGAAAGAATTGAAATCTTTGTGAAAGAATCTTTGAGTAAGGATATGGAATGTATCACTTAAGACAATTGATACTTGTCAGGCTTGGCTTACTCGAAATAGAATGGAAAGAACAGTTGCTAACGTAAACAAATACCACATTTTCAACAACCAATCAAGACCGAGATATCCTCATTACAACATTTGCAGGTATCCCATTAAATTATTTTGGTCTTCTGACCAGTAAACAATACTGTTCCACCTATAATTTGCCGCAATTCGTCCAATCCCGATATGCTGACATATGAAACCGATTTTTCTTTGAGAATAGTATGCGTTCCTAAACGCAAACGTTTCGAATAAAAGCTAAGAAAGCTTCCTCAGATTATTGCCAGGGGTCTGTCCAGATATTGTGTAAAAGGTCCGGTTTTTGCAAAATTGTGAAAAAATTTCTTGTAATTTGTGAATATAAAATAAACGTTACGTCACATTCTTTCAATCAGGGTCTTGCTTTTGTGAATTTGTGCAAATAGGGTCCGGTTATTGCAAAAAACTTTTTCAAGGAGTTTTTAAATTGTGAATAGAAACAAGATTATGCTCTACACTGTAAAATAATAATGAAAAAAGAATTAAATTTTAAAAAATAAACAGAAATTGCTGCTTCTGAAATAGAGATGCAACATGCAAATATTTGGTATTTAGCCTATACTGCTGTACGCAGAATATTAATTTCGGACGAATAAAGGAAGAAGCGTCTGCCGAAGACAAAACTTAGTTCGTTTACATCTGTCTTTCTCCCCCCCCCTCAAAACAGACAATAACAAAAATTATAATAGATNTCCGTTTTTATGAGATTTTTTAGGTCATCAAGTCCGTTTTTATGAAAAGATATTTTGTGAAGGGTCCGTTAACGGACCCAAATTTCTTCTAAACAGACCCCTGACTGCAAGATACTGTTTAAATATTAACAAAATATTAAAAAGAATAAAAGAAAAATCGATGCATATTCGAATAATTGGAATACAAATGGAAGAAAATAATGGTCAATTTAAAACTCAACGTGAACTCAAATGGTCAATTTCAATTCAATTGAGCCGAACATTTTCATATATCTTATTGTAAAACACTAAATTAGCAATGTTTCCCTTTGTCCCAAGGCAAATAAAGACAGTTCACTGGTTTTGCTTACAATGCGGATCCGGAAGAAGATTTTAGTTGGATAATTGAGGGCAAAGAATGATAGAAGAGGATTTTATCATTTAAGAATAGAATGTTTTTAAATTGATCTCCATCAATTGTTTTATTATACTTCGGAATTCGCACTAACAATGTCTTTGTGTAACAGTTTTAATGCAGATGTTTTTATTATATATCTATCAATGATATAAACTGAAATTAAAAAACGTAGTTCATAAGATATAAAAAAAAGATTTGATCTAAATTGATTACAAAATTCTGACGAGCAAAATTCTGATACAAAGTTCTGACGAAATGTTAATTTATGAAATGTATTCATAAATTAACATTTTTTGACACTATAGTTCATAAACTCAGTTTAATGCAAGTTTCAATTAGTTTAAATTTTATCATAAATACATGACACAATTTTGTCACAAAAAAGCTGATATAAGTCAAAACGCAAAACCGAAATGCAAAAATTTTCAAATTATAATAGCAACGCCTAAAAAACAATATTCAATAATCATAAGTTATTTTTCAAAATAATAATTTTGAGCCATGTAAAAATTGTATTACTGTGAGTTAATCTTAAATCTAAAGTGTTTCACTCTGTCTTATTCGATTCGAAAATAAAATTTAAAAGAAACAAAATAAATGCAATTTATTTGAGAAAAGAATTTTATAAATAGACCATAGACCATTTTTTCTTAAATTTCAACTTCAAACTTGAATAAATTTAGTAATATTACGAATTTGCTTAGGTAACAATCTATTCTTCTTTTGCTTTATAATAGAGTTTAAATAAAAGATATGCGTACACAGTTTTTCTCCTTGACATTTGTAGCCTACAGATTAAAATGATATCTTAGATACAGAATAACTTAACAGAAGTAAAACTAGCTAGTGTCATAACTCTGTTTTAATTTAAAGGTGTTATTCCTTAATATTAGTAGTATTTCTAAATAAGCTATAAAAATGAACAAAACTGGCTAACTATTTTACCACAAATATTGTTTAATATTTCTCTGAAATTAAGTTTGAAACTGAATTTAGAAAACGGTTCTTAAAATTATTAATTTGAAAAATCGTTTGCATAAATATTTTTTTATCATTTTAAAATAGTTTTTTATAGATAGAACATGCCTTATTTGAGTTTTAACTTATTTGCCTTATTTGAGTTTTAACTTAATTTATAGCAATAGTTGTGCAAAATTTTAAAACAAAACTTAACATTTAAAGAAACAGTTCCATATTTGACAAAAATAAAGATATTATGAAAGAACAAATGGCAATGCACTTACGGCAAGAATATATGCAACCGAAATTAAATTCGTTCCAAAATATCCATTTTTGGAAATATTTCTTTTTCTGAAGGCATAAATTTCTCTCATATTACTGCAGTGTTTATTACTATCCAAGTTCTTTTTCTTTTGAATTCACTAACTGAAGTGATGTGCGAAGTTTAATCACAATTACCATGTTCAAATCTACATAATACCGGTTGATCAGAAAACAAAATAAAATACGAGGAACACAAAAACGAGACAATCTAAGCGAAGACAGATATCATCAGGCAATTTCTATTATATTTTTTGGAGATAAGACAACAGGATGAGAAGGGGTTGTCAGAAGTGATGTCGGTGATAAGAAAGGATAATAAATGAACTTGAAAAATTAAAGCGCAGAAGTAAGCTAAATTATCGAAATTTAAAAAGGAGTGGGGGAAAATTTGAACCACTCATTAAAATTTATGAATCGATTAGTAAAGGGAAGAAGAAAAAAAAGGAAAAACGTTAGCAGCATATTATGCTCATTCTTGAGCGATCTAAGATTTCTAAAATTAGAGATTCTAGAAAAAAGCGTATCTTTAAAATTTTCCTCCCGGAAAAATGCTTCTTAAGGGGAAAAAAAATCAGAAGTCTTCGAATTTATTCAATTTCTCTAGTTGTGAAAATTTCGAATCAATAATATTCGACTTCGATGTACCTTGGTGATCTTTCCTCTTTTTTTAGTTGTCTTTTTTAGTGTCAAACTTAGTCTATGACACCGTTCTATCATACAAACAATCATGTAGTCGACATGCTGAACACGTAGTCGACAGGGTAGTAGTGTCCTTCAGAGTTGTGTCATAGCTATGATAAAGATGCTACAATTTAATTTTGCATTTAAATTTAGAATATTATCAGAACAGTCAAACAGTACTGCGCCAGTCTCAAACATAAAGAAGATCTCAAATGGCATTATATAGTCAAAATGTTGAGTAAAGTGAACGGTGCTTTAAACTAAGTGTGATGCAAAAAGATAAAAGAATATAAGAAACAAAACAAATAGCGAACAACCATTAGGGCTTCTTTAGATATAACAAAAGTCATATTTATTTGAAGAAAGGTATGAGGATAATATAATATCCCTGAGGAACTACAGTTTTTTTCTACAGTTTCAATTATTTTATTCATACGATTATGTTTGTTCATGCATATGCATATAAAATATGCTTTGATTACGCATTGATTACGTATTTTGATTTCGTATTTTACATATCTGCTAATTACTTTAGTTTGCTGTACGAAAGGATTAAAAATTATTATTTTAAACGATAAAAAACTCCATTACATTATTAATTTTTTTTTTATTTCATATACATAAAAACAAAGATAAAAAGTGTTTTGCGAAACATACTTTACATGTCAGATTTCCAATGTGCCAACGACATTTTAGATGCAACGCCCCCATATGACGTTTTGCAAGATTAAAGATAAATTTCATTCAGATCAATAGTTACAAAAAAAAAAAAAAAGAAATAACTAGATAATGAAAAAAAAAAAAGAAAACGATTTTCTTGGAAGGCAAACAATGATTAGATAATTAAATCCCCTTTGCGATACATTATCAATATTTCTAAAACGATTATTTACTCAATTTGGAAAAAATAATCTGTTAAGTGCTTCCGGTACACATATTTGTATGATAAAGTTTATTTTTAAGTAATGACGTATGAATGCTATCGAAAATTAAAATGGCAAAACTAATTGAAGTTAGATGATCTAGAACAGTAATTGACCATAATACTGATTGACGATAACGATTTTTGTTACAAAAATATAATGAATATATAAATATTGAAATAGTATGACGAATGAATCAACTCTTAACTTTTGATTAACTCAACTTTTGATCAACCTTCAACTATTGATCAATGAAATCTTAACTTTCAGACAGTTTATAAAGTACATTGAGAAAAAGCATTTAGATATTACATAACTATGAAACATAAAGCTTTCTCCAAACAACAAATTACTGCAATCCCTTATTCTTTTAGCTTGTTGATTTGAGGGGGAAATGATTTAAAAATAAATCATAATTTTTTTTTCTATAATTTAATTACTATAAATAACGGCGAAAAATAAATAACGAGTAAAATTCAAATACTCAAAGCTAAATTAAGTACAAATATGAAAAAGTAACTTTTTCTGAGAATATCTACGAAAATCTTATAAAAGCTAAGGAACAAACTTGTATTTAGGAGTTCGAGTAGGGGAGAGTGGGGTAAATTATTACAGGGTACGATTGTAACAGAGCAAAAATTTCGAGTGTCGGGTTCTAGATTTGGTTCCTAGGTGGAGCACAAGGTACATTTAATAAATCTACATGCACCCCTGCTGGCAACCATTTTTATGTACTTTTGAAAGAGTTACATCAAAAAAGATTAAAGATACGTAAGTACTTTTTTTTTGGTATTAAAATATTATATTGTAACAAAGTAATTTTGTTTAAACAAATAAAAATGATTAACCGAATATGTAAGTGGGCACCTTAATTAACATTTCAAAAAAAAAGATTGGTTTTGCTAATTAACTAGCATTGTTTTTAACAAATGAAGCTGAAATGGCGTCTTGGGGACGATTGTAACAATAAGTAAAGGGACGATTGTAACAGCTGAAAATAAATAATCTTATGTTTACAAACCATTACTTAACTCTTTAAGAACCACCAATAGTTTCCTATATCATTTATATTATGTTGCATGTGCATTATTTTATTTGTCACCTTTCACAGCATAAATTAAAATTTTTAACCCCTTAAAGTTAAAAGTTTAACCCTTTAGGTCTCTGCTCATTATTATTTTTACTCCTAAAATATCACTACTATTTTGATCAATAAAAAAATATATCACAACTATGATAATATGTATAATTAACTATGTTTTAGTTGAATTTATAAACTGTTACAATTGACCCCGTAAGTGGGGACAATTGTAACAAGTGCACGACTGTCAAAAATTGTTAATAACTAATATACTAACATTTAAAATAAGGTTGTTTTTTTTCTAGTAGAGGATAGTCTACTTTACTCGACTGTCAATTAATACTAATAATATATTGGATTTTCTGTTAGTTGAAAATAGTTAAGTAAAAAATGCTACAATTCACCCCACTCTCCCCTACATAACTTTAAAATAAGTAAAAATGTTTTACTTCCAAGCATAAGCTACACTCAGTGTAGTACACACAGTGTAGTACAGTAGTGCAGTACACTGCTGAGACAGAACGTATTATTGGTGCAGTGTACCACTTGTCTAAATTTTATACAATTTAAATAGATGTTTGGATAAACCATGTCTACGTTCAAACGAAATCACATTATAGAGTCAGTACAAAAGGACGAAACGTGAACTTTAATATGGATCATCTTGACTAAGTGCTACTTTTTCGAATGATATGGACAGCACTTCCCAAAAGGTCCCGTAAAATTGTCAGGAGGGGGAGTTCATGGAGTTTCGTCAGGAGGGGGTGGAATAGAACTTTTCTGTTTCCGCCAATTATAATTTTTGAAACCAGTTATTTTATTTATATTTAATTAATAATCCATTATTTAATATTTCGGTTTTTAAGAAATATAATTATAATGCCAGTAGAAAAAACTAGCAAAATTTAAAATTATATAACTTATTAGCCAAAAATCATTTTGGTGAATCGATTCGAAAAAGAAAATGAGTTTATAAAAATAAAATAAAAAATGCACTAGTATTTCTCATCAAACTTCACAAAATAAAATAACTAATTTCCCAATAATAAAATCACTCTCAACGTTTATAACAGTTCATTTTCATTAAAAAAAAAAAAAAAAAAAAACTACAATAGCTTATATATTGTCAACTTATGATTTATGTAGTCTAGAAAATTTATTTTTCAAAAATACATCAAGATAGACTCGCAAATTAATAAGAGTTAGATAAAAAGCGTTTGAGTTTGTTGACATTAAAGAATTCCTAAATTGTTATAAAAGTACTCATGGAAGAGTTCAAAACATTTCAAAATTTTTAAAAGTTGTTTATCCATTGTCTTTGTCTACTCAAGCAAAAACTAAAATTCGACAGCTCTGTCGTAATCTATGCTGAAAAATGTATTTTGCGATGAGACTTCTTATCTTAATTTTCTGGCTTGAAGTGTCATTATGAAACAAAATGTGTTCATAGACTCGGAATCAGGAGTGATTATGACACTAAGTGAAAAACTATGATCAAAAAATCTACATAATCTATGAGCAAAAAATCTACATAAACTAAAACTATACATGTTTCGCATTTGACATAATTTTTTTAAAATAAGATTTATAATTACCTGCCAATGATGGATATCACACCTTTATAGTAACTAATTTTAAAAAAAATCTAAGTTTTTACAAGAGTCGCGATGTTGGATTTTTAAAATAACGTGAATATGAATCGCAATATCGGATTTTAAAATCGCGATGTATGATTTTTAAACCACGTGAATACAAATCGCAGCGCGTAACTCTTAAATTAGGTAAATACTGAAATTTATGTCTGATATTCAAACAGCGTGAATAGGGGCATCGCGATATTAGCGGATTCCGGGGCAGTTTCAAAATAGCTAAAATCCGCCAAACTAAAAGAATCAATTAACGAATTTCTGCCCATTGGAAGAAGAATCCTGTGTATGTAAGCGTCTCGTTAGCGAAACTTTCAAAATCTGAATTTTAGATTAAGGAATTCCGGAAAAATTTCGCCAGATTATAAGTTTTTGATTAGCGTCAGTGCGAGAACCAATGGTCTTGAGAAACTCAGAATTCCGCGATATTCCCAGAAAAATCATATGCCCTGCTCCTAAATTTTAGAACCGGAAGGATGATACGAAAAATCCGTAATACAATCGCCTCTGATTCTTCATAAGTTTAGATGTAGGAATTTTCCTTTTTTATTATATCTTATTAAATTTCGCGACATATTTCATTCCCATAAGACAGTATCTTTTTTTAATTTCAAGTATAATCGTAGTATATACAGAGGGTTTTTTTCTTTTCTTGACAAACGAGATGATAATGTTTTTTATTATGTTTTTTTTCGGCAAGGAACTAGAATAAAAACTAGAATCATGAATTCAAGTTATTAAAGATTACGATTCTATGAGCCATAGTTATGCTCCAGATAAGACAGAAAATAGGTTAACCCCTTAGACGCAGAATTTTTATTAAACATATTTTACGTACTTTTTTTTTCACTATTCGGTATTAATTTAGCTCAAAATTTTATATTTAGCATTTCAATAATTTATGGTTATGAAATACAGCATGAAACACATATATCTTTTTCTGCTTTATCTTCTAAACACGGCTCGTTTTCAAAAAAATTTTCAAATTCACAGTTATTTATATCTAAGAGAAAGAGTTATTCATCACTGAAATTTCCTTAATTTGCAAAATCAATTATTGATACATTTTTGAATATAAATAATTAAAAAATATTTTTCAAGCTACTTTTTTTGCATTTCACATTTTAATGCTAATTCCGATAATCTGTCAGGTTTTTTTAGCAACTATTAAACTGTTTTTTTTAGTTAGAAAATACCAATGCATTTTTGCTTGTAATTAGAGCATTATATATATAAAAGAGACACATGTGTCCCATCTGCGTCAAGGGGTTAATGAGTCAACACTTCCTAAATAGCAAATATTTTTCAATCAAAATCTTTGCTAATCAAAATTTAAATTAAAGTAATTGAACTCGTTGCAAGAGACGCGAGGCAATTCTTTTGTTAAACCAGAATCACTGAAATTTTCAACAATAGAAACCTATTAATGCGCAATTAGCTTGAAAATGTTCAAAAATTAATGTTTTATAATCGTCGTTGAACAGCCAACCCAATTTTCGGGTTTACGACTGCTAATGACGACAATCTTGTAATTTTGAACTGAATGCAGAGAAGACAAAAGAACTCCTGTATCAAGTATTGGGAGAAATTTTGTCTTCGTGGAGGTTTTTTTGATGGAACTAATCCTCATTTGCGTTACATGGAGAAGAAGAACCCCAAGACATCCATCATTAGCCTAAAGCAGCGTTTCCTGAAAGTGTGGTACGCGTACCCCCAGGGGTACGGGAACAGTTCAGCTGGGGTACGAGCTCTTCTTGCAACAAACGAAATATCTTGCAACAAACGAAAATTTCAAAATATTTTATTTAAATACAAAGCTAGCCATGAAAATTTACGATTACGTATTTTTCTATTGGCTATTTTTTGCTAAGTTAACAGTTAATAATTAGTGGTGTCAACAGCCAGTTGTGATTTTTAATTTTAGTGCAATTTTTTTATATCAAAAAATACATTAATTTTTTTTATTAATGGTACACAGCGTTACGAAAAAGTTAGAAAGGGTACACAAAAGTCATAAGTTTGGGAAACACTGGCCTAAAGGCAAGGGGACTCTAACCCATGATCCGTCTACGTCTGCGGATATTTCACGTCAGCACTGTGGTCGGTGTAAGCCGAATGCGGATTCGTAACGATCAGCCATCGCTGGGATTCGCACCCGGTTCACCTCATTTTTTTTTATTATTAATATTTTTTTTATTTACTGTGATTGGAATAACGCTTGAGTTTTTTAGTGTGCAACTCTGCAAGTGTTCGACAAACAACGCATACTTTATCACAATCACCTATTGATTTTAGAAAAATTTCGTAGTTTCTTGGCTAACTTCATGTTTTCGGCTGTGGATGGTGGATCGGTACCGATCCGACGGCCTAGGGGTTGGATACCACTGATATAAAGGCCCGTCATAAACGAGTTCGACTACCTTACTTTGTTAACGATTAAAACTATTTTGGTAAAAAAACAAAACAAGTTATATAGTTTCCCAATATTCCAAAATAATATAAATTCGTAATAAGTATCCATTGTTCAGAAGCGTAATTTTAAAATTTCTCAAATTAAACGGAGTCCCGACCTTCAAGTAAAACTACTGAAACTAGTTCATAAAAAGCTGAATGTAAAGGATCAAGGTCGACTAAACTAGTTCTTGTACTTGAATCGAAAACAAACTACAACGCATTCTAATTACGTTTTTCAACAATTATGTCATATCTATTTAAATAGTGTTTTATAACTACACATATTGGCATTGAAGACTTACTGTTATATTAGATCAAATGTTTGTTATATAATTGTTTAAATGTCAAACATTTCATATTTCATCAAGATCTTGTTATTAACCTTTTAAAGATGTGTCTTGAAAAAATGTACTCATGAAAAATAAGTCAGAGAAAGAAAAAAAAAGATATTTTAAGATTTTTCTTTGATTTATAAACAAAACTAAATCGTTAAGTTTAAAATGCTATTTCAATTTTTTTTTTATATTTACTTTCGGATCTTGTTTTAAAAGACAAAAGATTCGGAACCGGAAAAAAGATAACTTTTTTTTTCAGTGTTTAACAGTTAAAATTTTTTTCTTACTATTAGATTTTCTTAAATATTAAGAGCATTAGATAGGTAAAAAATCTTTGTATTTACCGACTGATTATTAAAATAAAGTAACATTAATACAATGTAACTAAAAAAAACACACACACTTTTGAGACAAATCTAATCATTTGAGATACTAAAATAAACTGAAAATTATCCAATTTAAAGAGCGCAATGACAGAAATGCTGACAGAAAAAAATACATTTAACTGAATGAAAAATATTGAACTTGTAAAATTAAGCTCTATTGTAGCTGTAGAAATATTGCGACATATCAACAATCATAGTTTTAAAATAGAAAGTACCGATATCTACCATCTATCGTTTTTTTTTTAATTGCAAAGACACAAAGACTAAACAACAATTCTTGGAAGGCAGAAATTTTCATCAAATATTGTAGTTTGAGTTAATGTCGAAAATGAGACACATTGTACCATCTATGATTCTCATGTTAAAAGGAAAAAAGAAAAGCATTTTACTATAAAAACTGATAATTCTCCAAATCTCGGAGATATCTTTTCTGGAAATTACGTCAATCTTCAAGTAATCACAATTTAACATTAATGGAAACAACAAACAAGATACAGCAAAACAAACAGAGAATAATGCATTTGAGAATGTTCGAAAAGTTCTAGAAACGGGCTTTAATTATGATAATCCATAACGATTTCCAAAACAATATCAATTACTCAAAATTGCTCCAAGAATTTAATTTCTTTTTCATCGATGTGCTTGAACGCTCTCTGTAATGATTGATAAACTTAGTTGACTTGAATGGCAATTGAGAGTTTTCCTGGATCAATAAACGATATAGAAGAAAAATACAAGTATTATGACAATGAAAGGAATTGGAGAAAAAAAACGACGCATTTGGTCATTGATTTTATATCAAGAAAAGTATCTAAAATTGAGTTATTTTGTAGCCGATTGAATAGGTACTGGAAGAGAAATATTAATTCAGGGGGTGCTGAACGAGCATAGCCAAGAAGTAAGTTTGTATTTATACAGATTTAAACATAGAGTAGGGCTATCTGCTCTTTCATCTAAATTGAATTTTATAAAATGAGAGAAGAGGAAGGCGAGAAGCTTACGTTGAGTAAATTTACGATAATAAACATGATGATATAATAAACATGATGATGATGATTAATAATAAACATGATGATGATGATTAATAATAAACATGATATACTAAAAAAAAACATTAATTTGATATGTACAAAAAGATTAAACTGGGATAAGGTAAAAACTATTTACAATAATTACATGTATACAATTGATCGAAAGTTGATGAAAATCAACGACCATGTCGAATCCCTGCATCATTCCCCCGAAGGGCTTCGACGATACAGAGTGATACAATTCATCTTGATGTGTGGAGTAAATTAATTTTAGGAGTTTAAGCATTTAGATAATATTCTGTCACTTAAGGGCAGATGCAGGACTAAATTGGGAATTATCATCAATTAATACGAAATTAAATATCAGATTGAAATCGCATTTTGTGCATTTGGTAGCTTCCTTGAAAAATGACGCGTTCAATTTTTAAAGTTAGTAGTCTAAATTTTCTATCTTCAAGTGATTATGTAACGTTCTGTTATTACTCACAAACCAGGGAGCACCTGTTATCCTTCTTAAGAATTTATTCTCAAAGAGGAGTAATTTTCTAATTCGTGTTTTTGTAAGCGATCCCCAGGTTGGGAAGGCGTTGCATAACATTGGGCGATTATACGTTATATAAATATTCCTCTTCGCGTTTAAGGTCCTCTTAGTATTTTGTGATAAAATGAGTCGTAGTGCATGATAGGCTGCTTCAGTTTTCATGCTAACATTGGTTAGATGTTTATTCCAATTTAAGGTATTTGTTCGTGTGATGCCTAAATATTTGGCACTGGTGACAATACTGCAGTGCGATTGAAAAATCAACGTAAGTGACAAACGATTCAAAATGGAGATTTTTATATATTTGGCACCTTTGTATGGTTGAAAAAATATTTTTTGCAATACATATATTGCAAAAAAGTTTGTTTTATCAGATTTTTGAAATTCTATTTTAGCGTTCATAGCATTAGCAGTACAAGGAAAATAGCCACTGTCATTACCACTGTCACTGTCAATTGTCAAGCCACTTTTCTCGGAATTAATCGTGAAGCACTTACATTGTTTTTTCAATTACACAGCAGTTTATTCGTCACAGTTAAAATTTCTAAATTAATTTGAAGGTTTTTTATCAGCATATTTACTCCTGCTAATTTACTTTTCCAACAGTCAAGATTCCGTCAGAAGAAGTTCGATTGTTAAGGATTCCGTAGATGGAACAAATTTGGATCCGCTGAAGTAGGCAACACTTAATACAATTTTATCACTTATAATATTTAAATTATTTTATGGGTTCGCATAGCGGTATGTATGTAAAAATATAATTAGGTTTAAACTCGTTGGTCAGAATTTTTAATTACAATGAAAAACTATAAGAAAGGTAAGAAATTTGATTCAAGTAAACTTTTGGACAGTTTACTGTGCAGTATTTGTATTTCTTTGATTCGAAGAATAAGGAAAAATGTTGGGGAAAAAACGCTGCTTAGGTACGAGAAGGTAGAGAACGACACAAAATTACTAGGCGAGCCATAAGTTTATGAGTCCTGCTCTATGGGGTCTTGAAAATGATTCTTTGGCCAGCACTAGTAAAAACAGTTGTAAATACTTAGATAATAATACCAGAATGTTGAAAAAGGAGAAAAATTGGTGGTTAGGTATGAGAAGGCACACTGTAAAAAATTTTAATGAATAATTGTCACCATTTTTGGTATTAGGTTAAACTAAAATAATGTTATGTATAATCACTTTTATTTACTTTTTCACTGTTAAGCTTTTATTTATTTTTGTTTGTTTTTTTACAAACGACACATATTTTCATGCACAAAAGAATTAATTTAATAGCTTCATTGCAAAAACATTTTGCGTTGAAAACAAGCACATTTTTAGTCATATATCTCAGTAATTCTTTCAAACAATTGGTAATTTGTCAATGTTACATAATTTTTTTGCACATTAACTACAAATCTGCACTTAGTTATGCATTAAGGTTAATTCAACACCAAACATGGTGCAATTAAACACCAACATTTTTGCAGTATAGAGAGCCACACAAAATTACTACGTAAGGCAGTATTTCCCAGAGTGTGGCACGCGTACCCCCCAGGGTTACGGGAACAGTTTAGCGGGGATGCGCGTTCTTATGCGAAATATCTTACAACAAACAAAAATTTCAAAAAATTTTATTTTAAAACAAAGCTAGCCATGAAAGTTTACGATTACGTATATTTGTATTGACTATTTTTTGCTGAGTTAACAGTTAATAATTAGTGGTGTCAAAAGCCAGTTGTGATTTTTAACTTTTGTGAAATTTTTTTTATCACAGCAAAAACAATATCATCCTTCTCTCTGATGCAAATAAACTTATTAGCAATTCTTCGTACCAAAAAAAAACATATTTTTAAAAAAATACATTAATTTTTTATTAGTGTACGCAGCGTTACAAAAAATTTGGAAAGGGTACACAAAAGTCATAAGTTTGGGAAACACTGACGTAAGGCATAAGTTCCCGATCTTTATGAGGCCTTGTGAATCGTTTGTTTGTCTCTCACTAGTACAGACAGTTAAAAATACTAAAATAATAATGCAAAAAAACAGTCTAAAGTCACGAGTCAAAGTAACAACAAGTGAAGTGAACTTTCCAAAAACAAAGCTGCGTAATAGAAAATACAAAAACATAATCATCTGTTTTGAATTTGTGGGATGAAAACGATGAGCAAGAATGCAGATGGCCTTTTGTTGAGCATTGTCATATCCCATTTTAGTAACAGTTTCAGTTGCTCATTAATGCAAAACGCCCATATGGAATGCATCCTGCCTCCATCAATTATCACGTTTTGCTAGCTTGACTCATTCCTCACTGGAAAAACAATATGAATACAAAATGGCGTTTTTCGGTATAAGTTATATCGATTTATCGTTTTTCAACTTAAAAAGCTCACGAAACGTTTACATTTCACAAATCGTCAACGTTTACGCCTGATAAGTTTTTATTTAATAAATCTTACAATATTCCGTGACTGGTGGTTGCAGTGAAATTTAAAAGATTAAAATACGACTAGAATTTTCGAGAACATGATTGTTTGTCGATGTGAAACACTCAGACAAGAGAAAAGAAGCTGCCAGGAGTGATTTAAGGCTCAATATTTCGAGTAATCCGTATCTGTATATGCAACAATGGATATAAAAGTGGATATTTATTGCAATTCGAAGAAAGTTATCGAAAAAACCCTAAAAAAATATTAATATCTTTATTTTATTGTATGAATCATGATAAAACCCGCATCTTTTATTTTTCCGCAAGTAATTATTTTTTCATATTTATTTTATTAGTTATTTTTTATGATATGACTTCGAACTTATAATTTTAGAGATAACTATGAAAATATTGTAAAAAAAAAAACTTTAGTTGAAAATTTTAGAAAATTACAAGACGCATATTTAGTCTAATTAAATTAATTGCTAATAGTGTTTCTTTTTACATATATTAACTATGTAAAAGTAAATTCTTAAAACAAAGACCACCTAATAAAAATAAGGCGATTTAAATGAAATATTATTTAACTCGAATATTAATTGAAATTGTTTATCTATCAAATTAATTCGAAGGAAGATTACCATAAAAAATGAATAAGCAACCAACGATAAATAGTACCATTTGTTCCACCGAAACCATTAAAAAAAAACTAAACGAACCGAATGAAAGATAAAACTACTTTTACGATTCTTTTGAAATTTTATTTTTAATTGATAGAAGATATATAGATTGACAAATTATCATATAGGGCCGGGACAGCCTGGTTGGGGGTGGGCCCAAGAGGTCGTGGGTTCGATCTCCGTCGACCGAAGACTCCCCGTGTAATAAATGGTGACTGATGCACGTTAAATCTGTCGGGTCACAAAGTCCTCCATGTTCCCATAACATATCGTGCCTCTGGGGGTAGGGAATTGGAGCTTGATCTTTCTCTGGTTCAGGTCAAAATTACGATCTGTGGATGAATGAATGGATGTATGTATGGGTCCACCCTATAAACCTGCAGGGACGTGTGTATAGCTGAGTCGTATTCGTATTCCTGGGTACTGATCCAAGAGTTTCCTTGTCTTCTGGATTGGTTCAAAATTACAAGGCTACGGAGTTGAACATTAGTATTCGTAAACCCAAAATTGGATCGGCTGTACGACGGTTATATATATATAAAAAAGTAATCATATAGTTAATAATTAAACTGTATTAATATGTATTAGTAACATTGATTAAAATTATAAATTCATAAAGGTTTTGTCAAATTAATTTTCATGTTTCTTTTTTGCTGGGGGGGGGAGGCTGTTTGAAGTTCAAAATGCATAGGTATGATTAAAATAAAACTAATGAATATAAGTATAAATGAATATATCATACCTGCCAACTTTTACGCACTTGCCGTAAAATTTTATTTCTATATTTAAAGTGGTAGTAAAATGTATGCTTTCTATATATCCCTTGCATTTCTAAACTTAATTTATAATCTTTTTGACCACCACTATTTTTTAAAAAAATTAAGCAAATACATTAATATATAATACTGTCGTGTGGCTGGGTGGCGCAGTTGGTTTGTCGTCGGCCTTCTGAGCTCAAGTCTGCGGGTTCAATCCCCGGCCCAGACACCGGATTTTCGGGATGCAGAAAATCCTCAGCGGCCATGTCGTATGATTATGCGGCATGTAAAAGATCCCTGGAGTGCCTTATTGGCTCTTGGTATTTCCGGCAAAATTAAATTCCAAGTGCACTTTAGCATCCAAATAGTCTTGGTGCCGCCATCTAGTGTGGCAGAAACTAGACGTCCAAATTAACTTGACCAACGATATCTCACCCATTGTGGTGGTCCTGAAAGAGTGGATACCAGCTCTGGAGAACGCACTAGGTCTGCTCATCGGCACGGACCGATAATGCAGCTCATTGGAAATAAAAAAAAAAAAAAGCTTTTTCATAATACAGCGCATATTTCTGTCTAAAATTGTAATTTAAATTCCATTTTACTACCACTGGGGAAAATCATCCTCGCAAGGATTAAAAGTTGGCAGGTATGATATATTAAACTAAAATAACTAATAATAAAAACTGTACTGAACCTTTAGATACAGTGACTAAACATAAAAGAGTAAGGCAAATAAAAAAATTAAAAAAAGTGCTTTACCATTTTACTTTTGCAGCTTTAGGCCATGGACCATGGGCGTTATTTTTAAGAAACTCGTTTTATCAATCACACATGAAAAATTTAGAAAGTATATTGATTTACATAATGATGATTTTGTATTGTATTAAAATGTATCAGAAGTTATAACACTTATTCGGGTTGACATTTGATATAAAAAAATTGTATTTTTGAAAAGTTTAAAGAAAAAGGATCGATCCAGTTTTATTTTATTACTATAAATCCATGTTATACTTTTAAAGACCTGCAGTGAATAATGGTGAACACCTGTTTAGTTCGTGAGTACAAAAATGAAAAATAAACTTCAATATTTTTGTAATACATTTAAAGTTTCAAAACTTAGGATTCATTTCTACTTGGATCATGATGCATTGCATATTTTGTAATAATTTACAAGACTTGGGATTAATACCTTGAGCATAGTTTTCCCGGAAATACAACTTTAAGATAAGCTTGCTCAAGCTATTATGTATTAGCCATTTAGCGCAACAATATTATATAATTGTTTACAGCTTAGGATTTTTTTGTTTTCAAGCATCACAAACTTGACGCTTTAATAATACTGGTCTTTAACTTTCAAGAAACAAAAATTAAGCGATAAATATATATTCCAAATTTTATTGTTTAATTTTTTTATTATATGTTTCATTATTTTAGGAGATTAACTTTAAAGACCAAAAAAAGGGGGTTTTCTGTGGTGGCACCTATATTGTAAGTTGGATTCTGTCCTACCATTTCGTTCCCTTTTAGATTCAGTTCAGTTTTTAATTCGATTCGTTGATATAGACATTCCATTTTATTTCTAACTTTTTTCTTATTAAACAGGTTATGTTTCAATGGCCCTAAATAGAATTTTTTTAGTGTATTAAATTATTTATTTATTATTTCCAATGACAGAAAATCAGGAATTTTAAAGGGCTGTTAAGCATTTAAAAATTATTGAGTGAGGAATCGAACATCCAAACTACGTATTAAGAATACGAGGTATTGTCCACAATTTTCTAATGAATTGGAGAAAAACTTCTTTAAGTGTCTAAGAAAACTATTCTTTTTTTTGTATTCCATTATTTACGTAATTATGTTAATTATTACGTAATAATGTATTATGTGAAGCTTGGTAAACAAATAAATAAGCATTTTTGGGCTAACTACATGCGGTGTAATTTAGAAACTTTTCAAATATGCCATACATTGAAGAAAAAAAATGTTTGAAACGAAGCTAACTGCTAGCAGCCAAAAATAAAAACATAGAAATAAAGATTGTTGTAAAGAATTTTTAGCATATTTGGAAATTTTTTTAAATAATTATAATTTTTACTTTTTTTTTCATTTTAAATTTTTTTTAGAATTTTAATATCTAAAAACAAGAAACAGAAATGGCAAGACAAGGGGACGGAAACGGTAATGGAATCAAAATTGAAACTTTAGCTGCCAGCAGCCAAACATAAATATATATATAGAAGTAAAGAATATTCCAAAGAATTATTTGCATATTTGATAATTTTTTTTAAATAATTTTAATTTTGAATTTTTTTTTAAATTTCCATATTTGAAAGCAAAAAACAGAAATGACAAGGGTATGAGCGGCAACGGGTCCCAAATGGCAATGGAACCGAAATTGAAACGGCAACGAGACCAAAACGTGCTTCGTTCAGATTTTTGATAAGTATAGAAAAAATTTCTTTGCAACAGTACTTTCACCATATTAAGCCGTTTCAATAAAAAAAAATTCACAAATTATGTCAAAAAGAAAAATTAATGAGTTTAAAGTAATAATCAATATTTTATGCATAGCAAGGTAAAAATAGCATGCAAGTTTTGTGAGGTTATAAAGTAAAATAAAATCGATATTTTAAACGAAAAGTGTTAAAAAAAAAGTTGTTTACAAACATATAATCAAACCTTTTGAGTAATTTTGTCCCAAGTCCATAGTCCTTGTCCATAATATGTCATTACGCCTTTTTAAAAAATATTTTTCCTGTTCTAGAAATTTACAGGGAAAAATTTGATCAAAACAGCTTTTGTAAGATTTAATATTTATGTAAAATATTGAAAAACCTCTTTTGATGCAAATTAAGAAAAAAGGAACATCATTCCTTACCAAGGTAAAATGTATGAAAATATTTTTTAACGCTTAGAATATAGCTTACATCCTTAAAAATGTTCTTAAAAGTGAAAGACGAAGTCATGTGACTGAAAAAACTTAAAAATTCTTAAGGAAACTGGATTCGAAAACAACAATCAAAACATCAATTTATAATTGAGGGTTACTTTTTATCAATATATTATTAATATAATTAAAACTGTAATGCATTTCATCGCATTTTTCCTGATTTCTTTCAACAGTAAAATGGACACAACACTAAAATGGCAATTTCGTTAATTCGATTTAATGTGTTATGAATCGAAATTATTTTTTTCTTTCAGTTAATTCAGAAACTAGTTAAAATTTTTATTTTACCTTATTCAGCCAATTATCATTAAAAATATTTAGCATGCACTTATGACTTTTCCTACTGATTTTGGTATCATTTGAGAAAAAATTAAAAACTTTTTGTTAACTTTTCGTTTTTCGTTAATCTATTTATTTTAACGGTAAAAGTTTAAAAAAGGTTTTTAAGAAATTATTGAATTGAACTACAAGTCATTTTTTTCAAGAAAACGCTTTTTTTCAAAAATAAAACCAATCAATACATTTTTAATTTTAATAACGTAAAGTAGATCAAAATCGATTGAAAATCACAATTTTGTTTCTTTGTAAAACTTGAAATAAATTGAAAAATAGAAACATTTCGCGTCGAAGATTTATTTATGAATTTTACAGTTCCGCTTACGAAATATCGAATTTCAGACTTAAACTATAATTACCCTCTTTCTCAACAATGTACAGAAAGAAAGAAAAAAAACTCGCAGTTGTGTTCATTTCTTATTTTATTTACCTCTATATTTTTTCATTTAATCAAATAATGCACGATCAAGCTCCTTTTTGGTTACAAGTTCTCAAAAATTGCGGAACCCCGCAAAAAAAGTAAGCTAAAAGAATAAAACTTCAATTTAGTAACGGAGAAAAGTTTGCATTTAAATTTGAAGAGGGCAAAAATTAAACCTCTTGATTTTGTGTCATCGAGAGTATGGGTTAAATTTAGTAAAAATTATTTTTTAATACTGGTTTTATTTTATTGGAGATTTATTTATTCAATTTTGTCATTTTTATGTAAAATTTTAATAAATCTCTATCCTAATTATTTAGGACTATTAGATTTAAGTTTTTGCACTTATTTCTACAGAATGCAACAATTCCTGACAAAAGGCAAAACAATTCCCGACAAATTTCTTCTAAGGTTTTTTAAAAGACATACTTAGCAAACAACCATGTGGCAAAATTTTTTCGAGCTATCAGCAACAAAACTGTCTAGCATTAATATCTTTCTGCAAGATACTTTTAATAATGACAAACATGCATGTTACTAATTTAAAATAACAAAAGCGCTGTTCACAAAAAAAAACTATTTTCTTTCAAAATTGAACATGAAATAATTTTTTATTCTAATATTATGGGTGATATTCTCGCATTTTGTTTGGTGGGGGGAGGGTAAAGCGCATCAAAAAGTAATTATCTAAATGCATGGTACAAATATTATGTGTAAATTTCTGTAGAAAAGAAAAATAATTTTTTTTTACTTTTCAAAAGAAAAATCTTTCTGCAAGAACTCTAACGTTCTGCGACAATGTCGCTGCGATTCTACCCCGGGGGTAAACAAAAAATTTTTTTTATGTTAATCTAAAGTGAAATATTGAATTTAATTAGCCTGCATAAAAATTGCCACTTTCCAAGTTCTTAGTGTATATTTTATTAAAATCACTCAAGCACGCTAAAATAACAGCACGTTCAGTACGTGTGAAGTGTGCTAAATATTTTAAATATTAGTGCAAGCACATGTTAACCTTTTCTTGCTGAACTCTTATTTAGTACTAATAGAAAAAGAGCCTTCATAAAAATCAGGGTAGCTGGTTTGCATATAAATTAAATGGATATTTTCTTCAGTTAGCTGATAATTTTATTGAAAAATGCACAATCGTTTGCTTTCAGAAGATATACATCACATAATATACAAAATTGTATAATTAATAAATTTTGGTTGATAAGAATATTCAGTTTTTCCAATTATAAAAGATTTCAGTTACTAGTCTTAGACATTTTGAATTAGAGACATGTTCCAAAAAAGGGAACATAGGCATTTAAACGGTTTATATAAATTTTTAATGAACTTATGAAATCAGTTTTAAAATGTAGAGAAGCAGTGCTGTGCTGCTGAAAACCACTTTTTACCACTTAAGAACTTCATAAATTAATTTTTTCCTATATATTCGCAGAAAACCGTAACATTGTTCTGAAATATTTCTGAAAATTTTAAAATTTAAAATGTTTCACTCTCCAACGAAATTTTAAAACTTCAACTTCGATGTTTTCTCAATGAATTTGGATGATTTGATTAAAATCCATTGAATATGAATGGATTTGATGTTTGATCTCAATGTTTTCGAAATACCACATAACATGTGCTTCCTCAAAGTATTTCGTTTACATTCGAGAGCAAATCTTACTTTCCACTAGAAATCTGTATTTCGATTGTTTTTCGTATCAAGTATTTCTTATTCATGTAGCTCAAAAATATTGCTTCCAACGAACAATAAAGACTGTAAAACTATCCGAAATCGGTTCTTATTTTACACTAGAAATTTGTATTTCGATAGTTTTTCGTATCAAGTATTTCTTATTCATGTAGTTCAAAAATATTGCTTCCTACGAACAATAAAGACTACAAAACTATACGAGTTCGATTTTTACTAGAAATCCGCATTTCGATCGTTTTTCGTATCAAGTATTTCTTATTCATGTAGTTCAAAAATATTGCTTCCTACGAAAAATAAAGAAGACTGTACAACTATCAGAGATCGGTTAAAAAGGGAACAGAAAATTGAAAGGGGAAAAAATGTTTTGCTCATAAAAGGGAAAATATGTTATATGAAATTTTAAAAACACTCAAATTTCCAAATTTCTCCATATGTAAAATATTTTATCACGCATAAAAAATGTTTTGCAAAGATTTCCCATCGTATTTTAAATGCATTCTAAAAGCTGATTTTCTGAAAATCACTTAACATATTTTTTTTTTCTCCTGACTTTTTTAACTAGGAAAATTGTGAAGCTTAAGGTGAAAAGTAAAACTTAAAATGGAGTAAAACTTACCTTACCCGCTGCATTTCCCATCCCCATGAAACGAATGTAGTACCTAAAAATATTTTATGAAGGATTTTCCAGACATCTCATTATTTGAATAAAATGTTCCTCTAAATTAAACGAAAACTGAACTGTTCTAGGATGGACAGCGGAACTGGCATAATCTCAAAAAAATTTTGGGCCGTTTTGTTATTTAAGTATTTTTTTGTCATATTTGTCAAGCGGAAACGGCTGTAACTCTCCTTCATCAGAAGAGAACGGAAACCATTAAGCACCAAGCCCGATACCACGGACAAACATTTAAACATTTTCATTTATCGCATTTATGTCAAGTTAAATGACATGCTATGAAAATTCACTCTTAAATAATGTGTCAGGTATTGGTTATTGTTGATAAAAGAAATTTAACTTTGATGTTCGTTGAAAATAAACAAGATAAAGATTTTCCCCCTTTTATTTGGACAGGTTAGAGCTAGATTTCTCTTTATGAAACAGTGATGTGAGCCTATACGATTTTTACTTTTTTTTTATCAGTTTAATATTTTTTTTCCAAATTGAAAGAAAAAAGGTAAAAAGAAATGCAGATAATCTGTACCGCAAAATTAAGAGTTGATAATTATATATTTTATTTAACGTTTAAAACAAAAGAGTTTTGAAGATAAACCTTCATTTTTCATTAGAATTTTACGCAACTACTATTAGATTTGGGACATCAGATCCTTATAATTAACATATTAATGTCTACACATTTTAGAAAGTTCTCAATTCTGGAAGTACTAAATTATCACCACTACGCTTTTACAAACTGGTTTTCTGTCTATGAAGGTGCAATCTTGTAATTAAAACTTCGACAGTTTTCCGACTAGCTAGAGCAGTGGTCTTCAATCCCAGGGGCCACGAACGGTACCGATCCTTGGTTTAAATGGTACCAGGCCATCCAGAGAATATTACGTTACTTACAATCTATTTACTAGGGTGTTTTTTACTCGGATTTGTGCGACTTCCAGGGACGAGAGGTTGAGAGGTTTGAATGCGTATTTAAATATTATTAAATTAAAAATCTTAAATCAAAGTAGTCTAAAATATAAACAATCAACTCTCCCCTCTCAAAGGGCCGAAGTAAAATTATCATAAACTGACCGATCCGCGACGATAAAAAGGTTGGGGAGCACTAAGCTAGAACACTCCTAATTCTACGGAAGCACCAGTGCCTGGTGACAGAAATTTCAATCATTCTCTGGCTGTTAGAAGTAGGATTTGTCACCAAATAGAATTTTATGCTCATTCAAAATTTCAGTTGTTTGCCAATAAACTAGAGAGTTTAAAAATCACTTGAAACTTTGAGCCTGACAAACACGTGAGACCTAGAGCCCAATATATTGGAGAACATTTCTTTTAAATGTTTAAATGTATTGTTTAATAAATAAAATTTTAAAACTAGATTTTCTGTTCGTTACCCTCTTTAGTCGGAAACTGTTGTAACTGCAACAAAAATTATCAATATTAATAATAGGATATTTACATATTAATAAAAGAAAGGAAGAATTATCAATATTAATAAAACAAATGAAAAATTATTAATATTAATAACAAAGGCGAGAAATGTGATTCAAATTTCAATTCAGTTAGTTTTATATGACACATAAATATCTTATTATTTCAGCCCAGTCGATTTTGTTTCGTCGCCAAAATGTGAAGAAATACACTATAAAAATGTCCTACAATATGAAAAAAATGCTTAAAATTAAAACTAATTATGCCTGTAATAATTGATAATAATTAAAATATTTTAACTAAATGTATTTAATACACATTTTAAAAAAATTTTTCATCACATTTACGAATTTATACATACATACTTCTGTCAATGTTTGAAACTTTAGTTTAAGTGACATAATACAATATAGAGCCTATCAATATAGATTTAATCAATATAGAGCCTCTATTAGCTGAATAATGAATATGAAATATCGGATTACTCTGACAATGAGGTGTAAATATAACAAAGGGTCTAAAAGTAACAGAGGTTCTAAAAATAATTGACGGTACAATTAAAATAATAGTTTTTAGTTACAGTTAATTACAGTTAATTACAGTTTACATAATTAATTACAGTTTTAATTACATACTAGGTAACATTTTGTGAATATTTTTTTAGCTGTATAATGTTAGAAGAAAGATTCTTTAAATTTTCCACATTTTTTTTTTACTCAGTTATAGTGAAAATTTTAAATGTGCATGATGAGAAAGCAAAACATCAAAAATGCTATAAGAATTAATAAAAATTCAATACATAATATGAGCAATCAATACATAATTCAAAACAATTAATGTAAAAATTGTTAAAAAAAATTGTTGCATATTATGTTTAGGCATGTGTTGTACATGTTTAATTCTAAAGAAAAATGTTTTAGATTTCATCAAGAAACTGTAGTAAACATTTTATTACACCGGGTTTTGTACGTATTTGTTAAGTAAAATATTCGCGTTTCCTTAAGTTTTGTACACTAACTGAAATTTAAAAACTTACTCTCCATGAAATTGTTTAATAATTACGAATTTTTTTTTATATTCGATATTTTTGCTTTAGTTTTTTTTTTAAAGATTTCCCCTTACCGCAAAATCCAAGCTGTTATAAATGCATTAACGTTCCTTTTTAAAAAAATGTAATAGGGGCTACTGTAACAATAAGCGCGTTGGTATACTAATGTTCAAAATTATTGCATTTTTTAAATATGTGAATAAATGTATGTAAATAAAAATGTGAATAAGTAAAAGGAATTGATAATAAAAACCTTGGTCATAAAACAAATGCTACGGATTGCATAAAATTTTTTTTTTAAGTAAAAACTTAGAATCATATATTGATGACTATGACGTCAACTGTTACACTATGACGCGAAACTGCTACACTTTTGTAACATTATGTTACATTTGTGTAAATTCCTAATAATATGTTGTCTCGTAATTATATTATATCTGGCAAACTCTGCTGGAGAAAACTCGTTGGGGCGGTCCCTGCTTGTTCTGGGTTCTGTGCCAAGTTGTTCTTGCCAAGTTCTTTCCTTGTTCTGTGCCAAAAAGAATTATTTCATAATAAATTTGAAAGTCAATGTTCGAAAATCATTATAATTTAAAAAAAAAAAAAATATGGATTGCATATTGGTAATAAAGAAAAACTTTGTCATATAACAAATGTTAGAAAGGACATAAAATGTGTTTAAAATAAACTATGAATCACATATATAGTTGACCCTCACGCCATTTTTTATTTTACGACTAGTTGTAAAATGTAACAATATCGTAATAATGCGTTGCACTTAAACATTCTGAGCAGCAGAAGAGAAATAAAAGACACTTTAGTGCGAAATACGCAAACGATGTAAATCATGTTGGGAATAATAGTACTTCAGCTCAATATTTTTCTGTCTTTAAGATCAGCTATTAGGAGTCTCCCAAAATATCAAACATATTCTAGACTAGAAAATATTTTCATATCCTTTATTTTAAGATATCATAATTGTTGACTCTTAAACACAAAATTCAAATTGATTTTTTTTTTACGTGAAATATTTTCAAGTTCTTTAATATGGCCATATTATTGTCCTTCTTGAATTGAATTACATGATCTGTGAATGAATTTGAGCCAAAACATGGTTCATTGTTACACCTTATTGAGATTTCATATTTGAATCGTATTGCGTTTCAAGTTACCGATATTACGGTTTAACGTTGTGCCAATTTTTCGAGATTATATTTATGATATTTAAAGAACTTCAAATAAATTTATTGTAGGTATGAATTTAAACATAAACCACCTCTCTGTAAAACTTTATCGATGGACAAGAGAACATCTTAAAAAATTAATTTGGTTTGTAATAAATAATTAAGTTAAAAAAACTAAATATAACGACAAAGAGAAATTTTGTATAGTTCTTCTCGCCTTAACTAAACTTTCAGTGTTCTCCCTTATAGTTTTTCGAAGGGCGGCGCGCCCAGCCTGCCCTTTGATACTTATAAATGCGCGCATCCCTTAAAAACACTACCTTTTTATTATTATTTTTTTCAGGAGAAGGTTGATTTCTTAACCACCTGTTTATGATTTATTTTTAGTTAGTGATAATCATTCAACTTTAACTTTTAATTTCATTCTTCTTCTTGTATTGTCTAATTAATAAGTCAGATGAAAACAGTTGAAATTCGCGTGATTTTCAGCCCCAGAGATTTTATCTTTTATTTGGGAGGGGGGGAGTATATTAATGATTTTTTAGTCATTTTAGACTTAACCATCTTTTTTTCTGATGAATACTTTTTATTTAAAAAATGCACTCTTAATTGTTTATTTTCTTATAATTTTCAGTTTAAAATAAAGCTTTAACGCTAGATTGCCTAAGGAAGTCATTTTGACTGCTTTTAATTTCAATTAGAAAAACAATGATGCATATAATGACACAATTTCTTAGAATATTGTGACTTTTTGTACAACATATAATATTTTTATTGTTAATAAATTTACTAATAACTTGTTATATAACTGTAAATAATATAAAAAGTGTTAAAAATTAATTTTAAACAAATTTATTTGCGCATTCACAATCCAGTCATTTTGATTGCTTTTGGGCATAATTTTCAGTCTTTCTAGTGTTAAAGTTGTATATCAATTAATCCCTATTTTCAAGTCTACTTTTTTATTGAAGAAAATTTATACATTTATACACAGAGATTGTTGTGAGACACTTTTGTCTCTTGGTTCGTTTTTAAAGACTACTCACTAAGGATGACCACGGATTATTTCAATTTTAGCTTATTTATTACTAAATTCTTGATTATAGAATTATTTACAAAATGATACATGAATTGGAGAATATAATATTCCGGAGCGCTGCTGCTCCCTTCTCTCTCATACTTTCTCTCGCATAGTTCAACTCAAAACTCAACTCTTCTGCGTTCAAAGCTAATCCGCTCTTGCGTTCAAAACTGATCTGCTCTCTACAAAATCCTCTTTCCCATGTGAAACAGTCCTTTTCTCCACCCCCAATGTAGGGGCCGACACCTGCAGTGTCCTTCACCCTCTGACCCTCAGGTCAAGGGGTCAATCAAATGCGTGGGAGAGGAATCAGGATCCTGACAATTGTGTTTTAGATTGCCTTTTTATTATTTTTCAAGAGCTTAAAAATTTTCTGTTATTTCGATAAGGAGTGAGAATTACTGCAAGATATATAATAGTATAAGAGGATAATTTAAAAATTGAGGATCAAATTTAGTTTTTACAAAATATTACATATTTTGATAAATTTTTACGGTGATAAGCCTTTCAAAACTCAAAGTGCCCTTTTCTGTGAGGAACCACCCTGCTCTTTTTTATTCCTGCCTTATTTTCTTCCTCCATGCGACGCTGCGATTTGTCGAGAAATTTTCGTGTATCTACATCAATAGATACCTTTCTAAAACTATTAAAGAAGACCGCCTTCACCAGATACCTTTTTTCATTATTTTTACTGAGCACTCAAAATACAGTAAATTAATGAGTGATAAAGAAAATTAAAATTTTTTCCTAAATGTTTCAATACAGGAGCATAAATAAAAGAAGAATGCGCATATGCTACATAAGTTTTTATTTTCATTAATATGCAGCCATTTTGTTGAAAAATGTTTTTTATTTTATAAATTTCTAGGTGCAATAGAACTCGCGTTCATGGCCTTTCTATATTACAGACCACTTTTAAAAGCAAATGACAAATTTCAAGGTCTATACTTTTGCTCTTTTAACGACAGGATAACGCTAATGTAACTTATATTATCCTAACATATTCTTCGATGCTCGAATTTCGAACATTTAAACACAGCCAGAATTTGTTGCAAAGAGGCAGTAAACCTTAAAACTCTTCATTTTTACAATTAAAACATTCGTTAAGTTTTAGAACTATACTGAAATGCCTGTAGTTCTGCTTTTAATTTTAGAAAAAGTGGTAATATTGAGAACGTTTAACACAATACAAAAAAAAATTTTGGTTTTAAATAAAATTATTTTTCATAAAATTATTTTTCACTTTCAAGTCAGCAGATTAAAATCGATTATGCAAATCAGTATTAACAATGGATCAAAATAATGAAATGAATATATAAGCCGCAGGCAAATTGTAAAATTCGGCTTCTTGCAAACGCCGCCTGAAATTTTGCAATGCGATAGTTTAGCGCAGTTTAGAGAGAATTGGAGAAATTTTCAGTATTTTTATTTCAGTCAATTACTTACTCTCATAGGAATAAACTTTTTATAAAGCTATTTATAATAAGCCCTCACTACTCTGTGCTTATTGAAAATTGCTGGCGTCAAACTCCCAGAAATAATTTTTTTTCAAATTAGACTGACATGTATAATGGTTTACTGCAATAAGCTCAAATACTAGACAGATAGATATTTCTAGTCGCGATACTGATATACTGTTCTAGACACTTCTGATTTTTTAAATTTGGCTATCGCATTGCAAAATGTCTGTGACTATTTGCAAAAAGTAGGGTTCTACAATTTGCCTACAGCGTATATATCCATCGACTGATTCGTATCACTGATACGAATGAACTGATGTAGAATATCAACCTTTGCGAATATGCTGGTTATAATGAACCCTTTTGGTTCAGGAAATCTCGGATGATAGGTACTTTTATTTACGTCGCACTAGAGCTGCACAATGGGCTATTTTATTTTATTTTATTTTATTTTATAACCGTCGTTGAACAGTCGACCCCATTTTGGTAATACGACTACTAATGTTCAACTCAGTAGCCTTGCAATTTTGAAACCAATCAAGAAAACAAGGGAACTCATGGATCAAGCATTGGGAGAAATTTNGCTGTTCTGAACCAAAGGTCAGAAACACTACATTATTTTTGTAGCTAACTGAAGCTACTTTATTACAAATGTAGTTAAATACGGGCATAATTACTCTTTTTTTAAATGTGGTGACTGCAAACTACATTTGAAATGTAGTCACTACATCACTAAGAAGACGAACTGTGCTAAAGAACTTTATTTACTCCAATGTTCAAAATAGTTTTGGTTTAAAAAAAAAACAAAGACTATTTAAACTCAAGGAATTACATAAGCGAGTTTGTTATTGTAAACCATTTTTTACGAATTTGTTCTTTTAACTTTATTTTTCTCGGCAGCGAATATTTAATTTAAAAAATGCTTGGAAATAATCAACTATTTTCAATTTTATAAGTGTTTAACTTCTTGTTTCCTCTAAGGAAAAAAACAAGCACATCGAAAATTACAAGCAAAATATGTTCCCATCTATTGAAATAACAGCAAATGTTTCATGAGTATATATTCGCATTTCAAGGTTTGGTCAAAGTGATAAGCCTTTATTCGTAATGGCTTGTTTATATATTAGTAATACGTAATTCTAATTAACACTCGGCCACAGGGGCTCTTTCATTACGTCCATTTCGAAGATTCGTATCCGATTTGAAAAATTAGTTGTGTTGGAACCCATGTTAAAAGTAGTTGCCAGGAAGCGCTACCAAGTACTTTTTTGTGTCTAACCAACCTTCATATCTAAATTAACTTAATCTTTGTAAGTAACTTTTGTATCTCATTTAATCTTTAAACTATTCATCCAAATTAGTAGTACCAAAATTAAAAACCAAATCACTCACTGATTTAATATTCAAGTCTATTCTTGATACGAAAGCCAGTATCTGGTGAATTTCAGTTAAACCTCTTGAGGCACAGCGCCCAATAAATTGGACATCATTTGGTAAAGTTTTATCTCTTAAAGAATCATTTTAAGATTTTTTTTGTTTGCATGTTTTTAGTAAGTGATTTTAAAAATACAATTAGATTTATATTCGTTGGTAAAAGAAAAGAAATTCGATTTAATGAACAGTTTGGGCAGTTTTATAGCATATAAATACCCTAATTGTTAAGTCCATTGAATTTCATTACATTACAAAAAAAATGTGGAGAAGTACTCTATAAAAATTTCAATATTCAAATCACGCCAAAAATCAAAATGTATTTTTACGTAGTGATTAAAAATAACTAAAATAAATTAAACAATTTTAAATCACTGAATATTTTTTAAAAATAATTTTATCTTATTTGTGAGTTAATTTACTTCTAAGTTACATATTTTTTAAGAAAAAAATCGCATTTTCTGGTCACAGGAGAATAAATAACAATCTATGCCATTGATGCTTAATAAAACAACTCTATTTTAAAACGCCCGGACACAATTCTCCAAAATAGTTACGCGTTGTTTATTCATTTATCTAATTTTTAAATACACTTCACTTTCAAGGAGGATTTATAGCACGCTTATCAAATTGAAAAGAAAAATAGGATTTCATCAAGATGTCCTCTTTAAAAAAAGAGTGAAAGTAATACAGTTTTCGTGATTTGCACCACTCACCACTAGTAAGAAAAACAGATTTTCAAAGCTAAGACGTGCGATAAGTGTGGTAAACACTCGAGATAAGTCTTTTAACAGTAGTAAAGTAAAAAGAAAAATGAACCTTTTTAACTTGTGAAGAGTAATGACGTTGATTGTTGACGTAAGTCTTACAAAACATTGGATTATTTTTTGCAAAAACATTGAGAAAATCCCACAAAAAGGTGAAATGATTATATTGTTCTGTGAATGGTTTTTAATAGCGCGTATAAGATTTTAGGATAAAACAACCCTTCTTTGACGAAACAACCATTACTTGATTGTTTATGATTTAGAGAAATCATTAACCTTGATAATAGTTTAAATGAAAGTACCAGTCTAGAAAAATGAAAACTTGATCTCCTAATACTCAGATACTACGTAACAATTTAGATATATATAATTTGAAAATAAATAAATAAATAAAATTTTAGTCTGTTCTGGTGAATGTTTCAAACAAAGACAAATTTATACAAAAAGAATAAAAAATTTACACATTACCATATGAAACAGCTTGAAATTGCATGTCAAAATACGAGCACTACAAGGTGTTCTTTGAACTTGCTATACATTGTTTATTGAGTGATTGATTGACTTGAACACTGATTGATTTGAATCTATAACTACACAATAGAAGGATAAACAAGGGTTGCCCAAACAAAACAAAAAAACGAACTTTAATAATAGCGTCAGGCATTTAGGGAAAACAGCGTGACCCTTCAGTGTTATAAATAAACGTAAGAAAAATGCTCCGCATATAGCATATTATTAATCAATCAGTTAAAATGAGAGCATCTAAAGTGAACATAAAGTCTCAGAAAAACGAGTTATAAATGTCCCTTTTTTTAATACAGATGGTGACTGTGCCATTCATTTACTATGGTCAAAGTGTTGCATAGATGTCATAATTCTTAGCTCTTCGATTACCTCTCATAATTTCATCACTAACAGCAATGAATTCATGAATAATCAAGCCCTTCTATTGTCCACGGTCTTCGTAGATCCTATAATGATCTACGCCCTTTTTGTAATCTTTTACACCATTTGCTCGCAGTCGTACGTCCTAAACTCCGTTAGCCATAAAAAGGAAATATTCGAAGAAAAATATTCGTAACGCAGTACGCTCACCTTTTACCAATAAAAATATTACCACGTTTTGTTTGGTTTTGGGCACATTCCTCTTAGTTAAACTTTACATTCACTTTAAATTCTCTTCTGTAAATCAATTTGGTGTTACTAAAACTTTGATATGATTTAACAGAGGGCTTTTACGAAATTCATCTCTGTTGCGCCCGTGGGCAACTGTAATATGTGACAAGTATCATCGGACCATCTTAAGATCATTTGTGGTGCAAAACCCCCTCTTGTTTATTAGGGTCGACAATTTGGTTTAAATTGGTCGATTTGCGGTACAGCCTTCTTACCTTATTACATATTGCACAGAAGGGTGGCGCAATTTGACGCCATACTCTAGAACGTGTGTCTACTTTTCATTTGGGCAAACCTCATAGTTATGATGCACCGAATCTAAAATAACATATAGTTAACTCATACTAGAGAAGAGATGACGAACTTATGGCACTTGTGCTTATTAGTGACAAATAGCATGTATTTCGGTGGCACGCGACAGGTACAGATGAAATAATCTTTTTCACTTAAGTTCATTAAAAATAAAATTTTAATATGAATAATTAAAATCCTAAGATAATCAGCCATCAAAATCTGATTTAGAAACTAGTACGAACATTGGCATAATTATGTGCAAAACCTAGTCATACAGTCCTTTTAAAATGTTCCATTTTTGATGATTACGTCAGATTGAAACATAAACAGCAAACATACATAGTTACAAAGTATGTTACGATAATTTAAAATTAAAGCAGGCATAAAGATGATTTTTAAAAATAATTTAAGTTGCACATCCAGGGACGCCACGAGCGACTGAAAATTTATTAAAACTAATTTTGATTTATTTTATTTACTTTTTCAATCGTCATCATTACTCACTTACTAATTATTCATATATCAATATTATCTATAAGTAGAAAACATTCTTTGCATTCTCTTTCAGTAATAAACTAAAAGAAATATGTTAGAAAAAGTTGCTAGTTTTGATATCTTTTAAGAGTTTTATGGGCTATTTATTAGTCCCCACTTATAAGTCACCGAGGCATCCACTCACTTAGGACACCGAAATTTTTTTTATTGTAAAAACACATGAAACTACATCATTGCATGACTTCCATGCATACCAGATGCGCGAAGTTGGAGGTGTAGAAAAAAATTAAAAAGATGAAACATTGATAAACTTTATCACGATAAAAAGTAAATACATTAAAACAAGAACAATATACATTAAGACAAGACCAATATACATTAAAACAAGAACAATATACATTAAAACAAGAACAATATACATTAAAAACACAAACAAAAATAATTTCTGTACGTCAACTGCATCATCTCTTTTGCCTCCCAATATCGACTATAAAGGTTTTCTTCTTTCAAAGAAGGACACTTTGATTTTTCAATTTCGAAATTAAGCTTGTTGTTGTTCATTTACGTCGCACTAGAGCTGCACAATGGGCTATTGGAGACATTTGGGAAACATCCCTGAGGATGATCCGAAGACATGCCATCACAATTTTTATCCTCTGCAGAGGGGGTGGCACCCCCGCTTCGGTAGCCTGACGACCTGCTCGCGAAGTCGAGCACTTCATGGTAGAACAGTTTAACGAGGACCCATACCGCACACTGACCGCAGCCAGTGATGCTTGACTTCGGCTGGGAGCCGTGTCTTTACGATCAATCCACTGCGGGACAAATTATGTTTGCACAAAATGCACGACTATTAATGATAATGCGGTATTGCTGTTTATCCCCAGACGAAATGCCGCTACTGCGAAGGATCTGGGATATCATGAATCGGATATCTCCATCCCTTATCCCTAGTGTCTATTTAAGTCAATTTAGCTTCAGAATCTTTTCTTACAGTATATTTAAATATCATTTTATGGGTGTAAACGATAAGTCACTATTATTTAACTGCAAAATTTCTGTATCCTTTTTAGCTTAGTTTATCAGTCTATTCGTCTCCAGCTTTTCCAAGATGCGTCAGTATCCATTGCAATACAACATTCATTCCATTTGAGGCTAAAAATTTTAAGAGTTCTTCTACAAGATTCAAAGATTCTAGATTCCTCGTAATTGTGCGTAGAAATAGCTCAGAGGTTTTCAATTGAATTTGGAAAAAAAATGACAATGTTTTTTGAACTGAATTGTTCCAACAGTATCCGTTCCAGCCGCAGTTTTAATTCCCTCCAGTTCTCCATCAAAATTGGTCCAAAATAATCCAAGGAGATTCAGAATTCAAAAAGCTCCGAATGCACACCAGCTCCTACTTAGTGGAACATTTTCGATCCCTCAATACATAATATTAAGCCAGTTATTCTTTGGAGTAAATTGTCCCCATAGCAACTGTATTTAGTTCAGCTTCGTTTGATGGTGTCTTTGTTATAGCATGCACCAAATAACATTCGTTTCTAATAGATTTTGAAGTAACGTTTCTTACTTTCCTAGCACATTTAACACTTTCTTCGCGGCAATGACGCGTCTTTATCCCACCTCTGCAGTTAGAGTTTCACTGCAGCACTAAAATTGGAACAAAACACAAGTTCTTTTAAAACTTGTTTATTTTACTTTAGAAAATAATAATCAATAACCATATTCATACTAATACAACAATAAAGCACAGCGAATGTTCCTGGAAGAAGAGTTCTGAAAGGGTTAAAGCTACACGTGCCACCTGGACAAGGCTAAATGAGTAGCAACTTTTGCAAGATTGAAGCTATGTTTCCACTTGAAAATAATAACAACCAGTTTTTTAAACTGGCACACTTCTCAAAAAAAGTTAACCTAACTTAGTAATTCCCAATAACAATCGGATTTGTGTTGTTGAAACTCAGACTAAAGGTTAGTATTGATTTCTACTGTGTATGAAGGACGGTTATTGGAACACAATTTATATTTTGAGTAGAATGCAAAGTAGTAAAAATAGTTATGATTCAATTAATAACCTGAGAACAATAGTCACAGGTTTGTTTTTAAAATTGCTGTGTTAAAGATGCAAATAACGCGTACGATACTAGTGCTACAGAAGAACTATCAATTATTTTTTCATAACTCTTTTGAGTAATAATAGCGCAATGAGTCATTCCAAAAAATAATTTATTTCAAAACAACAACAGGCGTGAAAAACGCACCAAAATTACATCTTGTTTACAACCACGACTAATCTTAGCAATAAAATTGCGATTAAAGACATTTACTGAAGGATTTACATTTTTCCTTATACCGTATTTCCTACGCGAAAGTGCGTCATTAATAATATGACTCATTCACAAGAACTTATGAATCAAATAATTGGCCCTTTCTTTCTGAAATTTCACAGCATTTCCGGTATTAAATTACCGAACCATCTTTTTTGAATTAAACTAATATCGCCAAAATGATTCATTTTAAACTTGTTTGGTAACTCCCCAAAACGAAGTTTAACTGGGTAAGATTTTGTTTTGCAATAGCTGTTGAACTTGAACGCTAGTTCAACAAAGATGTTTTAAAACTTTGCAGGATTTGTTAATTAACTCAGAAATTTTTTGTAGCTTAACAAAGAAGATTTGACAATGACTGATAACACCCGGGAACAAATTTTTTGCTGCATTTATACAAATATTTAATATTGCCTAATTCGGGTGTGGGGATTTCTAATCTGAAACTAGTTTTGTTCTTAAAGCAACAAATTTTTTAAATGACATTTTTCATCTTTTCCTTTTTGTCGAAATGTACAAGTTTAAAAACGTTTTCTACAGCAGGAGGTCGTGTAAATGTCTAACTTATGAGCAAACTTATTGGGATAAACTTAGACAAATGACAAACTTCTAGGGAAGTTAGGGCACGTCATCAGATACTGCGTCCGGAAATGTCTTCGTACGCCGCTAAGGGTGCTTCCTCTATTATGTTCAGCTGTTCAGAAGCACTCGAAACTGTTAATGGGATAGCACATAAAGCGACGCATGACAGCAATTCCGGGTATGGGTTCCTATGCAATTTTAATTCTGATAATGCGCCCTAACTCCCCTAAAAGTTTGTTGCAACATTTTTGCTATCTATTGTTTTGTATAACGAGCTTAAACTTGCACAAATATAGACTATAACTGCCATTTAAAAACTGTATCATGGAGAGAAAAACCGATTGCAGATTAGAAATCAGTGACGTGAAAATATTGACGACCCTTAAAGAAATTTAATTCAATTAAAAACAGATTTGTTCCCAAGTGTAATCAGCGGTAAATTAAGATTGTCTGGAGAAAAAAAAATTTTACTCTACCAGAAAGATATTATAATTTACAGTCCAAAATTAACAGTTGCCCCCCTTCCAAAGGGAAATAAATTTTTAAAATGTTGATCGCCACTTTTTTTTTCTTTTTTTGTGCCGAAAATATTTTTCTATGCACTTTTTACTTCTGTTATTATTTATTACACGGGTAATTTAATTCGGGTAATTTTACGTGGGTTCAAAATTTCAGGACAAAATAAGTCCTCTGCGAAGTGGGATTGTCTCAATGGAGTTCTCCCATCACCTAGACCAGCGGTTCCCACTTTTTTACGACTATGGAACTCTATACGATCGAGCATCTTTAGGTGGAAACCCAAGTTAACAAATAAAATTATTAAGCTGTGAATATATCAACAGAAATTAAATAAAGAATTATTTTGGTTATATTTAATGTGTAAAATGAAATTTATTTATTCAGTCATTGCTTTATCAAAAATAAACTTAAAACGATAGAATTTATGTCAAACAGTTGAAATCGCAGTCCTGGAATAGCATCTAGATTAGTTATGAATTATTTTTTTGTACAGCATAAGCTGAAAATAAATAAAGTATGTTGAATTATAGTTAAAAAAAAAAGAACTTATAAACCTTGAGAACGGCTATCTGGGAAACATAATTCTTCATTCTAAGACTTGATCATTTCATATTGAATTGAACAGTTCGATGAGAAATAAAAATACAATTTTCTATAAATGTATGTTCTTTTCCTAATTTATTCAATTTAATGTCATTAGAAGAAATATTCTTTAAATAGGTTTTTCTACTTCTTTTTTATTGTTATTTTACTTAAATAATTTCATAAAAATAACCAAAATATCAAATAAATGATGGTTTCATTTTTGGATATAAATATAATGACGAATTTCAAAAATCATTACTGTTTCAAAAAGCTTAAACTCACGGAACCCGAGGGTTCCACGGAACACCATTTGGGAACCGTTGTTCTAGACTGTGTTCTCAATTATAAGGTTCGGAACTGAACATTGGTAAAAGTCAAATTGATCGTCGTAAATACAATGTCCATTGGTTGAACAATGCCAATTATGAAACTAAATGATGCAATGATAAAAAAATAGGTACATCTTATAGTTCAAATGGCCCACAACATTAAATGTCAACTATGTTTAGTTTCATTTTTTTCACTTAAGAAAATTAAATAGAAACAGGGCCTGATTTATCTTAAGGCCTGAGAAGCCCAGGCCAAGGACCCTCACGTTTCTGAGGTATTAACTTTTCATCATTAAACAAATTTTCATCTTTGAAAACTATATTTTTCAAGTGGACTTAAAAGAAGAATTTTGCTTACATCTAAAACGTAGTAAAAATCGCAACGTAGAAGAATCACTTCCAAAAAACACTTCTATTGCCACCAAAATTTGCAAAAACAGCAGACCCAATTTTGAGTCTACGACTACCAATATTCAACTCCGTTTCTTGTACTTTTGAACTCAATCAAGAAGACAAGAGAACTACTGGATCAAGTACTGGAAGAAATTTGTCTTTGTGGAGGACTTTTTGATGGAACTAACCCACATTTGCATTACATATAGAGGAAAACCAAGAAAACTTCCGTGGTTATCCTGAAGGCAAGGGGATTCTAACCCACAATCCGTCACCAACAGAGAGTATTTTTACGTAAGCACTGCGATCAGTGTGAGCCGGGTGTGAAATTCGTACCAACCAGTCATCAGAGTTTCGAACACGGGTGACCTCATTGGAAGGAGAGTGCTTTATCCCCTGAGCCACCACGGCACTCCTAAGTCTACTAATAAAGAACCTAATTTTAAAAATTTTTATTATTAAAATATTGAAACACCTCAAATTATTTTCACAAAATCTTAAAAGTCGGCTAAGCTCTCTAAGAAGTTTATTTGCGATGAGTTGCACTGTTTTTTCACAAAAGAAATATTAGCAAAGCTTTATCTGGAATCCATGGAAGGAAAAAAATGTCTAAGATATCTAACAGATTTTTCCTTATCTCCTCAAAAACTTCTCACGTAAGTTTGCATGCTTTTTCTTCTTATCCACAACAGCAAGACAGTTTTACGAAATTAGCGAAAATAATTGTCATGCCTGAATTAAAGATCACAGAGAAGCTTATTGAACATTTCCGGTTCTAAATTATCTAACAATTTACTCAGAATTCACCCTGACCAATAAATAACTTCTAATACCCTGAATTACCGCATTCAACGAAAATGATTAAACTAAGAGATATAAAAAAGAAAAAGAAGAAGAAAAGAAAAAAAAAGAAAAACTTGTATGAAAGAAGTCGATAGTATTTTGCCATAAGCTGTAAATATTTTTATCATTTTGAGGTTGGATGACTGGTTCGAAAACCCCCATTATGTCTCGCTTAAGTGCAAAATGACATGCTTATTGTTCTATAAATATTTAAATTGCGTCATTATGACGTCATTGATGGAAAAAAGCTTGAACTAAATTTGAAATTGTGCGTACAGAATTTTAAAATTAATTTGAATGGGGTTTAGTAATTACAACCGATAAGCAAATTACAGGCTATAAAGAAACATTTATTTTAATTTATAACTGTGACGTCCGTAGTTTTGTATGGTTTTGTTTTAATTTGAATTTATAAAGTGAACTGAATTCTTAAAAAATATGCGACCGCACCGATATTTGGGAACAAAACAATTATTTAAACAATGATCATGAGCATTGAGGTTTTAGGCAATTTTTGTATCTTTTCTTACAAAAATAATATCCGAATAGCATGCTAATCATTATCAATTTATTGAAAAAATTTTATATTAATGAAACTTATACCAATTTGTTAATGAAACTTATGAATTGTACGCATAGCTTTCAATTTCATTGGTATTTGGATATCAAAGGGTAAAAAAAAAGTTCGAAACGTTTATAAGGATGTTTTTATTTTATTTTGCGCTTTTTGATTTATGCATTGCGAATTTATATAGATCTCTGATTAATTCTTTTAGAATACAATAGGGATAACAATAGTATAAAAATTGGAATCAAACGGGAAATCATTTTTCTTCAACACGCATTTCAAGCTATGTCCATTTTATGAAACACTCATTTCAAGCTATGTCTATTTTCTTAAACAGGCATTTCAAGCTATGTCCATTTTATTAAACGCGAATTTCAAGATGTCCATTTTCTTAACATGCATTTTGTACTAAGTCCATAATAAAAAAATCACTGACGAAATATTAAGAATTTAAATATTTTTTTTTTTTACTTTTTAAACTTTTTTTGGCTATTAGGCTAATACCTTATATTAAAATAAAAGTAATAATTCAATCTCTCAAAGATAAAACACACATATATATAATAAAAACAGATATAAATAGTGTTTATAATAAACGAATGTTAAGATTAATTGAAGTTGGATAAGAGCAATATTTTAAAATTTTCAACGTCTTTGGTAACGCGCCATTGCAATTTTAAACTTTTATTTTCTTACATTATCTTACCGCTGCAATTTAAATATCAATATTTACCATACAAATGTAATGCATAAAATTAAATTATACTTTAGTAATTATTTGTAAATTGCTAGTTATAACAAATCTTTTTCTTCAATTCTAGAAATAAAAAAAAATTAAGAATCCTACTGTAAGCTGCAGTGTCATACATTCTAAAGTTAAAAATTGAAACAAAAAAAGAGCCCTACTGAGTGTTGGTGCTCGAAGAAAACTACTGGAGAAGGCTGAATATTTTGTGTAATTTCTCTAACAAAAGTTATAACATATACATGTTATGTTTGATCCATATGTTTTATTTTTAATTTTACCCTCAAATGAAAAAAAAAATATTTGAAAATGCCATTGTTAAAAAGTAGTACAAAAACAATTGCAAGTAAAAATTAAAATTTATATCCAATTTTAACAGATAAAATGGAATTCTTTCTTTAGCTGACCTACTTTCAGAAACTAAGGCACAGAGTATTTATTTCAATAAAGTATTTATATCAAATTATAAAAGAGTTTCTCAATAATATTACAAAAATAAAGTGCGTCGCAAATACTCAGTATTGACGTCATTCTCTATCATAATTTTAGAACCGAAAGTCCTAACGGATAGAGAAGATAAGATACTCGAGGAAAGATTCCTGGAGTACGAGATAGCAATATATAGTCTCATACTTTGAATAATTTACTTTTGTGATTCAGATACAAATTTACATAATATTGTTTTTCAAACTAAGGCTGATAATTTATGACACGTTTTTTAAAAACATGCATAAATCTGTCAATAACAAGTATCACTAACTATCGCACTGTTTCTTTCTTTTATTACATCTACAATATTTGTATATTTTGGAAAAGGCACAAAATGATATGCGCGCTAGTTCTATTTTAAAAAGGTAATAATTTTTTTTTAAAGTGTAAAAATAAGGCGAAAATATTTTTTTGTTTACTTTTCTATGATTGATAACCATAAATTTTTTTTGGAACAAATAATTTTAAATGATTTTAAATTTATTGGTTTGATCCAGTTAAAATTATATTAAATTAAAACTAAATGACATAAAGTGTGCAAACAAATAGAGCAGAAAATTGAGCATATCGTTGCCATTATGCTAAAATAACGGTGGCTGGTGTGTATGGACGCCTGGGCCTATTTTTTGGATCAGATGCTCTTGAAATGAGATTTTGAAATTGTTTTTTTTTTTATTTAAAAAAACTGTCTACTGTACACCTATTCTAATTATTAACAAATATTTACCCATTAAATGAATTGCAAAATTTAATTTCTTATAATCACCGTACATAAANATAAAGCAAAAATATTTTTGTTGTTGTTTACTTTTGTATGATTGATAACTATTAATTTTTTTTTTGGAACAAAAAATTTTAAATGATATAAATTCATTGGTTTGATCCAGTTAAAATTATATTAAATTAAAACTAAATGACATAAAGTGTGCAAACAAATAAAACAGAAAATTGAGCATATCGTTGCCATTATGCAACGGTGGCTGGTGTGTATGGACGCCTGGGCCTATTTTCTGGATCAGATGCTCTTGAAATGAGATTTTGAAATTGCTTTTTTTTTTTTTTTTTTTTTTTAAAAACTGTCTACTGTACACCTATTCTAATTATTAGCAAATATTTACCCATTAAATGAATAGCAAAATTTATTTTTATAATCACTATGTATAAAAATATTATTAAAATAATATAATTTTAATTTGCATTATTAGTGATTTAAGACGTGAATTGATGCGTGGGGTGGATGATCCCTTGGCTCCCATCATTGCACCCACTGCAAAACCACAAATCTGCTAACTGCCAAAGTGGCTGATTTATAGTTTCGGTGGAGTGCAAACAATATATTTAATCAGTTGAATTCAGATTTTAACATTTTAATGTCGTTTAAATCTGGAGCAAGAGTCAGGATCAATTAAACTGCGCTGAACTTAAATAATAATTCATATTTTAAGCAACCAAACCAACAATGTTTATGACGGTGAAACTAGTGGAAAACTCACTATTATCTGGGAATCTACACTCTGAACTTGCCAATAATTTTAAGATAGTCGCAACAGCAAAAATCTGTTATAATGTACAAAACTTTAAAGGTATTACCTATTCAAGGCAACAAAGCCAAAAAGTGCTAAAAACTACACGTGACTATTAAAAATGAAGGTGTGATTCTTAAAGTGCCTCCAGTTCGCGAAACCAGCTTTTACCTAAACAAAGATAAACTGTCGGTTATATTAAGTAACCTACCAAATATGTTACGTAAATAATAATTTAGTTTAAGTTATTTACATAAATTAATAAATTTCTTTTTTCATTACAATCTCTACATTAAAAAAAATTGTACTGTCTCCTTTTCTTTGGGTGTTTGTTTGCATCTTCGTTAGGTATAAATTATAACACTTAGAAAAAATTAATTATCCTAGAAATAGGTACTAAAAGTACGATGAAATAAATAGAAAAACGTTGAAATTTTTATATTGAAATTTTAAAAATATTAATTCAAAAGTGGCTGTTATAATGATATATTTGTGTCTCATAAACAAGTAAAATTACTTCTAATTTTACTTGTTTTATTTTACTTGTGTTGTTCACTTCCCTTCTGAAGTTAAATTTTTTTTTTCAATCCTCAACTCATTTTTCAATCATCTTTATCGTTATATTATGATGAACATATTAGCAAAATATTTTGACGTATTATAGAAGTGATAAGTTCATTTTTTTGAGGAAAATATTTAATTTTTTACTGGAAAAAATCAAAAATGAACAGGAAGCAATGACAGGGGATGGCGAGCGGACCTATTTTGTAATTGTAAACAATCCTTATCGCAAAACAAAACATTTAGAAAAAACTTATTGTATTATCGAAATATAATCACAGATAACAGAAAATGACTTGAAAAATTGAAAACACTAATTATATAGTATTTTTAAAAAACATTTCCGCCGGTGATTTGCTGCGAGAGGACGTTCTTTGGAATATTAATCAGAAAAAAATCTAGAATAGTCTAACTCGAGAACATTTGTAAATACTTCATTACGTTTTACTGATAAAGCTGAGACTCAAACTATAATTTATAATTAGCAAACTTGCAATTGTTGTATTGGATAGATTTTATTTAATTTAAATATATTAAAATAAAACTAAATTTTAAAAATAAACTCAGACTCTTTGTTTAGTAGTGACGGAAAAAAAGTAAAAAAATCTATTTCCAAAAGGTTGACTATTGATTAAATTCATAATTACTTGTTTTCCAATAAAAGTAATTAGATTACGATACCTTATTCAAAAGTAAGTAAAAATTCATGCCATTATAATTCAAAAATTTATGAAAAATAAATTCGAAATTTCAGTTTGGATCACAAAAATTTTATGCAACGTAAGTAGTCAAAGTTCTAAAACACTACAGATGTAATAAATTGGCATATAAAATTAGTTTTGCTTTCTAAAGGGATTAAAAATTGTGCAAAAATATAAATATCAACGAGTTTTCAATTATTAAAATATTATTGTGCATTAATTCAGTGTAATATGTTGAAAATTTGTATATATGGTATATATTAGGAATTTGTCCTTTTGTTTATTTGCTAGATAAATTTTTTTTTCAATTTTGAGCAAAGTTTTCTTTTTCTTTTTAGAATTGCAATTGTCTTAGAAATATTATCAAACAATATACTCTTTAAAAAATCGGATATAAGTAGAAAACTTAGAAAAGCACAAAGAAAAAACTGTTAATTAAATTTTCAAATCGATTTAACTTCTGAAAATAATCTAAGAAAACCGAATGTTGTCTAAAAAATAAAAAAAATAAAAGAAAGAAATGAAGGAATTGCTCTCTATCAAAATATTTTTAACAAATTCAATCTTCTAATTAGAGCATAATCAAAACAATCGGAAGTTAATAAAAAAAAATTTAAAAAATGAGATGCTATTTTATAGGAAACAAAATGTTCCAATTAAATTGAGATTATTAAAAACTGAAGGACTTTTCTAAAAATAGAAATTTTCTAAAACTGTATAAGATGGTTTTGGAAATGAGATAATTAACTGCTAGGACATGCACGTCGCCGAATTTTGGAACTATTATTAAAAAAATTGTCATTAAAAATAACGTCATCCGTTTACCCTAAAGTAATTATGGATTTTGATTAGAGCAGCAGATGTCAGAAAAAGAGCATCGTTAGTTTAATTAGCAAAAGCATCACTTTCAAGCTGTGGCATATATTTGAAACATGACTCTCACGAGAGAAGAAAAAAAAAAGGCAATTCTTTCAATCAAAAGCATCGTCATCAATGTCAGCTGGCGTGTGTTCGTTTTTATCACCGCAATGACGAAGCTACGATTATCGATATTAATTTAACTTGTGACGTCAATAGCTTAGGTTTATATTTAGAAAATTGCATTTCGATGAATTGAGATTGTTTCTTTGGCGCATAGCTTGAAAAAGTACCTTGTCACTTCAGCTGCAGAGAAATATGCGATGTTTTAAAAACAACACTTTAATTGTGTCGTTAAAGAACCTATTTTTCATAGCAACCTGTAAATAATAAAAATCATTATCGGGCAAAATATTTCTTCTGATAAAGTGAATAAATACAGAGTAATTTATTGACAAAAAGCTTGGATGTACCCAGTGGCGTAGCTAGGTAGCCAAGGGCCCTGGGGCAAATTAAAAAAATGGGGCCCCACTGATATGTAAACTGATTAGGTACTATCAAATAAAAATATGAAATATACAAATACTTTAAAAATGCTAAGCTACTTAAGCTCTTTTTTGTGCACTGCAGGGCAGGTAATAAAAATATTAAACAGTAACAACATAAATTACAATTAATACTTGGTGTAGGTTTGGCTAATAAAACGAAATAGAGAAGATTCAAGGGTTTATTATATAAAGGTCGGGCCTACCAACTGACTAAATAACAATTATTTTTAAAAAAATTTCCTAGCTTTAGTTTTCACGAAAGTATCAAAGACTTCGTTTAAATCCAGGCGTGATGCGGTTTTGTTTTCAATTGCTATTAGCGATAAATGTCGGAGTNACAAGGCGATCAGAGCATCTAAACGTCGCTCATGGCAGACTTTCTGCGATGGAATTAATACTAATTCTGCCACCGCAAAGATTGCAAAAATTCTTACTAAAGACTTTAATTGCAATTTAAATGCCATCCGTCTTACAAACGGAAGATACAGTGAACCAGGGAAGAGTCTCTTGGAGAATTACTGGAAGCACACTTCCCTGGATTTCATCCTGTAGTGAATGAAAACCTAAATATTACTACCACAACTACTTGCCAGAACTGCTACTCTCTTCTCGTTACCCAGTGGGCACCTGTGGCGAAGCCACGGCGGTGGAGCAGCGTCGCCCAGGTCACACAACCACAAATCCGTTTATAGGGCTGGTCACATTCACACAATCACGCGCAAAGGAGAATGGACATAGAACACAGAGAGAAAGAAACATCCACGCCCTGAGCAGGATTCGAACCCGCGACCAGCGACTCCGCAGTCAGGCACGCTAACCACTTAGCCACCAGGTCGGCTTGGGAATTTATAGATGTCGAAAAATTGGTAACTTGTCAATCAGAAATAAGGGCTATGTCTAGTTTTTACTAGGTTGCTCTAAGATTATAAAGACAGTTTTTTCTGAAAACTTAACTTTATGGGCTGTCCACAAATAACTTCACGCTTGGAAGGGAGTGGGATTTGTTTGTAAGTGGGGGATTAAGGCAATAGGGGATGGGATAAAAGATATATTTTTATATTATTCATTTATATACATTTTTTATTTAGCGCTTAATTTAAAAAGATGTGTCTTTTTCTAATGATTTTGTTTTCTATTTTCATTAGATTTTACTTAGTATTGAAAAACATTGATGCTGATTTTGGGTTAAATTAAGTCCTAGATAAAAGTTTAAAATTAAAAATATTTTGGGACAATTACACATTTAAGAAAAAAATAACGCTGGTCAATTTCACAAAATTCAAACAATATCAAATGACAAAATAAAAAATAAGCGATTGTTGATTGTATGATTCATGGATCAGCTGCACGTGATAACAGACGGAGTGACGTCTTTCACAGTATGTCTGTATTTTATTACTATTTAACACTATTTACGTTTTATTTATTTATTTTATTTATTTATTTTTTGTAGACATTTATTTCATTTGACACAAAATAAGTACTTAGATGATTATTATTATTCAGATGATTATTATTGTTTTGCTCATGAATCTCATTAAAAAAACATAGTTTCAGTTTAAAAATAAAATTTGAAGTGTGATAATTTGTAGTGCTTTGAATCTTTTTCAATGCATTCCCTTGCAACAAACAAAAACAAATAGGTGATATTGTCTTGCAGCTGTTTCGATTCATAACACATGGAAAGGAAAGCAAAAAATTTTCAAAAAATAAATAAAAATAGTTATTCAAACAAATTAACAACTTGGCATCAGCCTTTATTTAAGAAAAACAAATCGTAAAAATGATCCAAATCAAAAAGAAAAACACTATAAGTAAATTCTAAGCTGTACTTTTGAAGAATGGGTCAAATCAGTATTTACTTTGAATTCTTAAGTTTGACTCGAGAAAAAAATATTTTACGATTAAAATCATGTAATCGATAGATTTGCATCGACAGAGGTATTTCTTACCAACATTAAGTCTTCTTAATAATGTAATTCTTTCATACATTAAGTCTTCATTTTAAATATTTAATATCACATAATAATTTTTGATGGTAATAGGAAATTTTGAAGGAAATAGTACGTAGTTTAAGAAGGGAGAAACAATTAAAAGACACACATCCTCTTAATATCTTCCGCAGAAAAAAATTTATTTCTTAGTAGAAAATCTTGTGCGTTAAATATTTTCAAGCAATCCAGTTATAAAAAATACGATATATGTGGCATTTCTAAGAAACTCGAACTCGTAAGAAATTATTTCAACCGTTTGCAGTTAAAGTACTTTAAAATTCCATTTAAACTAATGTGTTGACGTATGTCTGTTTAGGCAGAGGGGGTGCGATTGTTCTTGTTTTCCAGTGGCGCCATCTATGTCCAAGAATTAGACTTTTGCTACACCACACATCGCACCTGTTTATAGGGCGGACCCATTCATACATCCATTTTATTCATCCACAGATCGTAATTTTGATCTGAATGAGAGAACGATCGATCTCCAATCCAGTACCCCCAGAGGTATTGATTTGTTATGGGAACATGGAGGACTTCTGCGACTCGACAGATTTAACGTGCATCAGTCACTTTACTACAAGGGGAGTCTTCAGCCGGCGGGGTTCGAACCCACGAACTCTCGGACATGGGCCCAGCGACCTAGTTAAACTAATGCAAGAACTAAATCATTTAAAATTATATGAATTATATAATATTATATTATATATATAATATTATAATAGTTATTATATAATTACTAACAATCATAAAACAATGTGATTACTTAATACTAAGACATAAAAACAGGAAAAAAAATTCAGTTCGGTGACTTTTGATGACTTTTAGTAAGGTGACTTTTGATAAGGCGTCCAAATAAAGGGTTTGTGATCTTTGAGACATACCTTTGTACGTTAACAAGGGTCATTTTCTGAGAAATTAAGAATCCATTAATAGGCACTTCAAAGCACTGTTTTTCGTTAAAAAAGACCTTTCTCAAAATAGTTTACCATTAAAACACCCTTTGTAAAATATTTTATCGCGAAAACGGACCCATAACAAACTTTTCACTTCGTTTTAATTCAAAATTGTAAAAACTACAAATCACTGAAAGATATGCAAATCGTGTTTTTTCCCCCTAAAAATAAGGATTAATTTTCATTAATTCCCAAAAGGAGTAGATATTTTTTCAGATTTACTAAAAACGGACGTTTTGTAAAGCATCTGGATTATTATTGGCAGAACAATAATACAAATATAACTATAGGCTTATTGCTGCGAATGGTGTAGGCACCCTAGCTCCTAGCTGTCAGCTAGAATCCCCCCCCAGACCACCCCCAAACATAGCAAAATAACTTTCAATTCTTGGGACTAGCCAAATCTTCGTTTCTAGTACGATGTATATCCTAAAATTTTCATTGAAAACGTACCACTTATAATACTCTTTAGAAACAATTTTTGATCTCTTTTGTTTCCACTAGCTAAAGAAGAAAACTTAAGAAATTCGGACATCAAAATTTGCAAGCTAAATAAGCTGTCATCTAACTTTGGTAAATTAGTACATTTCCGTTTAAAATTCAAGACTTTAAATTACTCTCCAACGGTCATTTTCTTTACATAAAAACAAACACCTATCAACAACAGGTGTTTCTCTGTAAAATGTCACTTTCATATTATTCGTCATAGCATTGTTAAGCTTTCATGGCACGTCGTTCATCGCACTGAATCGCATTTTTTTTTTTACGTAACCGCGCTTGTTTCTTATTTCTGGGATGGAAATGACGTCAATGGACACTTCCTTTTACTACAGGTCACGCCCCCCTCTTCCGACATCCTTGAACCTACATAAGACTTACACAATTAAAGCTTAAAATCTGTAAGAAATGTGGTTTGGGCTAAATTGCTATATGAAAATAAACACATGAATGTAGCTTCAAGATTAGGTAATTCGGACTTGAATTGGCTAAACCTCACCTTTTTTTTAAAGTCACAAATTTCAAAAAATTACTTAAGTGTTGGAAAAAGGTTTTTTATTGGTGCAGATAGCAGTAAATTTTTCTCATGTTCCCACAAAATTAAACGAATTTGTGTGAAAATTTTGGAAATTAAATATTGACATTGGTAAAAATAATGAAACACTACTAATAGGATAATACTTCGGATAAAAGAAATGATATGAGAATACTAGCTATAATAGGAGTAATAAAAGGATAACACTTCGAAATTACCCTAATATTTCGAGCTATTAACGGCAGGGCTTAAGAATTATATGGTACACTGCAATTTTTTTTCTGAAAAGTTTGCTGTATGGCAATAGTGTCGACTAGTGTGTAATTTGTAAACACACGTGAAGTTACGAATATAGGTAACATAGTCGCATCATAGTAATGTAGTAATCAAATTGAGAGTATAGAGTATACAATTAGAAAGTGAGGACAAAATTATTTTGAATTTTGTGATCATGCTGTTTTTTTATATTTTAAATGTAAACTCTATGCTAGAAATATTACAAAAGTAAACAATGTACTTTACAGGAGTATAAATGGGCAGTGCGCATAAAAATAAACGGACCACCCAGAATAGTTTTTAATCTAATTATCGGAACTTCACCATCTAGGACTCAATCTTAATGGTTTCATGGGGTGACCTCAAATATGATAATTATTGCAGACAATATTTTAAATTACGACATCAGACGCACAAAAGAGTACTTTCTCTGAATAAATATACCTTCTCTTTCAACGAATTCGGCTATCTGACCCCTAAGATATAGGGAGTCGCAGCAATCTGGGAAATATGATCCTAATAATTTAGTCAGGAGAGCGGCCCAAAGTTTGGAACCCTGAATGTTATCGTCTCATCCCGGGAACTTTTTAAGTTGATTGTAAAAATTTATGAAATTCGTTTAGTCAAAGATAATTCCATGCTAAAAATAACTTTTAGAGTGTATTTCTTCTTCTTATTTTACTTAATAATATTCGAAACAGTTTTTAATCTCAAGGTATGCGATTTTTTACATTATTTTAAAGAATACAATTTTAAGTGGCAAAATACAAAATTTGAACGAAGTCGTTCGAATAGTTCCTGAGAAATCGAATTTTAAAAATAAGAATTCTTCAAAATTCGATCTCAGAAACTATTCAACCGATTTTGCTCAAATAGTGTATTTTTCCACTTAAAATTACATTCTTTAAAATAACAATAAAATTGAATACTTTATATTTCAAAAACGCAAAAAGTAAAATTAACATTAAGAGGTCTAAGCTTTAAATCGCTCTCCGAACCTAACTATTTGGACCATATTTCCAAGATTGCGGCTACCTCACATATTTCAGTAGACAGAAATCCAAACCTGTCAAAAAAAAAGGTATGTTAATTCAGGGAAAATACTTTTTTTTTGTCGGATTTCATAACTTAAAATATCGTTTGCACTAATTAATCAGCATTTGAGGTCACCCCCTTGAGCCTTTAAGATTGAATCCTAGAACGTGTATAAAGTTTTCATAAAAAAAAATTTATTTACTATACTTATTTTCCTAATACGTACATAGTTTTGAAAAAAAGAAAATGAAAAAAAATAATAACTACACTTAAAGCTTTCCTTAATTAGGTCTTTATATAGCTTTAAAGAAAGAACAGTTTTAAAAAAAAAACTAAAACTGCTGTTTAAGAAAAGATAGTTTTTGAGTCTGAAGTAGCACAAGAACAGTTTAAATTGTTTTAAATTTGATAAAATAATACGACACGAACTATTTTCATTTAACTGGAAAATAATAAGAAACTTATAAATAAATGTGAAATCTCTTCTTAAACGATGCCCTACGATGTTTTACAATTAAGAGTTTACTTAAAAATTTGAATGTCGAAATTCGATGCATTAATATTAAAAATCAACAATGTGAATTAGATGTGTTAATTTAAAAATCAAACGAAATATTTATTAAGTAATAGTAGGATTCTTATAACGATTTGTTTTCTTTCTTTTATGTAAGAAAAGTTTTACATGTTTGGTTGGTTGACAGTTATTAAATAAAGAAAATGTTATTAAATGGCATTCTACTGAAATTCTATCATTGCCATACATCAATTTTACAGGTGTCCATGTTTGTATTACTCATTACAAAAGGATTCTTTCACATTTTCCCCACGTGGGTTCAGACAAAAGAGTTCTTCTTTTAGTTAGGCGTTCATTTTTTGCAATAATTTTTCAGCATTTTTTTTTCTTTTCCATATGATGAATTTCGTTCTTTTTTTTTTAAATATTTCGAAAGTTTTTTTTCTCACATTAAAATTTTTTTAAGCCTTGCAGCTTTTCTTTTAACACAGTGACTATGATAAATAGACTTTGCAAATGGCTAAATGAAAAATCCAGCTCTTTCAAATGTCTTCGGCATTCTGCAGTGCGCCAAACTAATAGGAAAAGTCTTCCCATATTTTCTAACCTACACGATATTGTTAGGCTTATTACAATCAGTCTGTATGCCTCTTGGCCAATTTGCTGAGACAGAATCGGCAGAATTTTTAAATGTCTGACTTTTTTGAAATTCAATTTCTCATGAACTTTTCAACCGATTTTGCTCAAATTTTGTATTTTACCGTGTAAAATTATAATCTGTAAAATGATGAAATAAATTTTATACATTACAATTTAAAATTTTTTCGACTATTATTTAATAAAATAAATAAATAGATATTTAATAAAAGTTATTTTTTGCATGGAGTTATCTTTGGATAAACAAATTTTATAATCGTGCTTAAAATTTTTTCAATTTGCTTAAAAAGTTCTCGAGATGTAGCGAAAGACGCAAAAAGTAAAATTAATGTTAAGGGGTCCAAACTTTGGATCGCTCTCCTGAACTAACTATTGGGATAAATTTCCTAAATTCAGAATCCTTTAAAAAAATGCTTATTCAGAGAAAGTACGTCTTTATGTCTGACATCGTAATTTAAAATATAGTTTGCTCTTATTAATTAGCAAAGAAGCCTTTAAGATGGAGACCTAGAACGTGAATATCCCATCATTAGATTAAAAATTATTCAGGGTGGTCCATTTTTTTCTCTTTTTGGTGCACTATACATTGAGAAACGAATATTGTTTTTGTTGGCATATTATACAAAATGTAAGATTTTGTAAAACCGGAATTTCTTAAAGCGCGACTGAATGATAATTATAGATATTAATGAATTTTAGTTGGTTTTAACCCTTTAACGATCGGTTAATTTTCAAGAAAACGGTCATAAAAGTGCCTATTTTTTTGGCTTTTGTATTATGTATTTGATTAGTGCTGTAACTAGTTTAAAATAAACTAACTATCTGCAATTACCTTAAAAATATCCTAGTACTGCCATCAGGTGGGTAAAATGAGAAATAAAATGTTTTCCGATCAAAAGTAATGAATTAGTTTTATTCTTATTGGTGCGTTACTTTACTACTGAATACTCCAGCCCGTCAATATCACGGGAGCGAGATATGTATGCTTAATATATATCTTATATAATAAATTTTGACATGATATTTACCTTTATGACATGATATTACCATATGGTTGCATAGCGACCACCTGCCCTGCCACAAACAGCTAAATGCTCTTAATGCTTTCTTTTAATTCTACTCATTTCACTTCATTGCTATTTATTTGTTTTTAACTTTGGAACCCTTTTGGTTCAATGATATTTTTATATTTTAATATTCTGGAAGCTTGTTGGTTCAATATCTATGTTTTCAATGTTTTATCACGTTTAAATTGCTTTTACTTGTCTAATTTACCTTTTGATCCAATGTTTTTAATGTTTACAATCTTTCACTTACCTGTTTACCCTCTTGGATCCAATGTTATATACTGTATTCTTTTTCAGATTGTTGTTGTTAGTAATATTCAAAGATCTTTAAGAAATCATGTAATGCTATATCAAATTCGTCTCTATTCAAATCTAAGGCATACAAGTCATTGTCAACTAAAATTTAGGATAAGCATTAAATATTATTATATTTATTTATTATTCATTTATTTTGTTTTATTATTCATGTTATCATTGTGAATTCTCATCTTCTTTTGTTTTCAAACTGGAAATTGTTTTGTATCATTTTTTTGATCAATAAATTTTCACCCCGGATGCCCCCGCTAGGAGGAGGGACGGGGCTGAGCTTTGAATGATATTTACCTTTATATTATTTTTTTATTACGATGGGATTTTCTTAGAAACTTCATAAACTATAAATTATACAATAAAACATAAATGTTGCCATCAATAAGAAACTATTTTTGTAAAACAAGATATTTAAACAGAAATGAATAATAAACTGATCATAAATTCGGTTAGAAACATTTATAGACTTTCTTCTTTACATTGCGATAAATATTTTAATAGAAAACTCAAATAAAACAAATAACATTCGAGCCCTATACGAAAAACATTATTCTAATACTTCGGTTAACAAGTAAAGAATTTAAGTGGTTTTTAAAGGAAATGCTTCCCTTTTTTTTTTGGATCTGTCAACATTGAAGAATGGAAACCGCATATAAATATTTATTTGCGATTCTATAATGAGCGTTGACTTCGATAATGAAGATAAAAATTCTTAAAAAAATGCGTGTTCCGTAATGATCACCGTTTTTAAATACGTTTTGAAAAAGGAGTTAAAAAAATATAGTAAAGCGAGGGGGGAATAAAAGGAAAAACACTTTTTCTTTTATTATTTCAAACAGCAAGATTAAAAGATAACCACAGCAACAAATACAAAGAACCTTTTTAGAGAACAAAGGTAGGGAGGAAAAAAATAGAATCAGAGAAGGAGCTATAGCGATTGTTTGGCCTCCCAGTTAAAGAATATACATAAAGGAAGAAGGCAAACTTCCATCGTCAAAATGTAAACCAGTCCGTCCAAGATTGGTGCAGTTCCTGTGTATAAAAGTAACAACAATATTTAGGAGCCAGCAGTCGTATTCATTCCTGATCGAGATTTTGTTGAGAACGGTTGTCTTATAACCTAGCTCAAACTATCATGTATTCCCACCGTGGAAGGGGAGGTAATACTATGTCTTCCTCTCCGAAGAAGCCTCGCTTTGGTCTTCCGATCATCTATCCCAGTGTTTCCCAAACTTATGACTTTTGTGTACCCTTTCTAAATATTTCGCAGCACTGTGTACCACCTATAAAAAAATGAATGGATTTTTTACTATAAGAAAATTGCACAAAAGTTAAAAATCACAACTGGCTGTTGACACCACTAAATATTAACTGTTAACTCTGCAAAAAATAGCCAATAGAAGAAAACGTAATCGTAAATTTTCATGGCTAGCTCTGTTTTTAAATAAAATTTTTTGAAATTTTCATTTGTAGCAAGATATTTCGCATAAGAACGTGTACCCCCGCTAAATTGTTCCCGCACCCCTTGGGGTACGCGTACCACACTTTGGGAAACACTGATCTATCCCGACTTCAAAGATCCGGATGCTAAGCCTGGCGACATCTATGAGAACAAGTTTGGACATTTCCTATTCTGACCACAGCTGTAGAACCCTTTTTGACTTTATTGTTCCTGAAGGAGCTACAAGAGCTTACTTCTCAAGAAATCCAATTCCAGTTCCTAAATCAACCATGCCTGACTCACCGAGTATTACAGCCCAATAAAGGCCGTTTTTAGGGCCAGAAATACCGACTGAGCCCAAACTGATGGAGGAAGTGAAAGCCACCGAATCCACCAGCGAGGATACTTCCAAGGAACCGGAACCGATGGAAGAGGCGAAAGTCTCCGAAATTGAAACTAAGATTGATCCTGATTCCAAAAGACCGGAGAAAAGAAGGAAAAAGAAGAAGAGAAAGCCCTCTGACTCAACTTCCAAATCCCTCCCGACTCCAAACCCTCAGTTGCCTGTGCCCACGAGTGAAATTCCCACTGATGTGAAGTCTTCATTCACGAAAAATAGAAAATTTCTTATTCGTGGCCTGCCAGCTGACTTTGATTCCACCAAAATTTCTCTAGAAATAGAGAAAATGAACATTGAAATCCTTAAGATCGTGCAATTCAAGAAGCAAGAGGGCGGGGCCTACAGGCTCCTTCCACTTTTCCTGGTGATCATCAAGGATTCAGCCAATCAACATCTAGTATTCCACATCGAAAAGTTCCCCGTGATAGTGGAAAGATTCCGCGGCGGCAGAGGTGCCGTACAGTGCTACAGATGTCAGGCCTACGGCCACGCACAAAGAGCATGCTCGGCGCCGCCGAGATGCCTAAAGTGCGCCGAAAGCCATTTTTCCTACGAGTGCACGAAAGAAAGGACTGCTCCTCCCAAATGTTGCAACTGTAACATGGGATATACAGCAAATTTCTCTGGGTGCGAGGCCCGCCCCAAGAAAAAATTCCAGCAACATCGGAAAAATTCCTCTCCAGTTTCAACATCTCTTCGACTCGTGAATATCATTAATGAGCTCCAAGAACTTTTAAAGAATGAGGAAGCAATTTCGCTTTTGAATTCAATTCTCCAGGGAAAGACCCCTGCACTTTAATTGGCTGGTACTCAGGTATAGAACCAGTAGTCGAGGCTCTTGAAATTAGTTTGCATTCTCCTCCCAGCCACTACTGAGGTAGGGAAGGAGAGGGAAAGTTTTCTTTTTATTTATTGTTGGTTTGTTCTGCATTTTTATACAAATCATAAAGAGTACTGTACTGTTAGTTAAGATATTTCTCAGAGAATACATTTTTTTTTCATCCACGTTGATTAAATCTGCTAACACATTTTGACATAAAAAAAAAAGAATAAAATGGCGGTTAGCGTGACGCAACCTATCCAACCATCCATGTAATGTTGTCCAAAGACCTGTTCACAGATGATGTACCTCCTGACTGTCACTTTGCTTCTCATGCACATGCGCTGGATCTTAGTATATATGATGCTCTGCTAAATCTGAGTATGTTGCTCACTCCATTTTTTTTTCTTTTTGGAAGAGTAGGACGAATTTTCCTTTCTATATTCTGTGCTCCCAGTGGTGGTTAAAGCTCGGCAAAGGATGAGATGGTCACCATTCATGACCCTTCCCAGATTACATACACTGCATATAGGGCTTGAAACTATGCAGTAACACTACTTTAAAAAAAAAAAAAGTTATGAATGAGAAGTAACTATGGTGGTTGGTAAACGGAGCGAACGAGTGGCAGAGCCTTCTGGTTCTATTAAATAAAGGTAACCATTTAAGGAATTCAGTCTCGAATATTAAAATATCAAATAATTAAGAAGATTTAGATAAAGAAATAACATAAAACATTAGTTGCAATTGTGTATATATATATTAAAAGGAGATAACTCCGTCCCCCCCCCCGCAACATGCATTAAAACTACGTCACTGATCACAGACTATTTGATTTCAAAACAGAAAAAATTCATCGAACGACAAGAAACATTTGTGAAGAGTCCATTCTTAAAATGAAAAATATTGATTCCTTTTTCTTTTCTTTTAAGATGACATATTTTGTGAAGGGTTCCTTTCTATAATAAAACAATTTGCTTAGGGGTGATATAACAGTCCAGCAGTCCCCTGATGTGTGTTCAGTTTTTCATTGAAATTATATTTTTGATTGCCAATCGAATATGACAACTCAGTATAGCTGATATCTAAAAAATATCTACTTTAAGTTTGCTAAAAATAAATTACACCAGTGGAAGTACTTATAATAATTCGCACTAATGGAATTAAGAGCTATAAACGCAACATTTGTGAAAAATAAGACAGCTGACACTTGATCACTGAAGTGTTTGGACAGCTGCAGGGCAATGTGTAAAAAGATATTCATGCGCAATAGGTCTTTCTATGAATTTCACACATTAGTCACAGACGGAGAATTCGGAATTACACCTGAAATTACTCTTATTTACTTATTTGCTCGAATGTAAAATTTATTTTACTACATTAACAGTTAATGAAAATGAATCATTCTAGATCATACAATTTTGTTTATTTAAAAAGTAATACACATTTTGAGAAAGAATTTATAACACGAAATAATCATTATTTTTATTAAATTCGGAGATGGTTTATTAATTATATGATGAATTCCTAGACCTTAATACTCATAAAAAACTTATGATTAATCACACATTCATTTTTACTTTTATTTAATTTGACAGCAATTATATATAGAATAGTGTTCTACAAATTTTAAACTGGTAACAAATAAGGCAGAGCGTTTTCACATAGGATGAAATTTTCTCGAAACGTTTGTCTTACTCGTAAACACGATATCTTTTTTTTTTTCTTCATCCGATTTACTTTAAAAGTTGATATTTGTCAGCAAATATAAAACTAATATAGCTCTTTCTTCAAAATTTTATATTCAATTGAAATAATTCACTTGCAATACACAGGAAAAAACTTTCCGTTTCCATTTCTCACATGCAATTCTCAGCAGTTTTTCGGAAATAGAATTACTCTGCCAAAAAAATTTATTTCTTGTATAACATTTGCACACAATCACTTAGAAAGCAAAATAAATTTTAATCTAATATAGGCGGTGCTATTAGTTGAGATTTGCAATCATTTCGTAATATGCATAATCTGTTTTTTAAAAGATAGTGATACCTTACCATTACATTCTTTTGTTTTCAAGATCGATAATATAAATCTTATCAACTATGTATATTACGTTTTGCAACTCAAACTATCTTACCAGAGAAAAACAAATCTACTGCGAAAAAACTGCAACATTATTTAAAATAAATAATTTCGGATCGATTTCAGTAAATTACTTCGAAGTTATTGACCGATAACGTAAGTTTTGGTATTCCGTGTGTAACATTTTATAACAAGAAATTTTTTATTTTAAGTACTCATTGTATTTAAGAGGTCTACAACAGTTTATAGGATGACATAAAATTAAATTGCTTCGATTTATCTATTTTCGGATCATTTTTTTTTTTTTTGGATTTGTTCTCGATTTTTTTTTAGTGTTTAAACTTTTAAAATCAATATCTTCACAAAGAGTAGAATTTTTTTAATAAGCGCATACACGCACTATAGCAAGAGGAAAAAATTTTTTTTTATAGAATGCTTCAAGTATTTTCTGAGCAGAGAAAAAGTATTTAAAAAACAGTAATTTTAATAATACTCTATTAGAAACCGGTTCCAGATTGAACCATAATATCAATAGCTTCAACCATAATACGGTACAAATAAGATGGAAACACTAATAAATTATTAAACTGAACAAAACAATAAAATATTTTTATGAATACAATAATATGGTTCAATTTTGCAACCTGGTTCAACTTCGCACTTATCAAAGTTCCACTGAAAGTTATTAGTAAACTGGTTCCATATTGGGCCACAATGTCAGTGTCTTAAACTATAATATGATGCAAATATGTTGGAAACTTTAATAAGTTAATAAATTGAATCATATAATCATGTCATCAAGTTTAATAATTTCAATAATACGGTTCAATTTTGCACCATTTTAGGTTGCAGCTGCGGCAAGTTTGAACCTGGTATCGAGTCTAAGGTTAATAATATGGCTCAACCTCTCACCATATTAAGATTGCTTCAAATTTGAACCACATGATCGTGTTATAGTGTACTATGGTTCTACTTCCCTTATTAAGGTTGCAAAAAACGTTAACCTTATTTTTATGATGTCAGGTTCAACACTCGTCTCTGCTTCAAAAATTTCTAACTGCGTTGAATACCTAAATCTCTATTAAGATAAATGTTTCTATAAACAATGGTGGAAAAAAATGGTCACCCGAAACAAAACCAGTTAAAAAAATTTGAGGATCCCATATTACATTTTAAAACGTAGATCTTTCTCACATTATTTATGTGTTTTGACAGCTTTTAGTTTTTTTCTCTCTCCTTTTTATTATCAAGTTACTCGAACTTCCTCTTCATTGAAGCGTTAGGGAAATAACCAGCGACGCCTAGCGGTCATCGAAACAAAGAAACTTCGTTATAAAAGATATTAATACTTCCTCGTTTAAAGAAAATTAACCTTGCTACGATGCTAATGAGCATCAAGAATATGTAATAGAATATTGAGCTAGAAGGGGAGCGAATTAAAAATGCAATAGTAAACACTAAATTACAAAAACAAGTTTGGTTTAAGAAATTTAAAAATACTCTATAGTATTTTGTTTTGCATAGAATCGCATTTGCTGTATAAATCTAGAATAATTCCTTTAAAGATTTTCGAAAAAATGTTGTCTCAACATGGTTTTATTATTTTTATTTTATAGCCGGCATTGGAGAACGGATCAATTCTGAGTTTACGATTATCATTGATCAACTCCGCAGCCTTGAAATTGTTAACCCAGCCCAGAAGACAAGGGAGCTCCTGGAACAAAGTTGGAACAAATTAGCCAGCTTGGAGAAACCGTTGATGAAATTCACCCGTATATGCGTTATGTGCAGAGGAAAACCTCCCACGGTTAGCCCGATGACAAGGGGATTCTAACCCATGATTCATCAGCCACTGAGGTTATTTTACATTAGCACTGTGGTCTGTGCAAACCGGGTGCAGATATTATATGAGCCACCACTGGGATTCGAACTTTGATCACTTCATTGGGAGGCAAACGTTTTATCCCCTGAGTCACCATCGTGGTTCAGAAATAATAGGTTAGAATTCTTTGATTTATTTACCATCTAATTCACCAATATTTTTATTTTTGAATTTTTTTTCGAAATTGATTAATAGTAATAGTTGTCTTGGCGGAGTTCTAGTCATAAAAAACTTTAAAATTATGATATCTTGGAAACGGTCGTCTGTTTTTGAGCGTTTGAAACACGTCGACTGCTTTTTCCAATATGTATAATCTTGAAATGAATGAAGTTTTTTAACAAGTAGTAATACCTTACCGTTTCAGTTTCTTGAGATTATTTATTTATTAAATTTAAGGTCAGTTAAAGACTGATAAAGATTTCGGCAGACCCATATAAATATTACATTCATTCTGATTTTTTTTTTTTTTTTATACTCACTCATTCCATTTTAAACTCTAAATTTTTAAACTTGGAAATTAAAATTCGTTTTACATTTATGCTTCTTAACATTTAAAATTCTAGTTCATAACTTCCCTCCAAAAAAACACTAACCTAATTAGGGCGGTCTAAACATATTTCAATGCGACCACACTGGTAACTTTATTTCGACCCGAATTTTAAAAGAAATATTCGTCATACATCGAGCTACATATGCGGAGGTAAGTAGGTACTTTATTTACGTCATACTAGAGCTGCCCATTGAGGTATTGGCGGCGATCTGGAAACCATTCCTGAGGATGATCTGAAGAGATGCCATCACAATTTTAATCCTCTGTTGAGGGGATGCCACCCCTGCTTTGGTAGTCTGACGACCAGCGCCTTAAGTTTAGTACTTTACGGTAGAACAATTTAACGAGGACCGATAAATCTAGTATTAAGTTTTCTATTTTGCATCGACACTACGCTTTTGATTATAAATAGTATTATTGCAATGAATTGTATTCCCCTCAATAATTAACTGTCAATATCCAATATATTTCCGGACATACATCACGCGCCTAGTCAAAGCTATTAATTTCAATTTCTTATACCTATTACACTGAGTTGAGATGTAATTGACACGCACTGACATGGCCAAAGTACGCGTCCGAATAAATTTTAATGCAATTATCATTCAGCTGACAAAATTTGAGGCATAAAATACTACAAACTATAGAGCAAAGTGCGACCTCGACCTTCCCCTGACGATACATTCCTTCGTTCGACTGTCAAAAGATTTTTCGCAAGATCTTTCCCTGATCTATGGAATTGTTTGACAAGTGGCACGGTATGGGGAAAGAGAACTCTCTTTGTCTCCACATGTAATTCGAACAGAATGATGAAAATAGATTTTTAAAAAAATTGTTAAGGATGAAGAGGTTGGTATTTCGTTTGTTTAGTTGAGTTGAGTTGATTTTTTTTCTCGAGTGACAACAGAGAAAAAAAATGAATGTTCTTGAGAAGATGTCAATTGATAAGAGATATGAAAGTGAGAAGGATATATTATATAAGGAACAGCTGAATAAGGAACGATTTATAACATATTATCACGAGGGTAAATTACATATTACAAAATTGTTTTCATTGTAATAACAATTATCAATAAACAAATAATTATTAATGAACAATTATCTGTGGATAATTATTAATGAACAATTATCTGTGGATAATTATTCAAAAGCACGTAAAATAATGACACAAATTAGTATCACTCTTTTTTATGATGGAATTTATTTGGAATAAGAATAATTTCACATTTTGCTTGGATCAAAATAACAAAAAAAGTATTATTTAATTTATATCACTATGCAACTATTTATTTTCCTATTTATGTATATGTAACAATATTCCCATTTATTTATTTATGAATCCATTCATTTATTTATACATATATTTATTTATGTTAAATCTCCTTCATTTGTTTTTATATTACATTTTCTCCTTAAATAAACGAATTAAATTTTCCACTGAGGTGATTTTCTTTCTTTATTTCATAAATTAACAGAAAAATTACTTTTAATTTGTAGTTTTGTGCATAAATAATTAGGCTAAAGAGTAACAAATATTGAATAAGCTAAAAAGTGTAGACGGTTAATGCAGAATTAGATAGTATATGTTAACACAAGATAATCTGAAAATTAAATCTAAAATTTTTTTTTTCTCCAATGCCCACCTGGAGAATGACTTATGTCATACAGGCATCTGAAGGGCGTCACTCTTTCAGGGGCACCATATTAGGTGGACTAACGTTGCTCCCACAGTAAGGACAGATAGTACAGAGAAGGAAAGAAGATCCATGCCTTGCCTGGGATTCGAACCCAGAACCTTTCTGATGCAAGGGCAGTTCCCTAGCCGGTCGGCATTAAATGTAAAATTTGACAGGCAATTTTTTTTAATATTTTTTTTTCGCATCAATCAATTGCTGATTGCAACAGTCTTTAAATTTTTGTCTCGGGTTAAATACTGGTGCTTTTTAAAACACGGAAATTAAAAAGATGATGGACATTAACAAAATATTATACAAAAAAGAAACTATAAAACTACTATAAAAAAGAGAATTTTAGTATAATAATTCTAGTATCAGTAATGTCAATTATTGAAAATGATATAATCGCGAGAATTGATAAATTTCAGTTTCAGTCTTTACGTAAATATTGACCAATCTGAATAATTTAAATTAGTTGAATAGAAAAAAAAACCCCGCAATTATTGTGAAACACCAACTCTTTCGATCCTTACGATATGTCGTTGCATTAAAATTTCAAATACTGCCAAACATTGATATATCAGGACGTTAAGACTTTGAGATTGCCGTAAATTGCGAAATATCAATATTTTTTGGCGATACGACCACTACATTAAAATTGTACTAAAATATTGATATTCTACGAAAGTCACAACATATCCAATTTCAATAGTGCCAACTATTGTTAAATATTATTTCCTAACACTACGTTAAATTTTGATTATTATCGATCGTGAAATATTCCCCGACGATAGATCTGGATATTAAAATATCAATATCGCTAGTAGAAACATTTCTTAATTCTGAAATAGCAAGCAATTCCTGTTCAGTTGTTTATAAACCTCAATATTAAAAGTAAACACATCAGGGATATTTCCGCATCCTGATCTGTCGCGCCAACTACAATCGCCAAGGTGCCGAATAGATTTTAAACTAGCAATTAAAAAAAAAAAAAAATGTAGATGTTCGCTTGGGAGTGGCTACGAGTTATACCTTTCGAATTGGTTCCTTTCTGTGATGTTTCTTTTTTAGTTTCTCGCGGGCCGGTGCTCGGAAGTTGCCAAGACTTGGCTATTATTCTGCCACAGATCACGATACGGAAATCTCTTCTAAAAACATTATGTAACAACGTTCATTGAATGACTGCATTGCATACTCAAAAATGTAAACTAACGATCTACGACGGATATTGCATATCCATGAAGCACACCCATCAAATTAGAGAAGTACCTTATACGCAGTTCCAAAGTGATATCCATTCTACCAATAAAAAAAAAGGCTATAAAAACTTATCAAGAATAATGAATACGTTATCTTCCGATTTTGACAGCCATTCCATAGATCTTTATTAGGAGGAAGTGCATCTCTAGAGAAAGAACCTTGGGAGTAGGAGTCTCCGAACGAAAACTGGATTCAAATTTATTTTAAACGCATCTATTTTTTAAATAAAAATATTTTAATTGTAAAAATATAAATTAATTGATCTTGCTTTATTTGGCAACGGTTCATCGAGACTTTGCATCAACTCTGAAGAAAAACTAAATTGAACTACACAAACATACTGCGGCCTTAAGTTGACCCTGACTAACAGGCGATTGACGTCAATGGACCACGTGGTTCTCATTTTATTCTTCGGTGCGGAGGACTGTTTTTTTTTAAATGAATCTTGAAGGACCAATGAACGATAATACACTAAAAATGTTAGGGTTAAATTCAAGATTCCCAAATTAAAGAATTTATTCGCCATTCTAAATTAAGAAGGAAATGAGGTTTCCAAGAGAAAAAGAAGTTGTGGGAACCATATAACTTCATTAAATACAGGTCTTAAAGTTGAATTCACTAAATTCTTCATTTCATTTAAAGAAAAATATCGTGACTTTTTACGAAACTTATCGGAATAATAAAATTACTTTAATGACAATGGCACAACGCAACAGTCTTAATACGTTTGATCTATTTTTAGAAAAATTCAGTTCCTCTTTAATCGTTTAGAAAAGATTAATTTTACGCAAAAACTAAAGAGAAAAATTTCAAACATTGCTGCGTATTATAATTACTAGGTTAGTGCGCCTAGTCAAACTCAGTACGATTTTTAAAAAAAAATAGAGATGTCCAATTTAGAGGCTGAATTAGATTCACTATCATTCAATTAATTTTCGTTTGCAGTATTCATATTGGACGGTTAGTTATCCTATCCCAATAGAAATGTACTCCTATTGGTTGCATCTGTAACTCATTGATCATTAATGGGGTTTCAGTTTAGGTAAGTAAAGTGCCGTCAGCTTTAGACATCTCTATACAAAAATCCGTTTATCGTTAGTTCGATCGATGCACTTTGCAAACAGTTTATTATTTATTTATTTATTTGCATGCCAATGTCATACTAGTTCCCAGCAATGTTCTTGAGAAAACTTTAAACCAAACTTTTCACTTCGTCACTGAAAAAGATTCTGAAAGCTTAAAAATATTTTTAAGCCTTCGTAAGTTTTATGCAAAATATCGGGACTTTCTGCACACGGCAAGCACCTGTCGACCTCTGATGTTTCTATACGAAAAGCAGACTGACATTTGTCGGAACTCGGAAAAACTGACCAAAACTCAAGAAATTAAATAACCAATCATCAATGTTTTTTGTCTATAAAACGTATGAAGAGACATATAAAATAATTCATTCACACAATATTTTAATTATTATTAATGCATTATCCATACAAAACGGTTAGAAGTTTTCCGCAGATGGATCGTGACTTTTTGTTATACACTTTAATCAGGTGTTACTGATATTGAATTCCTAACGTTACATTCTTAATCAACGACCTTGGAAAACCACATTTTAATACATTTTAGAAAATATAAGTATCAGTTTTGAACAGCTTAATCCGAGTTTCGAATCATAATCGTTGTTTTTAAAGTATTGTTTTTATGAATGTTGAAACTCAAAAATTTTAAGAATAAGTAGAAATTGATTATATATTTGTTTTTATGTAATTTTATTTTAAATCAAAATAATAAAAACCATATTTAATTTTTTTTTTTATCGTTGTTACATTAAACATTAAAAATAATCACTAAACCTACTTTTTTTTACATTTTCATCCATAAAATCAATAAGGGCAACTTTGGGAAGCTGTTTTTTGTTTTCCCTGGTTCTGCATGATTCTTTAGTTTCTTTGTGATCAGCAAGGGGGTTAAAGGGGATATTATACTGTATTATATAATATTATATAATATACAGGCCAATTTGGAGGTTGGAAGTTCGGTTTGGGCCCATTTTTCGTAGTTTGTCTCTATGCTAGAAGAATGGCTAAGAATAAAATGAGAATTTATTAAAACTAACTAGGTCAGCAAAAAAAGTGTTCTTTTTTTTCTTCTTTCATTTAATATTCATGCCGGTAGCAGAATTTAAGTAGTGAATCTACTGCTCCATCTTTATAAATCCAAATTAGCCTGCGATTTTTATGAAGTGAGACAGAGATTATTATTGACAAAATTCCACTTAATATTAACATATGCACAGTAAAATCTGCAAATATGAAGTCCTTAAACATTATTCATAAAGTTTTATGATGTTCAAATTTAAGTTAAATTGTATGCAATGATACCCAATTAAAGGCGCTTTAGTGGCACATTCGGTTAAGGCGTCGCTTGCACCGCTGTTAGGAGAGTTCGATCCTGGCGGCCGACAAAGCAACCGGCGTGCATACACAGCAAGGAGGGGGGGGGGCACATTAAATCTTTAGTAGATTTTAGTACCTGCTCAAGTGTTGTCCACGTCGTCTGACCAGGGTCAAAATTACGTTGCATTTCTACCATGGCCCTTAAAAGATTGAACTTAGAAGATGGGACTAGGTGCTCGGTCATGGTTGAGTGATAAGGATAGTAAAATAATTGTATGAATACAAATAAATCTGAAATCAAGTAACAGAAAAAAAGTCTTTTCTTCTTGTTTATTGTGGTGTTGTTTCAATTCAGCTTACTATCTAATTTTGCATTAACCGTCTACACTTTTTAGGTTATTCAATATTGCTATTTGTTACTCTTTAGCGCAATTATTTACGCACAAAACTACAAATTAAAAGTAATTTTTCTGTTAATTTATAAAATAAAAAAAAGAAAATCACCTCAGCGGAAAATTTAATTTGTTTATTTAAGGAGAAAATGTAATATTAAAAACAAATGATGGAAATTTAACATAAATAAACAGTTGTATAAATAAATAAACGGGATAGATTCATAAATAAGTAAATTGGAATGTTGTTACATATACATAAATAGAAACATATATATCTTGTTACATATACATAAATAAATAATATTATTAATTTTCACAGGAAACAAGTTTAGCTTTAAAAACGAGTTTAAATTTTTCCCCCTATTTGTTCGTTAGCTTTTTTAAATAAAAAAAAAATTAAAAAAAAAACTTGGAGAAAAAAATTCTGAAGTTGCTGTAATTATCAGCAGCGTACGTTACCATGTTTAAAGTTTTCTGCCTCTGGACATTCATGTAAATCTTAATTCAATTTATATTTTTAAAAACATTTTTTTTTCTTCAAATTTTATAACCGTTGTTGAACAGCCGACCCAATTTTTGAGTTTACAACTAACAATGTCCGACTCCATAGCCTTGTCATTTTGAACTCAATACAAAAGACAAGGGAACTCTTGGATCAAGTAGTGGGTGAAATTTGCCTTCGTGGAGGACATTTTGATGGAAGTAACCCGCATTTGCGTTACATGGAGAGAACATGATTACACGACATTTTATGGTTAGTTTCCAATTCATGATCCGTCTACCACTGAGGATATTTGACGTCAGCACTATGTACGGTGCAAGCCAGGTGCAGAATTCATATCGACCAGCCATCGTTAGGATTCGAACCTGGGTACATCATTGGGACACGAGTGCCCTACCCCTAAGCCAGGGGTGGCGAACCTTTATACACCAACGTGCCATTTTTTCTAAAAAAATTGTTAAATGAGGTCATAGACGTGCCGTCAAATTATTTTGACTCCTTGATTATTGAGAAAATAATAATACTAAATACTATCAACTCAAAACTCTTTATTTAAATTGAAAATAAATACATTGTGCTATGTCTCAGTTATACGCGTAAAGTAACATCAGTGTGACTTCTGTTGTTGCAGATTAGATTGCAAATAACTTATATTAGGTTGTAAGATGTTAGTTTAAGCAGGACTGTTAAATTTTTTTTACTATTTATTTATTGTTAGCTCGTTTTTTATGGTTATTAATTGTTTTTTAGCACTAATTGTTTATTTTTTATTAATAATTGTTTATTATTTTGTTTTGCTTTTGTGAATTTTAATTTAATTGTTACATATGCTTCATAGTGTAATAACATTTGTGTAATAACAATTCATAGTGTAATTACAATTGTGATGGGTGGCGTGCCCAAAATATTGTGTCTCGTGCCATAAATGGCACGCGTGCCATTGGTTCGCCATCCCTGG